>NC_138768.1:416921555-417421555 GCF_965119305.1 Pelophylax lessonae
AGACACATTGAGGAGTGTAGGAACACACCGTCAGATTACCCGATCACACTATGGGGTTTTAACTCCTCCATAATTTTGCCACTTTGGAAACCAAGTGCTTACTTTATGTATACTTTTTAGACGGAACTACAATTTCTAGTAGGGTGATATCATTGCATGAGATTTTCCCTCACTTCCTGTCTTAGTGTCACCAAGACAGGAAGTGAGGGGAATATCACTGTGGGGAAATAGCTTGCAATTGTTGCCTTATAATGTCCATAGTATATATAAAAGGAAAGAATTGCTGGCTGTATCCCCACGGGAGATTCCCTCACTTCCTGTCCTGGTGACACCAAGACAGGAAGTGAAGGGAAATCTCCTGCAATGATATAACACTGTTACATGTTCTAGTTATGTAGCAAACTTAAGAATATACAAAGCAAACATCTTTTTTTTTCCATTTTGGCAAAATCATGGATTCATTAAAAAACTATCTTTGTTTGTCCCGTGGCTTGCAGGAAAAACATTTTGCCTTGATTCCACCATCAACACAGACAGGGGAAACCCTCCTGCGGAGCCATTGTGTTCTCCTGGTGCTGCCCCTGCCAGGAAAACACAGTGATTATTGCTAGTGGCTACAAGAGATGCTAGCGATAAGTGTGTGTAAAATCTGACAGACTGGTTGTACGTTGTCCTCCAGGTGATCGACCAATCAACTTGGGTACCTTCAGCCTGGCCATACACAGTTTAAATCTGCATCTCAAATGAAGCAATCCCATTTACATATAACACTCCATAAAGGAGAATTGAGGGGCTTATCAGGTCTGCGTCAAAAATTAACAGCCACACCCAATCAGACAGCTCGTGTTAAAAGGGACCTGAAAAGCAATCTGCATGGCTTGCTTTTCCAAGCATTGGCTAGTTTAGTGAGCCTGGACTAATAACAGTCACTGTAATGCTACCCATACTGCTGTCCTTTTAACATGGTGACAAAAGTTGATACCTATGCTACATGTGTGTAAAGTTACTTGCACCCTGCTAAATGGACAGCAATAAGGTTGTAAATACAGTGACTGCCTGTCCCCCCCTGATGGCGGCCCTGGGTGTGTCATGAAAGGCCAATTGAGAAAATGGCTATATCATGTAGAGGAAATCACCAGTGTGGGGCAACCTATGTCATGGAGGTAGATTTGGACATCGATGTATATGTATCACCAGAAATGGAATTCTTTGTTCTACAATATCTCAAAGACGACCTAGCATGTTATTTGAAGACTGTACTATTTTGGACATACTTGGACTCAAACATACACTGCTCTTTCCACAGCTCCTCCTCCTCTGGGGGTATGATAAAGTTTATACGCATCTTCACCAAAAGCACAAGATGATGTGTCGTCTCCGGATGAGGCTGCAGCGGAGATTTCAGTTTCTGCCTGAGATAGTGGATCTGCAGCGGGCCTGGAGTGATGCCAAAAGGCGCTCACCCAAGCTCCTGCTAAAGGCTGTGGAGCAAATCTCCGGTAAGTAAAAATATACATTACATGTGACCAGATAGGTTACAATTTTTTGGGTAGGTGGACATGTGTTTAGCTATGCAACAACACTAATACCAACACCCCCCCCCCCCCTCCCTCTCGCTCCTACCTTTCCTACCTCCATCAAGTGTCTCTTCACAACCTTTAATACTACTATGTACATTCGTATTTTTTATGTTTTTTTTTTTTCTTCTGCTTCTAGCCAAAGCGGACGGACGGCACCCTCTTGTGCTTTTGGTGAAGAAGGGGAGGAGGAGGACGGCCACACTCCAATATGCAGTCAGAGGCAGCGAGCCATTTGAGCAGCTGAAAATTGTGGATCGTAAGTAGAAAATAAAAATGTTAGAAATTTCTAATCTCTAATCACATTTTACAGAGCCCCCTTTACATCGGAGTCTCCAGACTTACTACACTGTAAGAGGGAAGTGTGAAGACTCTGATATAAGGAGAGTTTGGGAACCATTATTTGAGGGGGGAAGCTGGGGACTCTGGTGTAAAAGGGAACTCTGTGTTCCCCAAAGCTCCCCCATACATCTGAGCTTACAGAGACCCTCTTACACTTCCCTTCCTCAGTCCACCACAGTCAAGGGCACAACAAGTCCCACTGCAGAAGGCTACCTGCTTGGACTTGTAATCCTCTCTGTAGGGGAATGAGGAAATACTGCCTGCTATGCTAAGACTTGTAGTGCCCTCTGTTAGGGACTAAGGATTCCTCAGTCCTCAACATTCTAGGGCACTATAAGTCTCAGCATAGTGGGCTGTCATACCTCAGTCCCTCACAGCTCGGGTCAAAAACAACACAGTTAAACATCTAAAGGACAACTCCAAACAAAACCACCAATAATGGACAGAGTCCATATGCTCTATAATGTCAAAGACCCGCTACCACTCACCTTCCACCTCTGGTGCTGTCATTGTGTAGGGCAAAGGGCTCCATCTACACCATGTTTGGCTTTCATGTCAGATAGGCAGGACTTGCTCAGCTCCACTCTCTTCCTTGGCAATTGACTCTGGCGTCATTGTGGATCTTTCCTCCTCTAGAAAACCCCCAGGGGCCCTCTCCTTGTCCCCCAGCCACCCAGGGCCTTCTTCTCCTCCTCCTCCACCAACCATTTTCAGACTCTTCCAACTTCCCTGGGGCTACTCAACCACTTTGCATAGTGGACACAACAAATCTATGACCAGCCTGCAAAATATCAAGTCTGGGCCTGGTTACCTGTATGTTCCGGGTCCAGGGCGGAGCTCTCCTCCCAGAGCAACAACTGATGATAGCAGAGTGAGTTGACCGGCCAGTCACTTCCTACTGGTGCAGGTACACACCTACCGATTCCTCCACATCTTAGGATAACATGATCAGACGGCCAATCCCCAGGCAGAGAAGGAGGAGTAAGTGTCAGCGGACAACAGACACCTGGCAGACGCAGTGAAGGGACTGCAGCACACTGCTGCAACTTTTTGATCCGAGGATTGAAAGCAATCTTTTACTTGGGAGATTTCCCTGACTGCGCCCTTCGAAATGTTGGTGCTCCGCCACTGGCCGCAAGGCCCCTGTAGGTGCGAGGCCTTAGGCGCCCGCTTAATTTGCATGGTGCCCTCCTGTTTTAAAACATGGTCAATGCATCTCATTGGTGTAAGTGCACTTCTATGTTCTGAATTGTAGGGGCATTGAGTATGGTGCTAGCATGATGAGAGGTTACTGCCTATTTGTGTCCATAAATAATATATAATGTTTTTCTTTTATTTTAGAAACCAGTGATCAGGATGTGGAGGCTCAGCCTTCTCAGGCCCCCTGTAAGTAATGTGGATGTGCTGGTGTGTTGTGTATTAGGTCGAACTTGGAGGAATGATTGTTTGTTTTGTTTTCTTTTGTGGTTGATGTAACTTCAGCAAGAGAGGAGCCTCAGGCAGGGCCAAGTCGCCTGGATCCGGGCCAGGAACAAACTGTTGGCCAAGAAGAGGCCAATTGGTCCGACTCGGATGAGGACCTGGGCTCTCCTCAAAGGGGAAGTAAGTATTCTACATGTGTTTGTGTGTTCAATGTGTCCTGGTAAATATAAGGGCTGTAATATATATATTTTGACATTGGGGTTTTGTAGCAGCTGACATTGAGGATGTTTGTTGTGGAGGACTGGGGAAGAGGGGCCACTGCTTACCCAGTCCACTGTAACTACTACCTTCAATGTTTCCAGACTACTTTCTGTGTGCCTTTATCAAATAGCTTTTGTTCAAGGATTGTATTTGTGTCTTTGTGTTTCTAGGAGATACAACGCCATCCCCCCATGAAGGGACACCATCCCCCCATGTAGGGTCTCCCCCATCCTCCCCCACTCCAGGCTCCCCTGAACTAGTCTGTAAGTACCTAAAATTAGATTCTCACATGAATTGTGTGTGCTAGGATGATGTGTATCTAGGATAATCTAAGTTGGAGTCAAAGCAAGTGTAGTTTTGCTATATGTGACAGGAAGGTTGGTCATGAAACACTCTTGCTTAACCTTCATGTTTGAAAGGTGGTTTTGGGGAGCTTTACAGGACATGTTATCTTTTGTAAGTTATCTCAAGCCACCCTATTCTAAATTGGTGTTAGTTTCTCTACATTGGAAATGGTGTGCTTTGTACTTGTAAATTTTTAGGGGACATTGTAATTTAATCATGTCCTGATTTAGTCAACACTGAAAATGTGTGTTTGTCAATCTTTCATAAATACTCTTCCTCGGTAATGTACCACATTCCAGTTCACAATTTGTGTTCTTTTTGTGCAGTTTCTCCAGAGCCAGCCACGCCATCCACTTCAGGGGCCCCAAAAAAACCTGATGATGGTAAGTTGTGTGCTTTTCCAGTAATGTGTCTACTTAGTAAGTGGAGAAATGCTAACTGTGTATGTCCCCGCTCAGGCTTCAAGTTGTTCTAAAGGCAGCGGGTTCTTTATGTGAATGCATTCTATGCATTAGTATTCCAAGTGATAGGTGTGCATATTCCCCCTAAGACTTACTGGGACCATTTTTTACGGTCCAAATTTTTGCACTAATACTTGTCTGGAACAGACTCCCCCTCCTCCTTAACTGAGGTGACAGCATGCCAATATTGCCTCCTGATGCTGTCACTCCTAATCATTGAGACCATTGGAAGGGAGGGGGGCAAGGCTGGCTCACAGCCTAGTGCCTGAACAGGCACAGGGTGCTTGGCTTCATCTCATGTGCCTCCATAGCAAGCTGCCTGCTGTGGGGTCAAACAACAGGAGGGAGGTGCCTAGAGGTGTGTACAGGGGCCATGTAAAAAGGAGGATTGTTATTTCTCTTGTCCCCAAAAACCTAGAGAGTGTAAGTCTAACCTGATTAGTTTTCCGCAGCCCTCCCAAAATGATATGTTTCCAACACTTAGAACAGGCAGGGCTGAGGCACCAAAAACATCAGAAAAACACAATCAGCACAAAAGCAGGGAGTACGTATCCTTAACGCTACAAGCTTCACCCAGAAGAATGACGCTTGCACTGTACAAATCTGCATCACCACCATATCAATGTCTAAATAAAACTTTCAGGGAAATGTGGAGGGGTAATGAGTGGGTGTTAGAGCGTTTTCATGACTGCGTAACCTACAGTTAGCGTGAGTCCATTTGTTGATAAACTTTTTCTTCTCTCTTAACACAGCTGGGATGGCGGAAAGGAGATCAGGGGAGCAGACACATCTGCTCCGTCCAGAACTGGCCCTCAAAATTCCTAAGGGTGAGTCTCTACTATGTGTCAGGTTCAATCTATAGACAGTAAGAGTGAGAGAGAACGCTCCACAGATTCCAATGGTGATAGAGATAAATGTGTGCACATGTATCGTGTTGACCAATTGAACCCAAAACACCTTACATTCTTCAAAATGATTGGCTACTAACATTCCAAGCCATCTTATGTAACCTTTTGAACAATTTGCTGTGAAAGTTTGAGTTTAAGGTTTACAACAGCAATTTAGCATATTTGCTTCAGAGTGTTGATAAAAGCCAACCAATAGACTCCTAAGCATATTTGTTGAGGCACATTAATTACAATCCTTGTTTGGATCATTTTGCCTAAAACTAATTGTCATGTTTTTTTCTACCCAGGGCACACCCACCTCACCTACGAGGTCCTCCTGGATTATATGAGGTGGTGCGGAGACCGAATTCTATATTTGGAACACCTTTGTGGCGTGGATCCAGACCCTAAGGAGCCATTCGTTAGGAATGTCACACCTTTAAAAAGATCCTAGTATTTTTTTTTTGTTGTTTGTTTACTTATGTTGCACGTTGCAACACAAAGAAATGTCACATTTGTAATTGTTGCCCATTATAAACAAAAATCTAACAAAAAAATCAAAAACAGTTTAAAAAAAAACCCTTTTTTTGGGACCCAAAAAAAAAAAAAAAAGCCTTGTTTTTGGCAACCAAAAAAAATATAAAAATTTATAAAAAACCCTTTTTTTGGGAACCAAAAAAACCAAAAAAAACAAAAAAAGCCTTGTTTTTGGCAACCAAAAAAAATATAAAAATTTAAAAAAAACCCTTTTTTTGGGACCCAAAAAAAAAAAAAAAAAAAAAAAAGCCTTGTTTTTGGCAACCAAAAAAAATATAAAAATTTATAAAAAACCCTTTTTTTGGGAACCAAAAAAACCAAAAAAAACAAAAAAAGCCTTGTTTTTGGCAACCAAAAAAAATATAAAAATTTATAAAAAAACCCTTTTTTTGGGAACCAAAAAAACAAAAAAAACAAAAAAAGCCTTGTTTTTGGCAACCAAAAAAAATATAAAAATTTATAAAAAACCCTTTTTTTGGGAACCAAAAAAACCAAAAAAAACAAAAAAAGCCTTGTTTTTGGCAACCAAAAAAAATATAAAAATTTAAAAAAAACCCTTTTTTTGGGACCCAAAAAAAAAAAAAAAAAAAAAAAAAGCCTTGTTTTTGGCAACCAAAAAAAATATAAAAATTTATAAAAAACCCTTTTTTTGGGAACCAAAAAAACCAAAAAAAACAAAAAAAGCCTTGTTTTTGGCAACCAAAAAAAATATAAAAATTTATAAGAAAACCCTTTTTTTGGGAACCAAAAAAACAAAAAAAACAAAAAAAGCCTTGTTTTTGGCAACCAAAAAAAATATAAAAATTTATAAAAAACCCTTTTTTTGGGAACCAAAAAAACCAAAAAAAACAAAAAAAGCCTTGTTTTTGGCAACCAAAAAAAAAATGTTTACAAAAAAGCCTTGTTGTTTTTATGGCAACGGACAAAACCAAAAATGTTTACAAATAAGCCTTGTTGTTTTTATGGCAACGGACAAAACCACAAATGTTTACAAAAAAGCCTTGTTGTTTTTATGGCAACGGACAAAACCACAAATGTTTACAAAAAAGCCTTGTTGTTTTTATGGCAACGGACAAAACCACAAATGTTTACAAAAAAGCCTTGTTGTTTTTATGGCAACGGACAAAACCACAAATGTTTACAAAAAAGCCTTGTTGTTTTTATGGCAACCGACAAAACCACAAATGTTTACAAAAAAGCCTTGTTGTTTTTATGGCAACGGACAAAACCACAAATGTTTACAAAAAAGCCTTGTTGTTTTTATGGCAACGGACAAAACCACAAATGTTTACAAAAAAGCCTTGTTGTTTTTATGGCAACGGACAAAACCACAAATGTTTACAAAAAAGCCTTGTTGTTTTTATGGCAACCGACAAAACCAAAAATGTTTACAAAAAAGCCTTGTTGTTTTTGGTAACAAACTAAACCAAAAATGTTTACAAAAAAGCCTTGTTGTTTTTATGGCAACGGACAAAACCACAAATGTTTACAAAAAAGCCTTGTTGTTTTTTTGAATTTTATTAAGGAAGTACAGCTTAAATACATTAACATTTCAACAAGTAATACAATATCAAATAAACCTTTATTGCTCCCATTCTTTCAATGTTTACTTGGCTTATATTCCTTCCTTATTTTTCCTTTTCATCCCATGCCCCTTCCTCCCCCTTCCCTCCCCCCCCCTCTCCTAATAAAAAAAAAAAAAAAGGGTTTAGTTAATTGCTCCACTGCCTTCAGCATGGAGGACTCACTATCCCTCCTCTCCATTATCCTCCCATCTATCCTCCTGTGAATTGTTTCCCTTCCTCAGAGATCATAAAAAGATTCCATGATTCCCATATCTTTTTATATTTCTCCTGTCTATCTTGGGAAAAAGCAATTAGCTCTTCCATTCTTCTAATATCCTCTACTCTGTGTATCCATTCTGCCCTCGAGGGGGGTTGTGTTTTTTTCCAATTACCTGGAATACATGCCTTAGCTGCATTAACCAAATACGGGATGATAGAATTTTCATATCTCCTTACTGGTATCTCTGTCCCCTGTAGTAAGAAGAAAAGCGGATTTTCTTCAATTTTGTATTCCGTGAATTTTTGGATAATATTTTTTATTCCCTGCCAAAATGGTTTTATATCTGTACAGGTCCAGAAAATATGGTACAATGTACCTTCCTCTTTTTTGCATCTCCAGCATAAACCTGATTCCCTCGGGAACCATCTATGTATTTTCTTGGGTGTAATATACCATCTTGTTATAAGCTTGTAATTCAGTTCTTGGATTTTGACGCATCCAGAAGGTTTAAAGGTAAATCTTAATATCCTCTGGACCTGTTCACTTGTCAGGGTTTAAAGGTAAATCTTAATATCCTCTGGACCTGTTCACTTGTCAGATTACATCCTAAATCCCTTTCCCATTTTCCCGGCCAAGACAATTCCGGCTGATCATCCGGGTCTGTCAGTAGCCCGTAGGCGATTGATAATGTGTGTAGTAAGGTCCCTGGCTTCACACAGTGTTGTTCAAATCTCGTTAATGCTCTACCAAAACTTTCTGGTCTTGGTATTGAGGCCAGATAGTGATGTATTTGAATTGCTTGCCAGAAAGGGATATTATATATTCCCCCTCTATCAATCAATTGGTTAATTGAAGGCCATCTCCTTTGTAACAGGAAAGACGAGGCCTGCTCAATTTTCTTCTCCCTCAAATCCCCAAACTGTCCTTTATCTAGACCTGGTGCAAACTGTGGGTTCCCCAAGATTGGAAATAACGGTGACTCGTTCGTTGTCAGTTTGGTGTATATATTTGGTTGTCTACATACCCGAAGTGTATTTCCTATTGTCAAATGGTTTTTCAAATACTTAGGTAACACCTGGTAGCACCATATCGCTCTCTTCAAGTCCACTTCTGTTTGTTCCTGCTCTATTTGTACCCACAATTTATTTTCCGAGTGGTGCCACCAGTCCAATATTCTGGCCACTTGAGTGGCCTGATAATATGCCCGTATATCTGGGAAGGCTAGACCCCCTTTTTTTTTTGGCAATATTAAAATTCGTCTTGCTATTCGTGGTTTTTTGTAATTCCAGATATATTCCACAAACAGAGAGTGTATTACTTTGAAAAAGACACTGGGGATCTTGACAGGCAACGCTCGCAACAAGTACACAAATTTTGGCAAAACTGTCATCTTTAACAAATTACATTTACCAAACCATGAGTGCATCCCTTTACGCCATTGTTCTAATAGATTCCTCGTTTTTGCAATCAAGGGCAGGAAATTGAGATCGTACACCCGCGTTAATTTTGCTGGTATGAATGTCCCCAGGTATCTCACCGCCTCTTCCTTCCATTTGAAACCAAAACTGCTTTTCAGTACATTTACTTGGGAAATAGGTACCCCTATTCCCATCGCTTCTGACTTCCCCAAATTGATTTTCAAATATGACATAGCACCAAATTTTTTAAACTCTTGTATTAAATTCGGCAATGATATACCTGGGTTAGTTAGTGAAAATAGTAAATCGTCCGCGTAAGCGGCAATTTTATATTGTTTCTCTTTTATCTTTACCCCCTCAATATCTTGATTTAGTCGAATTCTACATAGGAAAGGTTCTACAACCAAGGCAAAAAGTAAGGGCGATAATGGGCATCCCTGCCTTGTGCCATTTCTGATTGGGAAGGCGTCCGATAGTATGCCATTAGCTTTTACCCTAGCCGTTGGCTCTGTGTAAACTCTGGTGATTTTTTCCAGCATCTCTTTCCCTATTCCAATATATTTGAGCACAGCAAACATGAAAGGCCATCCCACCCGATCAAATGCCTTCTCTGCGTCTGTGCTCAACACTACACACGGAATCTTTTTTTCCTTTACTACTTGTATTAGGTTGAGAATTCGGGTAGTATTGTCTCTTGCTTCCCTTGATGACATGAATCCCACCTGATCTAAGTGTACTAAGCTTGGGAGGACCCTTGCCAGTCTATTTGCGAGAATTTTAGTAAATATTTTTAAATCCACATTTAGTAAAGAAATTGGTCTATAACTGCTGCATGAAGACGGGTCTTTACCTTCTTTTAGTATCAAAGATATATGGGCCGTGAGTGTATCTCTGGAAAATTTCCCATCTATATCTGATGCATTAAATAATCTTGCTAGATATGGGCCTAGGATATGGAACAGCGTTTGATAATATTGAGTCGTTAGGCCATCTGGGCCCGGCGCTTTCCCAGGCTTCATAGACTTAAGTGCTTGCTTTATCTCCTCGATGGTAATTTCCCTCTCTAGATCCTCCCGATCCGCCTCTATCAATTTAGGGAGCTGTGACTGATCTATATATCTTTCAATATCTTCTAAAGATGGTGGGGTTTTTTTTAAATTATACAGTGAATTCTGAGTCCTCCTGGATTATATGAGGTGGTGCGGAGACCGAATTCTATATTTGGAACACCTTTGTGGCGTGGATCCAGACCCTAAGGAGCCATTCGTTAGGAATGTCACACCTTTAAAAAGATCCTAGTATTTTTTTTTTGTTGTTTGTTTACTTATGTTGCACGTTGCAACACAAAGAAATGTCACATTTGTAATTGTTGCCCATTATAAACAAAAATCTAACAAAAAAATCAAAAACAGTTTAAAAAAAAACCCTTTTTTTGGGACCCAAAAAAAAAAAAAAAAGCCTTGTTTTTGGCAACCAAAAAAAATATAAAAATTTATAAAAAACCCTTTTTTTGGGAACCAAAAAAACCAAAAAAAACAAAAAAAGCCTTGTTTTTGGCAACCAAAAAAAATATAAAAATTTAAAAAAAAACCTTTTTTTGGGACCCAAAAAAAAAAAAAAAAAAGCCTTGTTTTTGGCAACCAAAAAAAATATAAAAATTTATAAAAAACCCTTTTTTTGGGAACCAAAAAAAACAAAAAAAACAAAAAAAGCCTTGTTTTTGGCAACCAAAAAAAATATAAAAATTTATAAAAAAACCCTTTTTTTGGGAACCAAAAAAACAAAAAAAACAAAAAAAGCCTTGTTTTTGGCAACCAAAAAAAATATAAAAATTTATAAAAAACCCTTTTTTTGGGAACCAAAAAAACAAAAAAAAACAAAAAAAGCCTTGTTTTTGGCAACCAAAAAAAATATAAAAATTTAAAAAAAACCCTTTTTTTGGGACCCAAAAAAAAAAAAAAAAAAAAAAGCCTTGTTTTTGGCAACCAAAAAAAATATAAAAATTTATAAAAAACCCTTTTTTTGGGAACCAAAAAAACCAAAAAAAACAAAAAAAGCCTTGTTTTTGGCAACCAAAAAAAATATAAAAATTTATAAAAAAACCCTTTTTTTGGGAACCAAAAAAACAAAAAAAACAAAAAAAGCCTTGTTTTTGGCAACCAAAAAAAATATAAAAATTTATAAAAAACCCTTTTTTTGGGAACCAAAAAAACCAAAAAAAACAAAAAAAGCCTTGTTTTTGGCAACCAAAAAAAAAATGTTTACAAAAAAGCCTTGTTGTTTTTATGGCAACGGACAAAACCAAAAATGTTTACAAATAAGCCTTGTTGTTTTTATGGCAACGGACAAAACCACAAATGTTTACAAAAAAGCCTTGTTGTTTTTATGGCAACGGACAAAACCACAAATGTTTACAAAAAAGCCTTGTTGTTTTTATGGCAACGGACAAAACCACAAATGTTTACAAAAAAGCCTTGTTGTTTTTATGGCAACGGACAAAACCACAAATGTTTACAAAAAAGCCTTGTTGTTTTTATGGCAACCGACAAAACCACAAATGTTTACAAAAAAGCCTTGTTGTTTTTATGGCAACGGACAAAACCACAAATGTTTACAAAAAAGCCTTGTTGTTTTTATGGCAACGGACAAAACCACAAATGTTTACAAAAAAGCCTTGTTGTTTTTATGGCAACGGACAAAACCACAAATGTTTACAAAAAAGCCTTGTTGTTTTTATGGCAACCGACAAAACCAAAAATGTTTACAAAAAAGCCTTGTTGTTTTTGGTAACAAACTAAACCAAAAATGTTTACAAAAAAGCCTTGTTGTTTTTATGGCAACGGACAAAACCACAAATGTTTACAAAAAAGCCTTGTTGTTTTTATGGCAACGGACAAAACCACAAATGTTTACAAAAAAGCCTTGTTGTTTTTATGGCAACGGACAAAACCACAAATGTTTACAAAAAAGCCTTGTTGTTTTT
This sequence comes from Pelophylax lessonae, assembly GCF_965119305.1. NCBI lineage: Eukaryota > Metazoa > Chordata > Amphibia > Anura > Ranidae > Pelophylax > Pelophylax lessonae. The sequence continues at coordinate 416,933,574 of NC_138768.1, forward strand.
GGTAACAAACTAAACCAAAAATGTTTACAAATAAGCCTTGTTGTTTTTATGGCAACCGACAAAACCAAAAATGTTTACAAATAAGCCTTGTTGTTTTTATGGCAACCGTCAAAACCACAAATGTTTACAAAAAAGCCTTGTTGTTTTTATGGCAACGGACAAAACCACAAATGTTTACAAAAAAGCCTTGTTGTTTTTATGGCAACGGACAAAACCAAAAATGTTTACAAATAAGCCTTGTTGTTTTTATGGCAACGGACAAAACCACAAATGTTTACAAAAAAGCCTTGTTGTTTTTATGGCAACGGACAAAACCACAAATGTTTACAAAAAAGCCTTGTTGTTTTTATGGCAACGGACAAAACCACAAATGTTTACAAAAAAGCCTTGTTGTTTTTATGGCAACGGACAAAACCACAAATGTTTACAAAAAAGCCTTGTTGTTTTTATGGCAACGGACAAAACCAAAAATGTTTACAAAAAAGCCTTGTTGTTTTTGGTAACAAACTAAACCAAAAATGTTTACAAATAAGCCTTGTTGTTTTTATGGCAACCGACAAAACCAAAAATGTTTACAAATAAGCCTTGTTGTTTTTATGGCAACGGAAAAAACCACAAATGTTTACAAAAAAGAATTGTTTTTGTGAAAACCTTCCAAAAAATGATGTCAAAACATAAAAAATGTTTAAAATGTTTATCTAAATTAAATTTAAGTATGTTGCTCTTTGCAACACAAATGTTACATTGGCAATTTAGTTCATTCTATTATATATTGTAATATATTTTTTGTACGCTACAGTTGGTAGACACCCACATGTGTTATTAAAACATTTATTTTATTACCCAAGTTTTCTTTTTGGTGTACACATCGAATGTCTTTTGTGTTGTATTTGTTTACTTGAGTGGTGTGGTCTGTAATTGTTAGTATGTTGGCTTTGGTTTATGTTAGCCTTGAGACTTGTTTTGAAGCTACATTTGAAGGGAGACCTTTTCTTGGGTCGTTATGTGAACATTGAGTTATCTAAATTTACATGAAATCATATGTTTGGAGATAGAGAAGCACGTGTGTATAAATGCCTACATTAACCAGGGCCATTACTTGGCCACCAACACTCCTAAAAAACCAAAGAGCAAACACAAACTAATCATTTTGCATAAAATTTTATTTCATCCCCAAAAGAAGCACTATAATAAATCATATTGTGCCACCCTCAAATTAAAAAAAAAAATGGCCCAAAAAATTGGCCAATGTAAATCATTAACAAAACTAAACCAAATTAAACAAAAAAACAAAAAATCAAGTTGGTGGTCGTGCCTGAAGCAGTGTGGTGAGCATTGTTAAGTTTCCTGCCATCAAATGGTGTGCCAAGAGTTCCATCTGGTCTGGGGTTAACTGTAGAGTTGTGCTCAAGTGGCCCATTAGGATCATATCTTCTGTCTGAGGCTGCTGATGATGCAGGGTGTTGAACGTTGGAAATGTCCCAGACAGAAGATGTTCGGCCAATAGTGTCATCTGCTCTGGGGTCAGCCTAAGCATTTGGGCAACGTGTGCCATTACCATGAGATGGGATCGTTGCTGCTCCAAGGCTATTTGATGCTGCTGGTGGTGCAAGGGTTGTGAAGATGTGTGGGGAGTGGTGGTTGATTGTTTGTTGTGGTCCACGGTGCGGGGGCAAACGACATGTCGCATTGGTGACAAAAAAGAAGAACGGCCTGGGGAGGAGTGAAGTGATAAAGGTGTGGAGGGAATGTAGTCAGGTGGAAGGGGTACTGTGGAACCAGTGCGCATTGAGGTTGTGCAGGAGGATTGCTCATTGAGGGGTGTGGGAGTCCGAACGGAGTGTGAAGTGCTAGGAGTGGCTACAGGAGGAATTGTCCCATCCCCAGCTGCCTGACAAGTGGCCAACACTGGCATTACCCTCCCACTACCACAACCTGCAGTGGCAGGTGAGTGAGATGTTTGGGAGGGCTCTGCCAATGGGGCATCTTCAGATCCAAACAGGCATTGGCGTGTGGCCAGCACCTGAGTGTCAACACTTTGCCGATCCCGTTGATGCTGGTCTGCTAAACTTACCAAGCTGTTACGCATATCCTGTTGAACCTGTAACATATCCTGGTGAACCTGTACCATTGTTGCTACAGATTCCTGTATGAGCCCGAGCAGACGTACTGCCTCAGTAGATTGCTGAGTACGCCTCCTTAACTCATTTTGGACCTGATACTCATCAAGCAGCCTCTCGGCTACATCCAGCATAGATGGACGAAGTTGGGTAGGTGACAATCCCTCTGCATCTAAGGCTACCTGAAAGCAGAAGAAATAGACCAAATCATTATCAAACATCATGACTAAATATTTCAGATTAGTTTGACAACTTAACACCCCAAGCAGAACGTTGAAAAGTTTGATGTGCTTCTAATGAGTACTTGTTCATTGTAAGATCATCCAAGCTAGCAACACTTCTGATAATGGGTACATATTATATTGGTGTGACTAATATGACAAAGGCAAAAAAGATTCAACATGAAGGTGTTCCCAATTAACCCTGGTGTGGTAGGTTGTTTATGCTTTTGGTAAATCTGTTACTACACCAATGACTTTATACATCTACGTATGTTGTCTAAAATCTTGCCATCAATCGGCTACAGGACAACCCAACCAAACGATACCCATGAATTTGGACCTGGAAAATCAAAGACGGGCCGGACTTTAAAGATCCTGGATGTTTTTGGAACATTAGTGGCACACCAAATTATAACATAATTCCCTGATGTTCAAGATAGAACTCTTGTTGTGCTGGTGCATCGTCAGAATGTCATAGCACTAATTTAACACACACAATGTAAGCCACATCTAGTCCAAAATCAATGCTACCATTGAAATGTTACATGTGCACCTTGTTCCCTTATATCACATACCACAGCACTGGATGCAGAATCGTCGCCAGCTCCTGATCCAACTCCAGCTGCAACGTCAAGAGGGGCCTGATGTTCTTTTAAAAACAAAAAAAAAAAAACATGTTTAGTACATAACCTTAGTCAGTAATGATTATGGCCAGATTGCCCTCCTAGCTTCATGAATGAAGCATTGAGGCCAAACATTCAAAAGTGCTTTCCTGGGCTCATAGGACACTTGCTAAACCCTCCCAAAGGTTAAGAAGGCTTGGTCTGCCTACTAATGACGGCACCCATTAATGCTGTCAACTGTGTTTTGCAGGGTAAACATCTAAAAGGCAACACTCTTTCCTAAGAAAAAACATGTGTGTTAATGGGGTTAATAAGATTCAAAAAAACATTATTTGACTAGACATACCAACACCTTCCTCCAGGCCTAGCTGCACTGGGTGTGTTCCCTGCTGCGGATCTTCTGTAAAGGACATAGCAATATGAGCTATCTTGGCAAAAAAAAAACATCTACATTGTTTGGCACAGTATGATATTGGACCTACCAGGAGGAGGGTCAGCACTGATGTCAACACCTGTGAGTCCGTCTGGTTCGCCAAGCTGCATGGGCTGTGGAGGGGCTGAGATCCGTGCTACAGATGAACAAATTGCAGGTTGGGGAAAACAAAAAAAGGACAATTGGAAGGGCAAGTATCACATTCTCTTAATGTCACACATAGGATAGTAGTTAATCTTTTCCAAACAACTCACACAATTGACATCCAAGATAATATCCTACCTCGGTGCAAAGCATCCGAATCTAAGTCCTCTCTGGGAAAGATGGTATCGGGTCCTATGATGTTCAAGAAAGGTAATTGATAATCCCAGAGAGAACTTCGTGCACGTTCATCCAGCCGACCTTGACGGTCATAAAGACCCTCCGCAGCCCATGCAATTAGCTTCTTCCGAACGGACCCACAGATGTCGTTGACCTTCTTCCGCACACTGTCACGGTGGCGAGGTGCTTCACCCAGTGCATTTACAGCATCCCGGATTTCATCCCACAATCTGTTCTTCTCTGTTACTGAGTAAGACGCGGCCCTGGTCCCATGTATCGCCTGATATCTGGCCATATAGGCGTGGACCAGGGCACAGCACTGATTGTGGGTGAAACGGGGAAGCCGGGGTAATGTGGACAAGCTGACTCTGGTGGACGGACCCGCTCCAGGACTACTGTCAGAAGAGCCAGCTTGTCCACTTGGTGTGTTAACACCTCCCCCGGCTTCCTCCTCCGGGATGGGGATGGTGGACTCCCTCATGGATACAGCTGGAGCCTCCCTCACACCAGAGCCAGACGATCTGCCCACCCTGCCCCCCCTGCCCCCCCTGCCCCCCCTGCCCCCCCTGGCCCCCCTGGCCCCCCTGGCCACCCTGCCCCTTCTCATCCTTCCAGTGGGTGGGGCCATGGGAGCACGAGGTGGGCAGAGAATCTGGCTGTCCAGCAGCAGCAAAGAGCCCCAAACTCCTAAATCTGAAATGACAAAAGAGAAAACAGAAAAAACAGGATTTGCAGATTGCTCTTCATATACAGTATAATTAGTGAACAGTTACAGAACACACTTACCTAATGGCACAAACAGACTTGGTCGTGGTGGTGGTGGTGGTGGTAGTAGTGGGCAAAGAGCAGAAGAGGCTGCAAAGAAAAGGAAAAAAAAAAACACATAAGAAAACGCATATGGGTACAAATCACACGAGGCCCTCCAAACACTTACCTAATGGCACAAACACGGTGGTGGTGGTGGTGGTGGTGGCAAAAAAAGCAGAAGAGGTTGCAAAGAAATGTAAAAAAAAAACACATAAGAAAACGCATAGGGGTACAAATCACACGAGGCCCTCCAAACACTTACCTAATGGCACAAACACGGTGGTGGTGGTGGTGGTGGTGGTGGTGGTGGTGGTGGCAAAGAGCAGAAGAGGCTGCAAAGAAATGGAAGAAAAAAAACACATAAGAAAACTCATAGGGGTACAAATCACACGAGGCCCTCCAAACACTTACCTAATGGCACAAACACAGTGGTGGTGGTGGTGGTGGTGGTGGTGGTGGCAAAGAGCAGAAGAGGCTGCAAAGAAATGTAAAAAAAAAACACATAAGAAAACGCATAGGGGTACAAATCACACGAGGCCCTCCAAACACTTACCTAATGGCACAAACACAGTGGTGGTGGTGGTGGTGGTGTAATCCTTTATAGGCAAAAGGAGGCTGCAAACATTAAACATACATGAGAAATCGCATGACCTACATACGTGCACATAATAAATTACAGTTATCAGGAAAGCAAAAATGGTGTCTTTGGAAGCTGGGAAGGTAAGGGGGCAGGTTTAGATGCCAAATCTAGACTGCACACCTTTAACAAACATGAGAAAACACATGTCCAAACCACATGCACATGGGGCCAACTGCCAATGATTAAAAGACACTTGAGGGGTTCCCAAGCTATTGTGGGTTGGAGGGGATTCACCATAGACAACTTAAGCACACCCAAGATAAGTACAAATTGTCTCCTTCCTTTTTTTTGGGAGAGAGAGATACAATTGTCTTACCTCCAGATAATGTAGGTTGTGGGTCACAGGGTCTTGCTAGCACATAAGAAACATCGATCTATAACATCCAGCAGCCATATTGGCCATGTGCTCCTTTTATAGCTGGCTCACAGGTGTGATAATTAGCGGCCGTTTCTATATATATCTGCGCATTCGCGAATTTGCGCGTTCAAAATGGAGGACGATATCCCAGACGCATTAGATGGTGCAATGCTGGCATTTATTGGTGCCTTGTTTGAGGAGGCCCTGGCACAGGAGGCAGCAGAAGGTGGGGAAGCTGCAGCAGCAGCAGCAGCAGCACCTCCAGCAGCAGCACCTCCAGTCCGTGTGCCCTTACCTCGCCAGCCACGCATTTTTGCTCCAAGGATCTATTTGGACAAGCTGCGGGATTCTGATGTCAGGAGGAAGTTCCGGCTCGAGCGAGGAACTATTCTACACCTCTACCAGCTCATAGCAGAGAAAATTGACCCGGACACACAGCGCGGCCATGCGGTGCCCGGCATGGCCAGATTGCTGGCCACTTTGTATATTTTAGGGCGTGGCAGCTTCCAAGCCACTTCGGGAAGTATCATGGGCATTAGCCAGCCCACAGTTTCAAGGGTGTTCATGTTGGTCATTAATGCCATAGTGGATATAGTGCCCAATTTTATCCACTGGCCACAGAATGAAAATGAGTGGAATGAAGTCAAGTTGGGTTTCTACCGGCGGGCACACATGCCGCAAATCCTAGGGGCAATCGATGGCACCCACATAGCCATTAGGCCCCCAAGGAGCCACGAAAGTGAATACCGGAACCGCAAGCAGTACCACTCTGTGAACGTCCAATTAGTGTGTGACGCCAAACAGCGCATCATGAGTGTCAACACTGGTCACCCAGGGTCGTGCCATGATTCCAGTATGTTAAGAACAAGTACTCTGTACGAGGTGTTTGAAAGTGGACAAATGCCCGAAGGGTGGCTTATTGGTAAAGTATTTTGTCTTAACAACATAAACTGTAAGATTACATAGACATAGGAATAAGCTACATCGGTGTACACCCTGATTTAAGCAAAGCCTACCTAAAATGGATGTGTTATTAGTTGTCAGGCTGTTCACACACAACCAGATCAGCAGCTTAGCAGCTCACAAAAGAAAGATTTGCAAAGTTGTCTTTGAGTCCAATGAAGGTGGTTAACCAATGTGTAAATGGTGTCCTCTAGCCACCCAAAGAAAACCTACAAATGATTCCAATGGTATTGCCATATCCCCAAAGTACTTTGCATAAGTGAGTCAATATTGGTTTCCTCACTCTAGTTGCAGATATATTCCAGAAGTAAGACCTAGGCTAATGTAATAGGAACAAAATAGGGGCCAAGTTGGAACTTGCAAGAGAAACCCACCACTTTGTGTGTCCTTTTTCCCATTTGTATTAGTGATTTAGGCAGTTAGACAGAGTTGAGATGTTTCATATGATTTTTTGCAAACAGACGAGCAGGTTGTTTAGTAAAATGCCTAATTGTCTCCCATTTTGAGGAGTCATCTAAAGTCACATGATAGGAAGAACTAATGTATATTTTTCTTATTTTTCAGGGGATGCTGGTTACCCGCAGCTGACGTGGCTGATGGCTCCAATCAGGTACCCCCAGGGCCCAGCAGAGAGGAATTACAACAGGGCCTTGCGGAGAAGCCGGAGTATCATTGAGTTGACCATAGGTCTTCTCAAGTCCCGGTTTCTCTGCTTGGCCCGGCCTGGGGGTGAACTCCTGTACTCTCCTACAAAGGCTTCCAAGATCATCCTGGCGTGCTGCGTGTTGCACAACATGTGCGTTGCCCGGGATGATTCTTGGGAGCTGACGGAGGAGAGGGAGCCAGAGGTCCGTCAGCCGGCGGCCCCCAGGCGGCGGAGCACCGCTGCCGGTATGGCCACCCGGAATACCCTGGTTGCTAGCCACTTTACATGTAAGTACTGTAACCGGTCAAGATAGGGCATGTGTATTAATTAGCTAGTTAGCAGAGGTGCCACTCACAGGGAGACAGTGGGTGATTATCATCTGCCAATGACACTTGCCATTGTAGATAAAGTGTAGTCAACATTGGTAAAATTGTGTTACTTGAGCAAAAACATGCACCTCTAACCATAAACATGTTGGTATTGTGAATAGTGTAAAGGGCTGAGAAGAGCTGGCAGGTGTTTATTTGTGTCTATGCCACCTGTGTAGTTATTGATAACATGAACGGCTGCTTGGTATCTTATGGTGTTGTAATTTTCCAGAACATCAACATCTTGGAATCATGGCACGTACCATGGGAAGCCTGTGGTGATGGGCTGTCTGGCGTCACAGGTGTGTATTCAAATGTTTACATTAATGATTTCTGGTTTGTGTAAGTTGGCATAAAATGTGTTATTTCACTCGTGATGTCGAAATTAAATGAAGTTCAGAATGAAGCAAACAGGCATTAAGATGTGATTTTCATAATGAAATGTCTTATCCTTTGTTTTATTTTTCCAGGAGTGGTACTGCTTGCGGGTGTAGGTGGTAGAAACCCACCTTGATGGACTCCACTCATTTTCTTTTGTGGTCAGTGGATATTTGGTAAGGCACATGGCCAATGACCAACATGAACACCCTGGAACTTCGAAAGTGGCTTGGAAGCTGCCCAGCAACCTTGCCATGCCTGTCCCCTATGAGCTGGTAGAGGTGCAGAATGGATTCTGAACTCTGCCGGAAGTTGTGGAAGACATCAGAATCCCGTAGCCATGGAGCAAAGATCGTGGTCTGGCGCTGTAAAGGCACACGGACTGGAGAGTGACAATATTCTTTTGCTGCATCCCTCCTTCTGCTGTCATTCTCAAATAAATAAATACATTAGAATTGAACATGTGTTTTTTTGTTTTGTGTGGGTGCCTACAGACAAAAGGGCCATCCACACTGTAAGATTTAGAGAAGACTTTATCCTTCCGATTGACATTTTCTATGTAGTGCAAGGGCCTGCCTGATTGCATCCAAATTGAAAGTGTTGAGGTTTGAGCTTCTATTATATGGTTTGGTTAAGTCTACAGGAAAAAGTCTAGACAAATTGTTAGTGTATGGCCCATTAAGCTGCCAAGGCCGGAGTTTTGCACTTTGCATGCTGCTTGTACTGGTGATGTGAGGGGTTGTAATGTAGAGTAGGGATGTGACAGTGTTGTGTTGAGGTGTGAGGCAAATGTAGTGTTGGACTATGAGGGCCTGTGTTGTTGAAATATGGAGAGAGTCCAATATCAGACACCTATGTTTATTGGTCAAGAAATTGTAAGAACCATGGTAAATATGTAAAGAATTGCATCTCGATAAAACTAGGACCACACTCATAAAATCAAAATTGTGTTGTTTCCATTGATGTGCTTGAAATTTGGGTAGGACACCCCCCTCCCCCCCCAAATTCAAGATAGTTTAAAAAAACTGTTTAAAAAAATGAGAGTGAAAAGAGATCCCAAGTGTAGTGATGTGATTTGAACCCATGACGTTGTGAACTGCAGTGAAGTTGCAAAGCACTTAGCTATTGTGCAGAATAAAGCTGTATGGTGGAAAAAATGGAGTGTGTTAAGGCTAAAAAGCACATATAGCTAAAGAACTAAACATTGTATGGAATGTGGGAAGAAGACCATGGTAAAATTGTGAGGTTTCATCTTGCCCTGAAGTAGGGTAGGGGTTTGGTCACTTGCCTTTGGTACTTTCCTTCATAAGATCGATTCGACACACAGACAAGATCAAAAAAACACTTAAAATGGTGTAAGCTTGCAAGCGCTTCTGAGTGTAACATTATTTAGCAATATATATGATGTAATCCGTTACATTTTAGCAATATAAACAAAAAAAGAAAATAAAAAAAGTAGGTGGAGATGGTAAGCCTCGAACCTACAGCAGAGGGAGATGAATTACAGACATGTGATGTGTGCACTAATCCACTAGCCCACATCGCTATGTGAAACTGCTATAAGCACGAAGACATAAGTTTGCGAATTGGCGAAGCCGCGATCGTAAGTGAATCCCGCTGACGGCGGAATTCATTATTGCTGTTTTACTCGCCAATTCGCCGCAGCGCCAGTTAATTGATTTGAACGCGGCGAAACTGAAACACGTCATAGAGGTTTGAAGCTGCAGTTTCTTTAAATCCGGCCCCCCGTGTCCAAATTCATATTTGATTCAGTGCATTTTCATCTTTCTATATGACAAACATCATTTTTTCCTGCTGTATGCAATTATTTACATTTAAATGGCTTATAAAACATCAAATAACGGCAGGATAAGTCTGTATGGAAACAAAGGTATATCAGATTTAACAAGACAAATAACTGAGCAAGAAGGAAAGGGATTTCAGTTGAATTTCTTTAGAGAACTGGAGAGAGAAAAAAAAAAAAAAAGATTGATAAGGACATACTATCTGCCAGTCTTGGTGAAGAATTGCTGTCTGGAAGTGCTGACAGCCCCTGTGCAGGAGCTCAGTGTAGTGATACAACTGCCATTAGAGGTGCTGGCAGCTTGGAGTGTACTTCCTGTAGGATTCCGAGCTGTGGAATGATCTGAAGATAGGAAATACTGTTATTCAAGATTAACATCCCAAGAAGAGCACTTACAAAGAACAGACAGATTTTATTAACTATATATATATATACACACACACACACATATACACATACTGCGTAAAAACACATCACTATTTTTCTAGTTAAATATCCTAGCTAATAGCGTTATTGACATGACAATTTACAACCCATGCAATCCATACATACAAAGAAACCAATACATATAAGTTCAGAAATTAAGTTATGTGTAATAAAATGGAATGACATAGGGAAAAAGTAACTAACTGAAATGTATTTAACCACTTCTGAACCGTAAGATTTTCTCCCTTAAGAAACAGGCCATTTTTTTGCGATTCGGCACTGCATTAATTTAACTGACAATTGCGCGGACATGCGACGCTGTACCCAAATAAAATTGATGTCATTTTTTTCCCCACAAATAGAGCTTTCGTTTGGTGGTATTTGATCACCTCTGCGATTTTTATTTTTTGGCGCTATAAACAAAAAAAGAGCGACAACTCTGAATAAAAAACCTATATTTTTCACTTTTTGTTATATAACATTCCCAATAAAAAAAAATTGAAATCAGAATTTTTTTAATCATTTTAGGCCAATGAGTATTCTGCTACATATTTTTGTTAAAAAAAACATCCCAATAAGCGTATTTTGATTGGTTTGCGCAAAAGTTATCACGTCTACAAACTAGGGGAAAGATTTATGTAATTTTTATTTATTTATTTATTACTAGTAATGGCGGCGCTCAGCGATTTTTAGCGGGACTGCGACATTGCGGCAGACAGATCGGACACCTAACTGACATTTTTGACACTTTTGGGGGGATCAGTGACATTACTACAGTAATCAGTGCAAAAAATTTGCACTGTTACTGTACTATAGTCACTGGCAGGGAAGGGGTTAACCCAGGGGAGATCAAAGGGTTAAATGTGAGCCTAGGGTTTTTTTTCTAACTGTGTGGGGGATGGGCTTATGGAATCCACACAGAGACCTGTGTTCCTAAATGGGAGGAACACAAGAGCTCTGCGTTGATTGCTGAGAGAACAACAGTCTGCTGTGTTTACATTAGCAGACCACCATTCTCTCTCCACGGGGAGCGATCGTGGGTGCCCGGCAGAAATCACGGCTGCCGCCCCCGCAGATCAGCTTCCCTGCTGGCGAATCGGCGTGTGCACACTCCCAGGATCGCTCCCGCAAATCACCGTACAGGTACGGCGATTGGCAGGAACCTGCCGACCTGCCCCCTTATATCTGCGGTGGCTGGTCGGCAAGTGGTTAATACTTCGTACAAAATCCTTGGTTGGTAATGACAGCTTCCAGACGCCTCCTGTATAAAGAAACAAGTCGCATGCATTGCTCACGTGTGATTTTGGCCCATTCTACCACACACACGGTCTTCAAATATTGAAGGTTCTGTGGGCCTCTACTATGAACTCCTTAGTTCTTTAGATTTTCTATTGGATTCAAGTCAGGTGATTGGCTGGGCCATTCTAACTGCAGCTTTACTGTATTTTATTTCTTTCTTTGAAAGCAATTGAGAGTTTCCTTGGCTTTGTGTTTAGGATCATTGTCTTGCTGCAATGTCCACCCTCGTTTCATCTTCATCATTCTGGTAGATGGCAGCAGATTTTTAACAAGAATGTCTTGGTAAATTTTTCCATTCATCCTTCCTTCAGTGGTATGAAGTTTGCCAGTACTGTATGCTGAAAAACCGCCCCACTGTTCCCACCTTCAAACTTCCCTGTTGGTATGGTGTTTTTGGGGTGATGTGCGGTGCCATTTGACCTCCAAACATGGTGTGTATTATGACATTCAAAGAGTTATTTTGGTCTCATATGACCAGACTATATTCTTCCAGTATTTCACAGGTTTGTCTAAATGTTTTGCAGCAAACGTTAAACGAGCTTCAATATGCTTTTCCTTCAGCAATGGAGTCTTGCTTGGTGAACGTCCATACAGGCCATGGAATTACTTATTTTTTTTTTTTTAAACTATTGTACCTGCTATATATTCCCCTGGGGGTGCACAGGGGGGTCCACAAAGCAGAGGGATGGGGGCGCAGGTTCTGGAACCGATCCCCCTGCAGCACAGCTGGAGGGAGGGAGCGAAAGAAGGCAGAAGTGCTACAGGGGGAGGCAGAAGAGGATCAGTGCCTGCAGTAAGTACAGCTGGCCCTCCTGCTCAGCAGGTGCCTGGGCCCCCTTTTTGAACCGATGGGGCTCGGGCCCAGTAGAGGAAGGCTGGCTGTACTGCCTTGTCACCAGCCCTGGAGGAGAGGTCAGAGTCTAGGATTACACCTAGAGCCCTGGTGTGTGGAGGGACTAATAATTGTGCTATATTGATCTCAATGGTAAAGTCATGCTGCAGTGATCGAGGAGGAGGAAATGTTACAGCTTTGACGAGCAAAGCTGCCATTATATTGAGGCAATTGGTTGGCAATGCCTCCCTAGACACAGTAGTGCCTCTCTTCCTGCCTGGTTGCTGCCACTACAAGCAAACACCACTGTTTTGTGTAATTTTTGCACAGATGGACAGATCACAAAGCCAGGAACAGTACAATCCATCTCTTGGCCCTACACCCATCCACCTTCCAGGTTCACCTACTGCGCTTACTCCCTCCATGACCTCTGCTTACATACCATCTCACCTCTCTAAACCAGCATGCCCAACACACACAACTGCTACTAATTTTAAACGAATCTGAGTTGCAGGAGCAGGGGCATCTGTTCTCTACGGCTTCTCAGGCTCTTGCATGCATCCAACATACCACAATTCCACCCCACCTACACTGATTTCCAATTACTCTTCACTTGTTTTACATCTCTACATCTCCCTCTTTTTGTGCCCTCGTTAAGGAAAGAGCTTTGGTTATGGTGCTTCAGAGCAACAATTTTAGTAATAGTTAAAGTGAAACGTTAAACTGCAAACCTTGTGATAATAACATGTGTGGGGGATGCTCTGGCTGTGAAGTGGTGCATCTGTGCAATGTATACAGAATTTTACAACAACACTGACATTTACAGGGGAAAAAAATGAATCGCAAGAAGAATGACAGCTCCCGAATGGGGATTTCAGTCATCTACAGTATACCAGACCCTTATTCTAGATAAGAGTCTGTTATAGATGTTAATGATGTCTGGTATGAATTTTAACGGGGGCCCCACCAAAAATAAATAGGCATGAGGTCTCCACAAAAATATATACCACACCCTTATCCGAGCATGCAGTCTGGCTGGCAGAAAATCATACCAGGCCATATGCCCTCAATATGAAGGGGTGGTATCATTCCCTGGCAAAGCACCATGTTACTTTAACAATAAGCCCCCCCCCCCCCCCCCCGATACCACTTTCTCCCCATGTAAATTAATAAGGGGTACTTGTTCACAAAAAAAAAACTTGACTCCTTTTATAATAAACAAAAAGGCAAAAAAGAAAATGAAAATGTCCATTAATGTACAGTATATCTATCTCTCAATTATGTTGTCCAGTGATGTAGAATCACATCAATCACACCCACTTAAAGAAAAAAAGCCCGCTAACACGAACTTACCCTGATGACTGGTTCTCCAGTTCTGACAGCTGTGGATGACAGTGCCATTCTTGACGAAATATGAGAAGGATCAGGATTGATGTGGATATAAATTGCTGGATGATCTGATTGACAATTTTTTTTTTTTTTATTTAACCACTTACCGACCGCCGCAAGTACATATACTGCGGCGGTCAGCCCCTCACAGGCAAAGTGACGTATGGGTACGTCACTAGCCTGTGAGGCTCTGGGGAGCGAGCGCGCGCCACCTGAGGCGTGCTCCCGCTCCCGCGTGGTCACGGACCCCCCCGCGCGTGTGCCCGGCGGACCCGATGTCCGCCGGCACTCGCGATCGTCCGTGACAGCGGGAGAAAGGCAGGCGGCTGATGTAAACAAGCCGCCTGTCATTCTCCCCTGTGTATGAACAGTGATCATACTGTTCTACTATGTAGGACGGTTGATCACTGTTCCTACACTTCAAGCCACAGCCTATCACAGTAAGAATCACGGCCCTAGGGACACACACCACCCCTCCCTCTCAAATAAAGTTAACCCCTTCACTACCAGTGTCATTTTACAGTAACAGTGCATATGTATAGCACTGATTACTGTAGTAATGTCACTGGTAACCCCAAAAGTGTCAGAAATGTCAGTCAAGGGTCCGATCTGTCCGCCCCAATGTCGCAGTCCTGCAAAAAAAATCGCAGATCGCCGCCATTACTCGTTAAAAAAAAAAAACAACAAAAATGACAAAAATCTTTCCCTTTGTTAGTAAACGCAATAACTTTTGCGCAAACCAATCAAAATACGCTTTTTGCTAGTTTTTTTTGCCAAACATATGTAGCATAAAACAAATCGGCGGAAAATGTTAAAAAATTTTGATTTTTACATTTTTTTGGGGAATTTCATATAAAAAAATGTGAAAAATATTGTTATTTTTGCAAAATTGACGCTCATTTTTTTGTTTATAGCGCATGATCAAAAAATCGCACAGGTGATCAAATACCACCAAAAGAAAGCTCTGTTTGTGGGAAAAAAAGGACGTCAAATTCGTTTAGGTACAGCGTCGCACGACCGCGCAATTGTCCGTTAAAATTACGCAGTGCCGAATCGCAAAATACCCCCTGGTCAGGAAGGGGGTAAAATCTTCCGGGGCTTAAGTGGTTTTAATAAGGGTCATTTCAAAAACCTTTTTTTTTTATCTGTTTACATTTTTTATTTTTTATACTATGTACCCCCTTTTCATTCACAAGATAGGATGCTATCAGTGAGGCCCCTGTATTGTTAAAGGGGGCTTTCCAATACACTTCCACCCAGCCTGCCCAGCAGACACCCATAGCCACTGGGCCAGGGTTGGGGGGGGCCCTTCTCATCAACATGGGGACATGGTGCTTTTCCAGAGGATGTGGCCTGGTATGGTTCCTTGGCCTGACAAGTTGCATGCTTAGATAAGGGTCTGGTATGGATTTTTGGGGGGGACCCACTTTTTTCACTTATTTTGAGTGGGGTTCCCCCTTACACCCACATCAGACTCGAAGGGAGTGGCATGGAATTTGGGGAGGACCTCATGCACTGCTGTGTTGTTTTTTTTTTTTTTGTGGGATCCCCTGTCATTTTGCTGGCAATTTAAGCACAATTTAGTCTCTATAAATGTTAGTCTTTCTGTAGTAGGCTGTATACATTACATACAGTAGATGCTGCACTTTAAATGGAACAGAACCTTAAGTATACTGTAGCTCCCCACCAAACTGAAGCTTTTAAAAAAAATTTTTTGCATTGTTACATGTACCCCAGGGCAGGGTCCAGCCCTCCATAACATTTGTTTGACAATCATTTGCCTATTAGCCTAGAAAAAGGCCAAACCTGATTTTTATTATTTGGCTACCATTGACTTCAACAAGGGTTCGAGTTTGGTACCAGACTTTACTCATGTTCTCTGAGCCCTGGACAGTTTGGCTCATCACTACTCCCTAATTTGAGCTTTATTTTTTTTTTCCACTCCAATTCTCATCCACACCACTCTTCTATATCTTTCCCACATCATCTGCATTCTTCCAGATTATCCAAGCCACTACCGCCAAGACTACTCAGGTTCTTTGTCTGATTTCAAGAGAAACATTAGATCCCCCCTTCATGCATCCATACCCATATTACATCTACCCCTTAACTTTTCCCCATCAGCTCATTATTTTCTGCTATCATTTACCTCACTCACTTGCTCCCAGTATGCCAAACCCACTGTTCTCCCTTTGCATGCTGCTTGTAGATGTTCCCCCACTCTCATTTCTTCTGGTGGGCTTTAGATACTGTACCTTATTCCAAAACTAACAGCAGCAATGAATGTTGTTGAGCTATCCTGACAGGTGGACACCATGTACAATGTACCTCATTGGATTATTTGTGACTCTGGAGCGCTCCCCCAGAGGTTTAAGAGGATGGATTGGGCTTCTCCAGCGTACATATTGCAATAAATGCTGTTTACTATCAAGGTTAGAGAGATCAAATAGGTCATCAACATGTCATAGTTATTTATGGATTAATTTTTTGAAGCAATAAATTTGACACCTCAGATTTGATGAGCATGATACCACAAGAACAATTAACACCATTAGCATGGGCTACCACTACATGATTTTGATGACATGTCATTGTCATTCCTGTACCCTGCTTCTTCTCATAAATGACAAGGATGTTGATGTGTGTGCAAGTGCATTGTCAATGAAAACAGATACAGGCTGCTCTGCTGACTAAGATCATTTATGGAGATATAAAAGGTCACATGCAGACTCAGTATTACATATAAAGAATGCATTCAAAATTGGGGCAAAGAAATGCTAAGTATTAACATGTTCTGACTTCATACCTTGTTTTATATCATTGTATTTGATGATCCAACTTTCATCCCAAAACATTTTCTGCCTTTGGTAATGAAACCACTATATAAAGTAAGAAATATAAAGAAAAGAAAATTGTTATATTAAATGAAAGCAAAGAAACTAATCCTAATCTTTTTCTAATTTCAAAATTGTTCTTATAAGTTTAAGAGCTTGTGGTCTCCAAACTGTGGCCTGAGGGCTGGATGTGGACCTTTGCTTGCCTTTATCTAGCCCTTGGAGCACTTTTCCTCCCACTGATGCAAGACACTAATCCTCCCACTGACACTAACAATGTGGCCTAATTCCTATTACTGACATTAATGATGAGGCACTCTTCCTCCCACCGACACCAATAAAGAGGCACTATTCCTCCCACTGACACCAACGATGGGGCACAATTCCTCCCACTGACACCAACGATGGGGCACTATTCCTCCCACTGACACCAACAATGGGCCACTATTCCCCCTCAATGCCAAAGATGCATTGTTTACTCTCACTGACGACAAGAAAATTTCAAATACCAATGGCCACAGTCCAGCTCCCCTAAAGTCTGAAGGACAGTAAACTGGCCCTTTTTTTTAGAAAATTTGGAGACCGCTGATCTACACAATCTACTTGGCAGTTGAGTCTATCAAAAAGACACAATTGTTGTTAATACCTCCAATCCCCCCAAAAATGTATCACTACTAACATCTACAGCATACACATTTGTCAACATAATGTATACGATGAGCATGACTGACTATTTTACCTAATAATGAGTTATTGCGGGTCATTGCATCACCAGTTCACCTAAATATAGTGTGTCTGATTTTGAAAAATGAAAAAGATGAGGGTTCAGAGATGTCTGGGGATCTCATCAGACAGATCAGTATTCAATGCGGTTTTGGCATTTTTGGGTATATTCATCACCGTAGCTGAATAGATAAGACTGAATATTCTAAACCAAAATTGCTGAACCTTCGGACAGGACCACCAGACATGAAGCATATTACCCCCATCCTCCTGCCCCCATCCTTGAAAACAGAGGTGTGAGGTGCCAGGGTGGATTTCTGCCAACCTTACCGGAACCAGGTACCAACAGGACAAAACATTATGATTTGCCTCCACTAGAGAGGTATTGAATATTCCTCTGTGCACCATGGTTGACCACTGAATCTACTCTTACTCCTCTATAACCTCATCTAGGTCCAACTCCCAGGTCTTCTAAAAAGTAAGTTTATTACTTAATGGGGGGATGTTTTTATCATTTCGCTGACCACCAATGATTACAACTTTGTTTATTAAGGTACTACTGACCACCGATGATGTGCAGGGTGGTTGTAATTCACAACTATTGAAATCAAGCCCCTCTTTAACCAGTTTCGGACCGCCCACCGCATAGATACTACGGCAGGGCGGCCTGGCTGCGCAAAATCACATACATGTACGTGATTTTGTGCATGAGATGTAGGGGGCGCGCACTCGCACAGCAAGAGCACCGCTCCCACTGTAATTGGACACCAAAGGAGCCAATCAGCGGGTCTGGCAAGTGCGATGGCCGCTGGGAACTTCTGATCGTTCAGCGGAATGACAGAACGGCAGTCTTCCTATGTACACAAGGCAGACTGCTGTTCTGTCAGGGAGTAAAAGAGAGATTGCAGTGCTGTAGGGATTAATATTAGCTGCTAGACCCGGTATATTGCAGTGCTGTAGGGATTAATATTAGCTGCTAGACCCGTCATAAGCACTCGTCAAGAGTGTCGACTCTGCCTGCCTTTTTGGTTCCTCCCCACCCAACATAGAAGTTGATTTCTATGATCATCATGGATATACTGTAGATGCACTTTAATTCTTAGGACGCATTTTATATGAATATGCATTTTGCACATTTTATTTTATGGTATCATTTATATATACATGCCATTTATCTGACATAATTTACATACAGACTTGATGTGCACTCCAGTTTCCAAAGCTACATGGATAGTCTGGAAATGGACTCCCTCAATGTGTCCTAAACCTCCACACTGGTCTGAGGTCTAAAGGGATTATGGTGGGAGGAGGTAATGATCTGGGGTCTTAAGTGGGGCTGATCTGAAGCCATAAGTGGTCTGGGGTCTGAAGTAAAGTTTAAGGGGGACTGGTCTAAAGAGCGCTGATCCTGGCACATTTTTAGTTTAAGGAGGGGGAGGGGGTATTTTAGATGTGAGGATAGGTTTAAAGGGCCTGAAACTGACTTTAAGGGGGGCTTCATTCTTTATGCTGTTCTGTATGCTACATGCTCCTGACCAAAGTATTTATTTTCTCAGCAGTTGCTAAGTGACCCTTAAGTGTTTTACTTAGGTTCCTCTTTAAGGTAGGATCAGACAGAGAAGTCTATGTAATGGAAGAGTATTTAGAAATTATATTTTATCCTGAGGTTTATTTGTATCTGTAAGACTCACTTGTGGCAAAGTAGTTACAGAACATTTTGTGGATACAAGGACTGTGGCAAACGTGTTTAGTTTACACTGTGCTTAGATCCAGACTCTCTTAACAATGCCCAGTAGAAACAAGTCCAATATTTAGCACTATGTAGCCACACCCACTCTTTGCTGCAGTGCATGCTGCATTATCCCTTCTCTAGGCTGTATCTCTACATGAAAGTCTAAAGTTTGGAGTTATGGCATTAAAATCTTCCCAATGAAACACATGATAAAAACTGACAGAGGTTTTAACCATTCCCTACTCTTTATAAAGTAAACAAAAAAATATATATTTGCCTTGAGATATACTTTATTGCTACCAAATGGTTTTAAGGTTTGCCCCTATGGTGACAGCCAACTTGAAGACAGGAGACTGAAGAAAAATCTTGATCTTACAGGCAAAACCTTAATTTGGAGTATTTGGAGCTCAGGGTCATAATCCAGATAAATAAAATTTAGAAGCAGACATTAAGGAACAGTTTTCAAAAAATATTTAATTCGACAGTCTCCAGTGAAACCAATCCAATAGGCACACTGCATAAGAACCAGTGTGACCACCAATGAATTGTTCAATTATCAAACTACTACAGTGACAAGGGCCCTATTTCAGTCCACTAGGTAGAATAGAAAGAATTAAGCATTTAGTGACAACAGATAACTGTATTCACCTACAGCATACGTCTGCTACACTTTAAACCACTAGTAAAATCAGATTTTCAACTGCATACCCAGCCAAAAGGAGAAAAACAGCGGCAGAAACATGGTTCAGAACACACAGTACTATCTGCTGACTGGGAGAAAGAATTAGTAGATGAATTTCTTACTACAAATACATCGTTTATAACTATAACACAGCTAAAGTAAAACTTAGCAGTAGCAGTAAATTGGGAACAGTATTCAAAATGTCATATTTTAATAGTCGGCTGGTAAGAATCCAATAAATAGGCTACTTCAAAACCAGAGTGACAGCAAATATTATACAAGATACATCCACTACCAGAGCACTACAATGACATAGAGAGTCCTTTTCCACATACGCTATTCTAGACCATTGGAAAAAAATATATATTATTAGGTATTTGGTGGTTGGGGAGAGACCCATAAGACATGGGCAAAGACTGCAGAAATGATACAAAAAAATGGTCTGCAGGAGATTTTTAGAGACTGTGAACATGTTATATTAGTTCTTGGAGACGTGGGACATACTTCAGGAGTCAAAAGACTGGATTCATACTTAAGTCTGCTAGAAATCATTGCTATAACAGAGCAATAGTCAAAAGAGAGACACCAACAAGGACTGTTTATGACAATGAGTGGTGTCTACTGTCTGGAAGAAAGCACTGGTAAATAATGGTTCCTTACAACATATACATTATTTGATGAACCCTTAGGAACGGTGGAAGAGATGGGGTTTGGGCTCAAGGTGTGAGATGGGCCTCTTCCACTTTTATTGCTATTCTACTAATTCAGTTTCAATATAAAACAGTAACATTGAACAATCTACATTTGCATTGCAATACTTATATTAAAACAAGTAAGAATAAACTGACGTATTAATGATTAAATAAAGAATATGGATTTACCATAGCAGATAAAATGAAGCCCGCAGTAATGACTGCCACCGGAATAGCAATGGCCATTCGAACATCATGTGGGAGTGAACATTCCCCACAGTCTGCTGGACATGTAGCACAAAGCTCGTCCTCTTCACAAAAACCATTTCCACACACTTGAAAAGAGGAGACCAAGAAAGAAAATGATAAGATATTAATGCAATCACATTAATGAGTAACTGTGATAAATGTATTTGAAATAAATGGGACTGTTTATAATCCAGGATTATAAACTGATCCATACCTAAAGTACTTAGTGAACATAGTGACGTTAGTGACATTGAATTCATACATATAACAGAGTTTGAGCCATTTAGATCAAGTGCAGGCAGATTTAAAAATCTACATTTAATCCAATTATATATTTCCAAAGAAATACTTAAAGCTCAACTCTGCTCTCCTTTTCATATTGCATAAACTACCTCTTTGCGTTCCTTAGTCTCTTTGGTTTGCCTAATATTGCTCAAAGGTTCCGTCAGTACTGCAGAAGGGCCATAGTTTGCAGTAAATAAGAAAAGTCATCCCTGCTTTTTTCGTTTAGCAGGCTGACTGGTTGTGTAACGATCTGTGGGGTGGATCTCCTATACTGCCCCCACCTATGAATACTTATTCACTTTGATGGGCAGTTCATGTAAATCACTGATGATGAATCTAGCACTGCCGGAAAATGTCTTGTAAAGCACACCCTTTATCTATGGGATGTATTGTTGCACAGCAAAGATCGTGCCTTCTAGTCACCAGACAAAGCTATATTTTTGGCGAAAGGAAATGTGAATAACATATTTTTTTTTTTACTATAAAAATAAGTAATTTTAAAATGTAATTCTAATTGTGGCTGCATTGAGACATAAAAGGTTGGGGTAAAAAAAGAAATTATCCTAGAGTTCAGCTTTAAATGTATTTTAAACAGTGCCTTGGTCTTAATACAACCTTTCTGTAATCCCCTGTATATCAGTATTCAGACAGGGAGAGGAAAGGGCAACATTGTAAGCCAATCTGGCTGTCCTGCATTGCACACTGCTGTGAACCTAAAAAATAGCTTGCTGTTTGGAGGCGAGAACATCGATAACCAAGCTATATTAAAAAAAGTGGTTGAAAGAGAACTTCAAACACTCGCCCAGCGCTTGTGATATAAGAGATATTGCATACAGTTAAAATCATTAAAATCTCATAGGTTTTACTGATAGCAGCTACTGTGATAATAAAACAATCTTAAAAAAATGTAATAAATGCTAAAAGTATTTCCCTGAGGGATATCTGGTTGCAGTGGTCATCCGGTGGTAGCAGTGGTGTTCCTGGCTTTCAAGGGTGCAAGCAACCTATGCTTACAGGCGCATGATCATTGTATTTCTGGTGAGTGCCCATTCCTAAGGGGAGCACTTATGGTGTGGTGAAGGTGAACGCCGGATCAGAGTGTTGAGCACTGGGAGTACCGATGTTATAGTGAAAACCTGTTTTTCTTCAAACAAAGACTTTTTTGGATATATAACTCATTTACTTCATGAGGACTGTATGATTAACAATATGCAAGCACATATTGAGCGCTGCTGAATGTAATTAGTGCTGAATATTTTCCACTTTTAGTATTTATTACATTTTTTTAAGAACCAAGCTATATTACTTTAACTACAGAGGATATAAATACTGTAATTGGTCAGCAAATTGCAGGGTATCTGGATTGGGAGAAGGACTGTACAAAATTACAAGTTTTTGTGAGACAAGACATTTGTATCTCTGTTGTATATTTAACTGTTCACTTAAATTTATACTTTAATATTATCTCAGTGTTTAAATAATTATATGCATGTAGCAATAATCATTCAGGAAAACTGCCAGTAGGCACATTTTTCATTTGCCTAGACCAGTGGTTCTCAAATCCGGTCCTCGGGACCCACCAACAGGCCAGGTTTGCAAGATAACTAAATTACATCACTGGTGATCTCATTTGCTTCTCAGTGATTGCAGTATTCTAGTCTGCATCCCCCAAGGTAATACTTAAAATCTGGCCTGTTAGTGGGTCCCGAGGACCGGATTTGAGAACCACTGGCCTAGACTATGGGGTCTATATGTAAAAAATGTGGTCCGCAAATGAAAGTGTTGTGAATAATCTCAATAATGTGTTTAATATGTGTATTTCCTATGATCGTCAGTTCTGTCTAGTGGTCATAAGACGGTATTTTCCTGAAATACCACAATCAATAAAATACCACACCATTAGATGGAGCTGATGATCATAAGAAATACATATTGGAAACATTACTAGGATTATTTGCAACGGCTCTGCAAATGCTGAGGCAATTTTTGTTTAATACTGATGCACATTTTTATCAATATACCCATGTTTGATCTGCAGAGAATCGAATAATTAAAGTGTTACTAAACCCAGAACCTGCATTCACTATATCTGGTGTCCCACAAAGCATGGAAATGCAATTATTTTAGTAAATATAAAATGCTAAATACCTTTTCTTATCAGCAGTATATAGCAGCTTTGTGACTTGTATCAGTTCCTAGTAAAGCTTGTAGGAGGAGTTTTAATTCTCCCCTTATCCTCTGTCTGGACAGTGCTGATTGGCCCTGTGTTGATCACATGCACTCTCCCAAGAAAAAAATCTCTCTAGCAATACACACCAAACTGAGCATGTGCAGCCTGACTCCAAATGCTCTGTACTATCATGAGATGGGTTGCAGTCAGTTAAAGAAGAGGAGAATCAGAGAAGACAGGATCACATAGCCTTTATACACAATGCAGAGGATTAAACCCTGAGGTTCCACACTGAGTATAACAAGCATGCTGCACTGCATATACAGACTCATTTTACTGTTGTGGGTTATGTAACATTTAAGGGAATTCGATTCCCGACGTTTGATTCTCTGTAGACTTGACAAATCTGGATTTAATATTGAGGCAAATCAAAGATTTCAGTTTTTTGGGTTTGCAAAACAATTTCTCACCTTTAGTCTTTTAGAAGACAAACACTTCTATATCAAGAGCAGACAAAGAAGCAGCCTGGCTTGCATACCTATTAATAGTGTTTATCCCATTGGATACCCAGAATCAGTTTTGCAATAAAACTCATTGCAATAAATTCATTTTGGTATGGGTCACAAAATTAATTTATTGTGTAACCCTGCTATTATTGAACCTAGTTGGGTGATTTGAAAAGGCATTTGTGACACATTTCTGGCACTGTTGATGTAGTTATAGGGCTTGCACCAAATTTATGGAACCCTGCAACATTGTCATTGCAACATTTTTTTCACTGCCTGGCTCTATTGTTGCAACAAATTCATAGATAATAGGACCCCTTCCTTGTTTGGGGTAAATTGCATCATGAGTGAAATTCTGCTGGAACACAATTATACAACAGATTATTGTATACCACACTGACTCGTGCACAGTCAAAAGTTGAGCCGTTTGTTGCACTACCATGAGACAGATTTCAAATGAGTATCTAAAACACACTTTGTGAATTTCACAGAGTGTGTCTTATCTATGGCTAACAACAAAATGGAATTCATATTTATAACATACCTACTACAGGTAACACCAAAGTCTTGGCCTCCAATGCAACTTGCATATTTCCAACCCTAATATGAGCAATTAGGGAGGTTACGCCAGGGTGAACTAAGACAACCTGAAAATAAAAAGTAAAACATAAGTCAACAACAAAAATCTTTATATATATATATAGACACACACATGTCAGTATACATTGTATAATGCTGCTGGTTGAGTGATTTATGCAGTATGAATGTGTGTAGAAATGGATTTATATGCAAGTGCTCTCATGATCCAATTTTGCGGCTTTGTCAAACGCTGCATTATAACAAAATCACTAATCTTAAAACTCAGTGGTACAGCTTTGAAAAATGTAATGAAATTCAGTACAGTGACATGATTAACTTAGTTAATGAAATGTTTTACCAGACCTGTTTTTTATGCTTGGAGAAGAATTCTGTAATGCTTCAAGATTTGCCCTGGGTCAAATGTTACATTTTGTTGATGACATGGGCAAACATGGGCAACTGATATTACATTTTTGACAACATTACAAGTATGGGTTTCAGTGAGGATATGTGTTGAAAGCCAGTGGAAGAACAATCCTTTAGATGAGCAAACTTCCCATAAGTTAACATAGTTTAGGCATGTGTTTTAACTGTAAAAGCTTCCCTGTGTAAACATTTAAAAGCCCTGAAACTGCTGCTGGGCACTGCCATCTTGAATGTGATGTCAGCAGTCCCAGCAGACTCAGTGTTGTCACTTAAAATGACACTCTTTAGTATTCCCCTTCTCTCCTCTGTAGGGAAGTGAAGGAAAGGCAAAAATGCTGAGCCAGGATAGACCATAATTACAAACTCCCAGAAGAGGAGAGAGCTATGACATGAAAGAAAACATGCTAGGGAATTGACTAGTCAAATTTTGTTAGCAAATTCAGATACACATTACAAAAACGCCAACTTGTAATTTTGCCTGACCTTTTTATGTTTGTAAAAAAGGTCACTTTAAGGCAGGGGTCGGGAACCTTTTTGGCTGAGAGAGCCATGAACACCACATATTTTCAAATGTAATTCCGTGAGAGCCATACACTATATTTCAGGGTTCGGGAACCTTTATTTAATATTCATGGGCCGCAGCTATACAGTGAGTAGATGGAGCTGTGTGAAAGTACCTGGAGTCCGGTCAGGAAGAGAGCAGAGCAGGCAGGTATGCAATGATGCCGGAGTGGTGAAGCGCCTGCAGGCCTGCGAGTGATGGAGGTGAGTATAAGCCCTGAGAAAATGGTGGCCGCCTGCTGAAGGCCTCAGAAGTGGATGTGAGAGGCAGCTCCCACAGGTCTCTGGGTGTCAGAGGGGAAGGAGATTGTGTCTGTCGAGGCACAGGGAGTGGATGGCAGGTCTCCTTACCGGGCGGTGATTGCCAAGGCCCTCAGATGCACAGCACATGAGCCGGCTGCGGTACCGTGAGTAGGCCGCGGGGTCGGTAGCGCGGAAATCCGGTCACCCAGAGACAAACTGAGGGTAGCGGTGGGTAGCCCACAAAGTGTACCGTCGATGGCTGCAGAAATCTCCTTGGCACTGGGCACAGCTACGCAGATGGCACTGGATTGAGTGGTAGACGCAGCGGAGCTCTGGGACTACACGTCCAGCGCGGCTTGCGTCCGGACACGCCCCTCTTTATTAAAGATTTGTCTGTGAGCCAGGTGCCAAAAGAGCCACGTCTGGCTCGCGAGTCATAGGTTCCCTACCCCTGCTTTAAGGCAAAAGAAACCTATAAAAACTTCAAGAGCTTGCAAGCATATGAAAAAAAATTAGTGATAAACACTGCCACAAAAAAGATGATACCATCGTCTAGCCTGATATCATGATGATGATCAGAAAGTTGCCTAACAATTGTTAAGTATATAATGGAAAAGTATACTTGAGACAGTGTTTCAGTTTTTCTCTCTTGCTTAGAACTTACTTACAGAACCTAAGTAGTTTATCTATGCTAGGAATTGAGGTAAAACCTTCTGCAGTGAGTGTTACATCAAAGTAATGGGGTGCACAGCTAATCTGGCAGTTAGTGCTGTATGATTAATGCGACCCTGTCTCTATGAATAAAAAATTGAATGAGAGCCAGTCCCTAACAAAAAAAGGAAAGTTAATGCTTACCTTTAAGGACAAGAATGTCACATTAAGAAATCATTTTACCAGTAGACAACTAAAAGAAATTTATTTTAGATTTCTTCACAAGCTCCAAAGAAAGCTAAGATTTTTAAAACGTATGTCAAGCCAAAACCTTTTTGTTTTGGATAGAGTAGGGAAGGAATTAGACCTCCTGTAAGATCTAACTGCTATCTAGGGCTCTATTACAGAGCTTTACCCTCACTTTCTGGCCCTTCTAGAATTGCACTACGTTGCTAAAGAAAAGTTGTTGGAGAGTTCCTATCTGGTAAAACATTGTCAGCAGGACAAGAATGAGGGTGAATTCTTCCTAAAGTGGTTGTAAATGTTTGATTTTTATTTTTTAAATAACAAACATGCTTATACTTATCTGCTTTGTGCAATGGTTTTGTCCAGAGTAGCCCCAATCCTCTTCCTCTGGGGTCCTCCGCCAGCGCTCCAGGCCCCCCTCTTCATTAGATGCCCTGACGGAAAGCCGTTCTTCATGCGGGCACCTGTGCAGGCTCGCTCCCGAGTCTCGCTGCTGCATCCATTGACATAGAAAGCATGATTCCGCCTCCCATCCCCCCCGCTCCCATGACTGCTATTAATTTGTCCAATGAGGAGAGCGGCTTGAGCCACGAGCGCTCGTGCACATGGCTAGATCAGATCGGGCTCAGGTAAGAGGGGGTCTGGGGGGGGGGGAGCTGCAGAACAGAAGGTTTTCACCTTATCCACTTTACGTCTGCTCGCGGTAATACTACTGCGGCAGAGTGGTTCGTTATCGTCTGACGACGTAGTATTAACGTCGTCAGACACTCCCCCTTCTGGGCGGCGCTTGCGCGCCGCCGGAGGCTCGCTCCCGCTGTTTTCATTCACATCGGGAGTCGGGCCAGGGGAGGAGCAGCGGAGATCGCCGCTGCTCTGCCCCGATCGCCGGGGATCTAGTGTGGAGATCCGCCCGCCTGTGTAAACACAAGCGGACGGATCTCCATAGTGACAGGGAGTGACAGATCGGACTGTTCAGCATAGCTGGACATCCGATCTGTCCATGACTCACTCAGTCACCTCCCCCCCTACACGTCAGTAAGCACCAGGCATACATTAACCCCTCCCTCTCCAATAAAATTAACCCCTTCCCTGCCAGTGACATTTTTACAGTAACAGTGCATATATATATAGCACTGATTACTGCAGTAATGTCACTGGTACCCCCAAAAGTGTCAAAAATGTCAGTCAAGGGTCCGATCTGTCCGCCGCAATGTCGCAGTCCCACAAAAAAAATCGCAGATCGCCGCCATTACGCGTTAAAAAAAAAAAACACCAAAAATGACAGAAATCTTTCCCTTTGTTAGTAAACGCAATAACTTTTGCGCAAACCAATCAAAATACGCTTATTGCGATTTTTTTTACCAAACATAGGTAGCAGAAAACAAATTGGCCAAAAATTTTTTAAAAAATTGGTTTTTACATCTTTTTTGGGGGGAATTTCATATAAAAAAATGTTAAAAATATTGTTATTTTTTCAAAATAAACACTCTTTTTTTGTTTATAGCGCAAAAAGTAAAAATCGCACAGGTGATCAAATACCACCAAAAGAAAGCTCTGTTTGTGGGAAAAAAAGGACGTAAATTTCGTTTGGGTATGGCGTCGCACGACCGCGCAATTGTCAGTTGAAGTCGCACAGCGCCGAATCGCAAAAAGTGGCCTGGACGGAAGACAGCAAAATCCTCCGGTGGTAAAGTGGTTAAATTCATAGCTCCTTGGTAGGTGCTAAAGAGTGCGTCGTTTTTGGGTTTCCTTGCTTACCAGGGGAACTGTCAGGCAAAATGTAGGTACTCTCTGCCTAACAGGGAGCAGTGATCTATTGATAGGGTCTGCTCAGTGTGATCAGATGCTGCTCATGTTGTCTGCCTATTTCACACTGGTCCAGTAGAAAGGGGCATATTGGACAGTGGGAGGAAACCTGACAAATGGGAGCATGAGTGTGAATACATAACTGCCCATTGGCAGAGGAAAGTGCCTCAAGGCATGCTGGGTGACTGTATTTATCCCAAGAAAGCATAAGTGCAGGGGGAGTCTTCGTTTGGAGAGCAGGGTCCCAGAGGGAGGGGGCTGCTGCCCCTCCTCTGTACAGGCTGCTATGTGGCCTCAGGTGGATGACCTGAGGGCCAGAGTTACAGAACCCAGATGTTCTGCAAAGCTGACTTAGAGAGGGGATATACCTGGAAGAATCTGCTCCTGGTTACTGCAATTACAGATCTACTTCTAGCGGGCTGTTCCGTGATGGCCATCCCTTCAAGCTAGTGAAGTCAGTGGACAGGCGCCAGCTAAAGAGGATACTGGTTAATGTCCTGAAGAGTTCATTGAGTCTGCTGCCAGAGCGAGCAAAGGACTTTTTCTTCCATACGAATGCAGTATGGTTCAGCAGAGGGTCTGCTATTCAATTTTAATCAAGTGAGGCCAAGTGAGAGTTGTCCTGCTCTGTGCATAGTTGGAGTATCTCACTAATCCCTTCTTCTATCCAAGTTGTACCAATAAATACAAAAAAAAACCAAACACCCTAGACTGATCATTGGATAACGAGTGGAAGAGTGTGCGGATGGTCATGTGAAAATACTCGTGTCTGGCTGCAGGATTATTAGAGGGAGGCCCAGAGAAGACTCCCACGGGGGCAGTGCTACAGATAGATTGCATTAAGGTGAAAAACCTTAAGGCTTTGCAACCACTTTAACAAAGCCCAAATAGCAGTAGTTCTAAACCTTTCCCACTCTAAAATGAGAAAAGTTTTGGCATGACATTCACTTCCAATATATCTTTATGTGAATGTAGGGCACTGGCAAATGTTAAACCGTGTTGCTATTTTGAAAATATTCAATGAGATTCTTCCAGAGAGTGGTGTATTAAATCTTTTTTTATTCTTTTCAAAAGCTCTGGGTGTCACTGTTATCCACAAGTGACATAAAGGCCGACCGTGGTCTTAGCAAACGCAATATACAAGGATATGGGAAACGGTAGTGACATAAACACACACGGGTTAAACTGGATGGTTGGTGTCTTTATTCAGCCATGCCAGCTATGTAACTATGTAACCTCTTGGAGTGGGATTAGAACAATTTTACTACGTTAAAGGAGAATTCATGGTTCTTCTCATGAATATGTTGCTGGGATGTGTTTTTTTCAAATTCTTCCATATACTATTTCGGGGACTGTCTTTCTGAAACTCTGCCACATTTTTACACAGTTCATTTGGGTAAAGGGAAAGCAACTGAAGTTATCATACTGATTACTGCGAAGATCAAAGGACAGAGATGAACTTCATCTCACTGATCTTTGAATATATTATCACGCCATTGCACTGGCAAAAATTGTAAACTGGATAAAGAATGCGCTGATATTCTATGCATCTGGGGTTTCGAATATAATTTTTTTTTCTTTTTTTTTGCGGGAGGCCCCTCTTTAAATGCACATTAGACCTAAAGGGCTTGGTATGGATTAGAGGAGAAAAAATAATTGCTGTGTTTTTTTTTTTTCTTTTCTCTGTGGGGGTCCACCATTAACATATATAACAGACCCTCATCTAGGATAAAGGTCTAGTATAGAAGAAGACTGGAACCTGTGGGTGTTGTGTTAATTTGGCATTTTGCATTTTTAATGGTTTACATTAAGCACTACTAAAATCACTACCCTCAGCCAAACACACTTTTTTAAATGTTATTTTGCTTTAGTACATGTCCCCCAGGTACGCGTCCCCCCCCCCCTCACCCCCGCCACCCCCATGCTACCCCCATGCCATTTGTTTGACTGTCCATTGCCTATGAGCCTAGAAAATTTTCAGAACTGTTTAACATTTGGCTCCCATTGACTTCATTGGGGTTTTTAGTCATATTTGTGCAACCCTGCTCAAACCAAACCTAGGTGTGTTTTGCTCATCATTAGCAGCTACCTTCTCCTGCTCTTTTTTCCCCTTGACACAACACATGTGTTAGCAGCATGCTCTTGTGTGCTGAGATATTTATGCCTGTGCTTATTGATGGGGACAACTGATTGCCTGCAGGCATCAATCTTAGGTAAAGTGAAGAGACTGACTTGTAAAGATTGGCTTGCTTATCCTTACCCACATCCATGACTGATGATCACATGGGAAAAATATGTATAAAATATTTAGTTATACCTTGGCAGTCCAGTTCCCTTGTGTCATTTTTCCTGTGGTGGATAGGGTGTGTGTAAATATCTGCCCATCATCTGGTATCCAAGGACCACAAATTCCACCTTTTCCCTAAGGTAATTAAACAGAAACAAGTGAGGAATGAATACTAAAGCTAGATTAGAAAGTACCAGCATCCTAAAGAAAAGTGTATGCTCGTCTAAATGTTGTTGAACCAAAAAAAACACAATAAATTTTAAAAAGCTCATGTCAGCATGTTTTAAAAACACTGTTGGCATTTAACTCCTATGTGCAATTGTCATATTATGAGTGATGCATAAAGTGGTTTTAAAGGCTACGGTAAAATTAACTGTATATATGTACTCAGCATAAATGAGTACACCCCATTTGAAAAGTAAGATTTAAATCAATATCTCTATGAAAACAAGAACAATTTCTGAAAATTTGGCAAAACTGAGTTTTATAGATCATTTTTTTCATAAGGTTAACAAGGTTAATAAAATAACTTAGATTACAAAATCTTCAGTTTTACTCAAATTAGTTGATGCAAAAATGAATACACCCCAAACAAAAACTACTACATCTAGTATTTTGTATGACCTCCATGATTTGTAAGGACAGCACCAAGTCTTCTAGGCATGGAATGAACAAGTTGACGATATATTGCAAAATCTATCTTTTTCCATTCTTCAAGAACTACCTCTTTTAAAACCTGGATGCTGGATGGAGAGTGATGCTCAACTTGTCTCTTCAGAATTCCCCATATGTGTTTAATTGGATTCAGATCAGGAGACACACAGTACTTGGCAGCTGAACAGGAACTGACTGGCAACTTTCAGCCCAGGGGGCAATGGACTGTAGTGCGTCTCTGCAAAAATGCGCCAAAAAACACATAGGAGGGAACGTAGGGTCAAACAGTACCTTCTATTGCTCTCTGGCTCCTCCAAATCACCAATTTTTTTTTTTTTTTTTGGTGCTGTGATGTCACTTTCTGATAGAGGGGGGCTACGTTTGTTCTCTATGGTCTCCAAGCATGAATAAATTATACACCCTATCTTCTTTGCTCTCGAGATGCAGAGGCAGAAAAATACAGTAACCAATGTCATGAAAAATAGAATACAGGGCCTAATCTCACTGTTCGCACTGGCATTAGAAACAGGCATTTGGGATGCGTTGTGCCGCTGCCCGAACAATTAGCAAAGTAGCCTACTGTACAATGAATAATATTAGTTTGTGTTGCTTTGCGTTGCTGCGCATAAAAAAACGAAGTTATAGGTCGAGTCTGGAAGGAATTGAAGCTTGTCAACTCTTTCCCTTCAAGTCTAGGGTAATGCACCATAAATGTGCCCGTAGCATTCACGGCATGTTTACATTTTCCCCTTAATAGGAAAAAAAGCTATTTGGAGTGTGACTGGGTTGCATTTTTTTAAACCTTCCTTAAACACATCAAAAACATTAAAGTTATAGGTCTGTTGGTTCGCATTGGTGTCAGCATTAGAATATTGAACATAGCCTTGGATAGTGTATGTGTATGGATTATTCTTGAAGAAAAAGGATCGTTTAGGATCATTTTAAGAACAAGCAAAACATAATGTGAGATTTATAGATATGGTAATAAGGATTTGGTGTACACCACACTGTATTTTTGGAATCAAAAACCATATTGTTCTTAGTCTCTCATCCAACTCTTATTTGAAGGGAATTCCTATACATACTGTACATCTCGATGGGCAAAAAATGGATGACTATTCTTTGTTATCTCCATTGACAGTTTTGTTTCTCGTTTTTTTTATCTGTGACCCCACTGGGGAAGTTTTCTTTAACTTCTGACCCTGTGATGTCAGTAAAAATGAAGACAATGGCTATCACTAGAACAAGAAGATACAAACAGCTGTAAAAACATTGTCAGAGGGTATAACACACCTTCATGCTACTAAAATGTTTTTTGCTTTATTTGTGTCTCCAATTAAAGGTCCCTACTTCACATACAGTATTTGTATTCACTTACACATATAGGGCTAATGTAGGCAGGAGCCAGTTAAAGCGGAGCTCTACCCAAAAAGGGAAGTTCTGCTTTAAGCACTCCACCCCCCACCCCCTCCCCCCCAAATATGCCACATTTGGCATGTCATTTTTTTTTTTTAGGGGGAAGCAGGTACCTTGTTTTCTCCCCCTCCCTCCCTGCAATCTTCTGGAACACGTCACAGGTCCCAGAAGGTTTCCCTACCAATGGGGAGGCACTGTACGGCTCGCGCATGTGCAAGCTGCAAGTTGTCACAGCCGGGTGCCCACACTTGCAATACTGGCCCTGCAGAGAGCAGATGAAAAGAAGCGAGGCTTCAGCAGCTGCATCGCTAGACTGTGGGATAGGTGAGTGTGTGTTTATTAAAAGTCAGCAGCTACACTTTTTGTAGCTGCTGACTTTTGATGAGTGGAACTCCACTTTAAAGTGTTGCTAAACCCACATCAGTAAAATTTGTCTGTTTATGCAGTAAAGCATGCTTGGTATACTCACTGTGGAACCTAAGGGGTTAATCATCTGCACTGTGTAAAAAGGCTCTTTGATCCTGTCATCTATGATCCTCACCTTCTTCTACTGTCCCCAATCTATCTCTTGATAATACAGAGCCTTGGGGCACTCTGCACATGCTTAGTGTGGTGTGTATTGCAAGAGAGTTTTTTTTTTTTGGGGGAGGGTGCATGTGACCAATCAGCACTGTCAAGACAGAAGGTTAGGGGGCATGCAGCCTCATAGGACAGTCAGGAGAATGAAAACTCCTACAAGCTTCAACTGACACTGACAGAAGTCACAAGAATGCAATATACTGCTGATGGGAAAATGTATTTTATTTTTTACTAAAATAATTGAATTTCAATGTTCTGTGTACTGTGGGAGACCAGATATAGTAAATGCAGGGTCCTGGGTTTAGTAACACTTTAACCTGCCAGCAGAGTTTGGAATGTGGGAGGAAACCCATGCAAGCGCAAGGAGAACATGCAAACTCCATGCAGATAGTGTCCTGGATGGGATTCAAATGGAGGACCCCAGTGCTATAAGGCAAAAGTGTTTTTTTTTTTTATATACAGTTACAAAATATTTGGCAGATAAAACAATTCCCATATGTGTATTCAAAGTATTGAGTATTTAACGATTAGTATATGAGTATTTTGCAATTTTTTTCTGGAGTCTATGGCCATTTATGTACCTCCTGAAGCCTAAATGAAAAACTCTTAGGACGTTATTAAGGATGTTGCTAAGAGACACCTAGCTGTTACTGTTCACCATCACAGAAGCGATCTCTAAAAATGCTGAGCTCAGAGGTACACTGCATTAGGGGAGAGAAAGCACATATGAGGAAGATGGAATCAGGCAAGGAACAAACTTCTGTGATGGTGAAGGTGAAACAATAACAGCTGGGCCTTTCTTAGCAATGCCCCAGGGGTTTTCCAGACAGGCTTCATGAGAAATGTACAGTATATGGTCTACACCTATAGAAAGGGCATTATTCAACTTTGATCAAAGCCACACAGCTTGATTTATCCAAAGATGTATAGGCAGTTGTTTTGGTAAAGGTGAAGAAATATATTTTTAATTTTCCACGAAGGTTGGGTCACGTACATGGTGTATAATCAAAAAACCTACAATCTGGCTTTTGGTATTAAAAAAAAAAAAAAAAACCTTGGGAATGCCATTTTATGATAAATTACATAAAGAAAAAATGATCATGATGATGCAACATAGCCTTGCATACCGTCTCTTTGTAAATAACACTATAGGTAATAAATAAAGTGTTTATGTACTTCCAGCATACTTCTACGCCAGGTGTTGGCCTATTTTTCCCAACGCACTCTATCATGTAGCAAGGCTTGTGTACTTACCATGAAGGAAAGGGGACAGGAGTGGATGTTCGCATGATGGACACAGCAGTTTTCTCCGTTCGCGTCTTTCCAGTTGGCCGGACACTCTTGTTCCTCACAGAACCTTTTAGCAGACTCAGCATCTCTTCAGCATGCACATAAAGAAATCATACACATGATCACCTCATTATACTGTACACTTCTACCATTATTTCATTCTACGTTTCTGCTTTAAGAATACAGGAAATCTTTCACTGGAAACAAAGCAAAGCCCCCCTGAGATTTCTTTTTCCTTGCATCAACATTATTTTAATCAAGAGTGGGTTACTTATAATAGTTATATCGATACTGTACTTATGGAAAATGATATTCTGAAAATCACGCCTGAGGAAGAAAGCCAATGTTCTTACATTTCCAGTCTACTGAGTCGCCAATAAATGGTATTATTTTAACTGTTCTTTTATTGTTTTAACAGGTTTTTTTTTTGCAACAGTATTTTATAACTTTTGATTTATAAGTTAATGTTCTCTCTGATGTTGAAGAGGACCTTTTAGTAATTTTATAAATCTGTATGAATAGATCCCTGATGTGTCACATTATAGAACAGTATAATTTTTCAAAAAAGCTCCAGCTTTGTTCATTAAAAGCAGTCCTTGGGCTTTCGGAAAATGACTTTGCCTAGCCTGAGATGGTACCATCAATCTGCTGCAGACAAGGGGAAACATTTTCTCAGTCCCCCCACCCTGGCCACTTTAGTCATCGTACTGCAATACTGGAACTTTGTAACAAGGTGAGAAGCTGTAGGGGGGATTCAATTATGTCAGCCAAGAACTGCAAAGGATCCAGGATTTACATGATTAGGGTATCAAAGATGGCTTGTCCCAGTACACTCTGACAACCAGTGTTGGGGATAACTAGTTACAAAGTAACTGATTACAGTAACTACATTACTTTTTTTGGTAACTAAGTAATGTAACTAGTTACAATACTAATATTGGTAACTACACTACTTTACTAGGCTATAGGAGGTAACTACACTACTTTACTAGGCTATAGGAGGTAACTACACTACTTTACTAGGCTATAGGAGATAACTAACTACACTACTTTACTAGGCTATAGGAGGTAACTACATTACTTTACTAGGCTATAGGAGGTAACTAACTACACTACTTTACTAGGCTATAGGAGGTAACTACACTACTTTACTAGGCTATAGGAGGTAACTACACTACTTTACTAGGCTATAGGAGGTAACTAACTACACTACTTTACTAGGCTATAGGAGGTAACTACACTACTTTACTAGGCTATAGGAACGCGCTTTCCTGCGTTACCCAAGCCGTGCGATACAATCGTTATTTCGAAGAATAGAGAGGGATGAAGTTTATGACTTTTTGTTGCACTTTATGTTTTATTCTGTTTTTTCAGGTTTTGTTCTCATGTTTCCCAAAGCCTGTGTTTATACAATAAACTCTATGCAGAAAGAGTGTCATGTATCTTCTTCTACACGGTCAATTAAGAAAGAGGAACGTAAAGTAATAAGTAGTGAAGTTACTTTTCAAATGCAGTAACTAGTAAAGCAATTTACAGAAGTAACTAGTAACTAGTTACATTTTTTGAGTAACTACCCCAACACTGCTGACAACTACCTTGCCCTCCACCCTTAGGTAACTAGGCCAACAACAAGCTGGAGTTAAATGGCCAAAGCAGCCTTTTATTAACAAAATAAATAAATAACTAACATATAAACGTGACAATGTAAACACAGTATAACTGGAGCCTCAATCCCGGTTCACACTTGTGCGATGCGGGAAGGCTGCGAATTCGCAGCCTGTTCCCGCATCGCAAACGCACTCCTGGCAGTTCACACTACGCAGGACGCAGGGGGTGTCAATTAAATGTTAACGACACTCCCAGTTTGATCGCATATCGCAGTGCGATCTGACAGTTCGCACAGGATTGGATCGCCCAAGTGTGAACCACTGTGCGATCCGATCCTGATGCGGCGGGAAAAAAGGGTCATGTGCGCGTTTGGTGCGGATACAGTGCGAATTCAGCCATACAAAGTGTATGGCTGAATTCGCATCCGCACCTCCGATCGCATGTAATGAAGGAGCAGTGCGCTCCGAATTACATGCGATCGGCGCACTCGCAGAAGTGTGAACCGGCCCTCAAGGTCCTAGTAGGCATCAAGAAAAATAATGTACCTGTGTCCTACTTAAAACAGACCTCCAGCAGCAACACCACTGACTCGGAGACAACCAACCACAGGTACCTCCGTTAGAACATCTGGGAGCCATTTCTCAGATGGGTCCCTATAAAGTACCTTTGCGCCCCCAGTAATCTACAAGGACCTTGCACCCCGCTGGCTGCATGACAACAAACACCCAAAAAAAAACAAAAAAACAACCAACAATAAAATTAGGTAATAACACAAGGGGCTAATCTTCCTTCCAACTGAAGACCCCCTGCCTCACTCCGTCTGACCACCCCCTGCAGCTTCACCCACTTCCACCTATGAACCAATCACGTAGATCTTTTCAAACCTATTTTTCTACAAACTAATAGAACTCTAGCTCCAAATCCCTTTAACCCCTCTCATGCCGGCCCTTCGTTCATGTTATTAACCTTCCTTCATGTTTTTCTCCCTTGACTTAGCTATCTCTATCAGATTGTAAGCTGGTGCTTACTGCGGTATTGTAGTGTTGGTTGTATTTAATATTTTTGGGGTTAAAGCAGATCTTCACCCTCCTGCCACACTCTTCTTCCTGCTCCCCCTCAGCAGCGCCCATATCGGGGTTTTGTTTTTTGTTCTCTTGTTTTTTTT
The DNA here is from genome assembly GCF_965119305.1 of Pelophylax lessonae. Lineage (NCBI taxonomy): Eukaryota > Metazoa > Chordata > Amphibia > Anura > Ranidae > Pelophylax > Pelophylax lessonae. The sequence continues at coordinate 416,970,586 of NC_138768.1, forward strand.
TCTATCAAAGGCTCGCCCCCCCAGTATTCAGAATGTGTCTAGGCAAATGACACGGTGCCCCTGGTACCTGCTGGGATACATGATGTGCAGTCCCATTCAGCAAAGAGGAGAAGGGCGGGCCTGGCGGCGCCTGCATCCAGAAGACCCGGCAGCTGTCACTGACAACATGGCGGCACCGGACACGTGCAGTGGATGCAGAGAGGCAGATCGCAGCAGCTCAATGCTGGACTGGGTAAGAATGCTTTCTGTGCTGAAGAATGTAAAGGTAAGCAGGCTTCCCAACAGAAGTGGTGCTGCCTGAGAAGTCAGGGTTAACTCTGCTAGCCAGACTTTCCCGGGTTTTTCTGCAGAGCCCTGCTAGGGAAACCTATAAAACAAGATCAGCTGTGTGAAAGAGAGCTCCAGCATTGGAACAGAGAGAAAGGAGTGCTGCAAAATGTGAAGCTGTACTGAGCATGTGGCCTACCTTTTGGGGTACCCAGTTGGAGTATCAGGCATCAGATATAAACTCTGATGAGGGACTTTTCTTATCTGAAAGGTATGATTTGGGCAGCAAGTTAGGATAAACTAGAGCTGTTTATGGAAAGCTCTTTGAGAGACTGTGCCATAATAATTTTGTAATGGGCAAGAAATTCAAGTAAAAATTATTGAAGTTACCAAATGCCTGGTCTGAAGCTCCTACAAAGGGGTGCATGTAAGAGCATATCAAAAGAACAGGGCTTGTACTAAAAATGTGATGAAGGGGAGAATAGAGATGGCCAACACGAAGGATTAATTGTGCAGGGGAGTTGGCAGGGGATGCTGCCATATTGATGTTGTCATGAGTAACCAGTTGAATGGAGTGGAATATTATAGCAGCCATGCAGCTGGAAGTAGTGCCTTGGAATGTGAGACAGCACCCCTGGTAGTGAGTGGGATAGTGAGCTTGACCCCTTCCCAAGCTATAGGTACCCCACATATTTTAGACCGGACATTTGGCACAGAGAACCTATGGACCTAGCCTGGAAGGTACGGGAAGAGAGAGAGGAAGTAAGAAGTGGATCCACATAAAATATTCAAGCTCGTTAGCAACAGAGAACTGCGCTGTGTTCTCACATTATCACTGGGAGTGAGGTGACAATGGCTGTGCTGGTGGAGCAGGACACAGTGCTGCGTTTGTATGAGAGAAGAAGTTTAAAGTGACTTGGGAGAGTGCTTACAATGAAGTGCTTGGTGTACAAAGAGTTAGCTGTGCAAGGTTGGGGTGCTGCCTTAATGCTGACTTTTGCATGACCGTGGCCCCAATGCCTCCGTACCTGGGTATTAGTCAGCGCATTTGCACATTGGGCAATAAGCCCCTACCACAATTCGGCATTCTATTCTAGGAAACAGATGGTGACCCTGGATAATGCCTGAAACTGCTTAATGCGAAAAGCAGATGAAGCCAGTGTCAGGGAGTACTGTCCTCTATGTTTGAGGGAATAAGTACCCGGAAGTGTGTCTCTCAAGCTAGGTATACACTAGTAGATTTTCGTTAAAACGTTCATAGAAAATGTTGTTGAGAATTCTCAGCACATTCAATGACTTGATGAATGTCAATCGAAAGGACTTCAACTTTCGTTTGCTTTTATTTTGGAATGAATGGACGTTCCCAAATAAAAACCACATTAAAGTTTTAAATTTATTAAAGAAAAACTTTCAATGCTTCTCATTTGAATTTACTCATCTCTGCAGCCGAAAATTACCTCAGTTCAACCCCACTAATGTTTAGGAAATGGTACACACATTAAAACGAAAACAAAGTTCTACAAGTGTATGGCCAGTAGAGTTGGGCGAACGGTTCAGCCAGAGCATGAGTTCGGACCAAACATTTTCCTGTTCGCCCATTCACCGAACACCCTAATTTGTACGGTGTTTGCTGGGTGTTAGCACAGTGCATTCTGCGCCCTGATTGGGAAAAGCTTTGCCCAATCAGGGCACAGTGTAAGCTGGTTGTTAAGGAGCGGAGGCGGGAAGTCAGCAGAGACGTCCTTAACAACTAAAGAGTCACCAGCTGTCAATGGGTTTCTCACTGACAGCTGAATAAAAAAAAAAAAGTAACGGTTGAAAAAAAAAAAAAAACCCTCAAGGTCTGGTATGGATTTTAAAGGGGAAGTAAAGCTTCCTCTGTAACTTGTACCTATAGATAAACCTATGATAAGGCTTACCTATAGGTACCGTAAATATCTCCTAAACATGCATGGTTAAAGAGATATGTACTTTGCATGCAGCAAGCGACATCAATGAGGCATGCGGGCGACCGTTCCTTCAGAGCCCTGTGCCGTGAACAGTGGGCAATCAGGTGGCCAGAGAACGCGAACCCAGAAGGAAGACGGGTGAACATGTCGGTCGTTTCAGCGGTGAGCGGGCGGCACTGCGGGGGCTTCGTTCCAAGGTATTTCATAATTCAATGCATACTAGCTCATTATGCCTTTGTCTTTTAGGTTTTAATTTTTTTTTTGGAGGTTTACAACCTCTTTAAGGTGAACCCCTAGCCAAAAAAAAAAACGGCATGGGGTCCCCCAAAAATCCATACCAGACCCTTATCCAGGCGTACAGCTTGGCAGGCCAGGAAAGGGGGGGGATGAGCGAGCTCTGCCCCCCCCCACCCCAAAGCATCTTTTCCCCACGTTGATGAGGACAAGTGTCTCTTCCGGACAGCCCCGGGCTGTGGTTGTTAGGGTCTGTGGGCGGGGGGGTTATCTGACTCTGGAAGCCCCCTTTATCAAGGGGCCCCCAGATTCCCCCCCCCCCCATGTGAATGGGCATGGGGTACATAGTACCCCTACCCGTTCACCAAAAAAATAATAACAGGAATCAAGTTTTGACAAAAGATATAGCCGTGCTAATGTCCAAAAAAAGGGCCAACAGACAGTACAACTTGAACAATTGCAAATATATGGATATAGAAAAAATGTGCAGCGCTAATAAATAACTAACAGTGAAAACTCTAATAGAAAAAATTGTCATAAAAATGTAGAACATGTGTATATATATATATATATATATATATATACACACAGTATATACAAATACATCATCTTAACGTGAAATACAAAAATGAATATAAACAGAATGTCATTTTAAGTTGAAAGCCAATGTTCTTCACAGATGTGCTCCAAAAGTGAATAAACGGAAATTTGCTGTGACAAAATCTACCATAAATTTATATAAGGAGGTTTACCGGAGTGAGTGGACTCTGGCATAGGGCGGATGTGAGTGTCAATGCATGTGTGGGTGTATATACACCCAATATGCCAGGGAGGTCAATGAATAGTCTCCTTCATGCTCTTGTGTATTAGAAAGATTCTGTTAACCGTCATCAATCAAGATATGTGTAGAGAATGTTGCTTTCAAGATGAATATTCTTCCATAACAGATAAGTCATCAAGGAAAGGAAACAAAAAATGTTTTTCCCAGGATAATTCCAAAAAGATCTTCAAGCTGCAAACAGTATAGTGGAGGGGCAAGCTGAAGAAAGTCTAACTAGCTGAGCCTAATCTAATTGTTTCCAAATGTGCTTTTGAGGCCAATATCTCACTGTGACTGTACAGGAAAAGTGTCCTTACTTAAGGTTGAATAATTGAGATTTAGTTTGCCTTTAGGACAGTTATTGTTGAATTGTGTTATGATTTATAGTAGCTAGTATTGAAAGTGGAGAAATATGTACTGGAAACCACAGCTGTCCCCAATAAATGCAGTAATGTCCATAAGAATTAATTTGCACATTTCAAACTGACTGTTAATGAAGATGCATATTCGCCAGGGGTATCAAGTCAGTCTGCACTACATTGCAATGAGAGAAGATTCCATACATCCTTAGAACAGACTCACTCTGATTGTCGCGATCAGGGGTCAGGCTCGAAGACCAGTAGCTGTAGCAGTGGAAGCTCACACAGGAACCCGCAGGATAGGAACACAGGCACCCAGGCAGATGATGCAGACTTAGCTAAGGTGTGGAATCTAAGTACTAACCGGTATTCATCAGAGCTCCTGATGGTGGAGAAGGATTGTCCCACCAGGAGGTGAGCAAGCCAGGGTCCAATAGCAGGTAGGGATTAAGTAGAAGCGTAGTCAAGGAATAGCCAAACGTTTTGAAAAAAAAAAAAGGAATAGCCAAGGTCGGTAACAAGTAGTTGCAGGTTGGGATAAGCAGAAGCAAAGTCGAGGAACAAGCCAAATGTTGATAACGAATGGTAGTGAATATACGGACGGCAGCAGGAGAGACATGAGAGATATTGGCTGGGAAGGCACAATATTCTGGCAACCAGAAAGTGCAGAGACATGGCTTAAATCAGGAAGTTCATGGGAGGAGCAAAGGGTTCAAGGCAATTAAGATTCACGGCAGGATCATTCAAGGATTTGTCCAGGGAGCTGTCTGTCCAGCATTCCAGGTGGCTCAGCAAGCAGAGTCATTGCCAGACACATTGGAGATCCCAGGTTCAAGTTCAGGTCCTGACACTGACATTGTTCAAATATCTCTGCAGTCAGTCATGAGGCCTTGTCCTGAGAAACATCTATTAGCCCTGAAACTGGCCACCTGTAGAAGGTGATACCAAATTCTGGCCAATTTTCTTTTTGGAATTATCCTGGGAAAAAAGCTTTTTGTTTCCTTTCCTTGATGACTTATCCGTTATGGGAGAATATTCATCTTGAGAGCAACATTCTCTACACATATCTTGACTGATGATGGTTAACAGAATCTTTCTAATACACAAGAGTGTGAAGGAGATTGGTGTGAGGGGCTATCCGTTGACCTCCCTGGCATATTGGGTGTACACACACCAACGCATGAGTTGACTCACTAGGCGTATACCAGTCCACTCACTCCGGTAAGCCTCCTTATATAAATTGGTAGTGAATTTCTGTTTATTCACTTTTGGAGCACATCTTGGAAGAACATTGACTTTATACTTATTTCAACTTAAAAGGACATTCTGTTTATATTATTTTTTTATTTCGCACTAAGATGATGTATTTGTGTATATATGCATTTTCTACATTTTTATGACAACAAGTTTTTGACAAAGCCTTTATTAAAAAAAACAGTGTCCCTCAATGTAAATCCATTGTCAATCATGCCGCCTGCCGACCCAAAAAAAAAAAAACAAAAAACCCCACTCCGCCTTCTAGGGCAGCTGCCCGCCTAATGCCTGGAATGGACTGGAGGAGGGGGGGGGGGTGCAGGCTGTTTTTTCTTACATTTTTAATAGCTGGGTGCTGGAAAATTGAACCGCAAGCCCTATTTAAATCAAATTGACCCTTTTTTTTGTTCTTTAGACATGTCCTTTTTGCTGCAGCATGTCCTATACACAGTACAGATGTGCTACTTTATAGGCAGACTAAGGGGACCCCCCATTCACTAGATTTAAATGAATTTTTCATTTTTATTGTTGCACTTTAAGCATCATTAAAATCACTGCTCCTGAGAAGACGTCTGATGAAGGAGCTAAGTGCGCATGCTCCGAAACGCGTTACGTCATTTCCGGTTAGCTTGCGGTCCACCGCAGCTTCCGCTCTAACCAGCTCCCATGTGAAGCTTCCTGCATCGTCATCTCCCGGCTGCGGGCCAGTTGGGACACGGAGTATTGAATACACAAAGCATCCACACTATGGAACATGGATTTGAGAATACCATTATGTGAGTTACTACTTATCGTTGTCATGTAATAAATGTGTTGCTACATTCAGCGGCGCCTGTTTCTTTTCTTCTGTTGCCAGCGGGATTTCCGTTTTTTTGCCTGCCAGAGCTGCCCTGAACCTCAGCAATACTAGAGAAGTCTGGTTCATTACAGCCCCTGACCATCTGGCTGTTTTACACTGGTGTCCACCCTTCTGGCACAAGCGCCCAACACCCCTTCCTCTGTACACTGATAATCAGGACACTGATCATCGGTGTCCTGATTATCAGTGCAGCCTCAACAGTGCCGCCCATAAGTGCTGCCTATCAATGCCAACCAGTGATATCAGTGCTGCCAATCAATGCCTCTTCATCAGTGCCACCTATCAGTGCCCATGAGTGCAGCCTATCAGTGCCCATCGGTGCAGCTTCATCAGCGCAAATCAGTAAAGGAGAAAAAATACCTGTATGCAAAATTTTATAAAAGAAATTCAAAATTTTTAGCCTTTTTCTATTTGTTTAGCAAAAAATAAAAAAACCCAATGGTGATTAACCACTTTACCCCCGCTCACTTTGCTGCTACTGCAGCAAAGTGGCTCGTTCCCGTCCAGCGACGTAGACCTACGTCGCTGGACTCCGCCCCTCGTGGGCGGCGCGCGCGCGCCGCCGGAGGCTCGCTCCCGCTGTTTTTTAGTCACAGCGGGAGTCGGGCCAGGGGAGGAGCGGCGGCGATCGCCGCTGGTCTTACCCGATCGTCGGGGATCGAGTCTGGAGATCCGCCCGCTGTGTGTAAACACAGCGGGCGGATCTCTGAAGTGACAGGCAGGGTCAGATTGCTGAACCCTGAATCTGTCCTTGTGTCACTCAGTCACCTCCCCCCCCACACGTCAGTAAGCACCAGGCATACATTAACCCCTCCCTCTCCAATAAAATTAACCCCTTCCCTGCCAGTGTAATTTTTACAGTAACAGTGCATATATATAGCACTGATTACTGCAGTAATGTCACTGGTACCCCCAAAAGTATCAAAAATGTCAGTCAAGGGTCCGATCTGTCCGCCGCAATGTCGCAGTCCCGCAAAAAAAATCGCAGACCGCCGCCATTACGCGTTAAAAAAACCCCACCAAAAATGACAGAAATCTTTCCCTTTGTTAGTAAACGCAATAACTTTTGGCAAACCAATAAAAATACGCTTATTGTGATTTTTTTTACCAAAAATATGTAGCAAAAAACAAATTGGCCAAAAATTAAAAAAAATTTAGATTTTTACATTTTTTTGGGGGGGAATTTCATATAAAAAAATGTGAAAAATATTGTTATTTTTTCAAAATAAACGCTCTTTTTTTGTTTATAGCACAAAAAGTAAAAATCGCACAGGTGATCAAATACCACCAAAAGAAAGCTCTGTTTGTGGGAAAAAAAGGATGTAAATTTTGTTTGGGTACGGCGTCGCACGACGCGCAATTGTCAGTTAAATTCGCACAGCGCCGAATCGCAAAAAGTGGCCTGGACGGAAGACAGCAAAATCCTCCGGTGGTAAAGTGGTTAAAGTGGTATTAAAGCTCCGTTGTTTTTTTTTTTTATAACAAGCATGTTATATTTACCTTCTCTGTGCAGTGGTTTTGCACCAAACAGCTCCTCTTGTTTTTGGGTTTCCCACTGGCGCTCCGGGCTCCTCCCCCTTATGCATTGCCCCCTAGTGAGAGCCACTTGCCCCGGCACCGCTGCAAGCTCGCTCCCAAGCCGCTGCACTATGCATCCAGAGGACACATAGAGCCACGGCTCAGCCCCGCTCTCTCCCCACTAACTGGCAGTGATTGAGAGTCCCAAAACAGCCAAGGCTATTGTGAACATCGCTGGATAAGGAGGAGCTCAGGTAAGGATTGCAGGGCTGGGGGGGGTTGGGAACGCAGCACACAGAAGGTTTTTGCATGACCAGGGTTTTTTTTGCGATTTCTTTCTTGCGTGACTTTAACAGCCAATTGCGCGGTCGTGCGACGCTGTACCTAAACAAATTTGAAGTCCTTTTTTTCCCACAAACAGAGCTTTCTTTTGGTGGTATTTGATCACCTGTGCAATTTTTTGATCATGCGCTATAAACAAAAAAAGAGCGTCAATTTTGCAAAAATAACAATATTTTTCAAATTTTTTTTATATGAAATTCCCCCCAAAAAAATGTAAAAATCTAAATTTTTTAACATTTTCGGCCAATTTGTTTTATGCTACATATGTTTGGTAAAAAAAATGGTGTTTTTTTTTTAACGAGTAATGGCGGCGAGGAGAGGGAGGGGTTAAGTGTGTCCTAGGGCGTGCTTCTAACTGTATAGGGACATGGCTACTGGTGTAAAAACAGAGATCAACGGTCCTACATAGTAGAACCGTCTGATCTCTATTTTTACACCAGGGAGAATGACAGGCGGCTTGTTTACATTAGCCGCCTGCCTTTCTCCCTTCACCGGATCGATCGTGAGTGACCGGCGGACGATCGGGTCCGCCGGTCACACGCACTGACTTGTAAGTGAACGAGCCGGGCGGGCGCGCACCTCGGCGGGCGGGCGCCCGCCCGCTATTGGCTCACAAGTCAGTGACAGGCGAGTGACGTACCCCTACGTCACTCTGCCTGGCCGGGGCTGACCGCCGCAGTAAATGTACTTGCGGCGGTCGGCAACCGGTTAACATGCTGTAAGCGGCCAATTGAATATCCAATTTTAAAGGGTGAGTGTGGTTAGACCACAATTTAGGGTGACCAGAAAGTATAGAGATGATTGATATTAGAGCTGTGTGTATGATGAGCTGAAAAGGAATGCTGGGTTAGAACTCCTGTCAGGTTTTTATTGCTAACTAATAAAATAGCAAGCACTCCTTAAACAAGGTGGCCTCACTTAACTGTGAGTAATTTTCAGTCTCTGCACACAGTTTACACACACACACACACACACACTTAGACACACAAAACATTGCCAGCCAGCTCACGGTGTCCCTGATCTCAGCCAGTGTCCTGCTTATAGGCACATCATCATTCTGATTACTGCCATACCAGCATCCTGATCACCATGCCAGTGGGTTCTGATCACCATCATCTTCTGTGAGCTGTTACAGCTAATTGTGAGTGATTTTCAGCCTCTGCACACAATTTACACATGCACAAAACAACATCAGCCATCTCACAGTGTCTTTAATCTACTGTATGTCCAACAGTGTCTTTTGTGAACCAACTGCAGTCAGCCATTTGTCACCTGTCCCAGTGACACCAGTGCTGCCAAGAACAGTGTCTCTGATTGCACTGACCTTAGACTGCTGTACTCCAGCACCATCATCCTGATCACCATCATCCATATCAGTGGGTCCTGATCACCACTATCGTCTGTGACCACAGAACGATTGCAGCTAACTGCGAGTAATTTTCAACCTCTGCACACAGTTTACACAAACACACACAAAACATTGCCAGCCAGCTCATGGTGTCCATGATCTCTGCCCAACAGTATCTAGTGTGAACCATAGCAGCAGGTCCTGATCACTGCCATACCAGTGGGTCCTGAATTGATCACCTGCAATACCAGTGGGTACTGATCACCACCATTGTTTGTGATGAAAGAGAGCGATTAAAACTAGCTGTGAGTAATTTTCAGCCTCTGCACACAATTTACACACACAAAACATTGCAAGCCAGCTCACGGTATCCCTGATCTCTGCCCAACAGTGTCTGGTGTGAACCATAGCGGTGGGTCCTGATCACCGCCATACCAGTGAGTCTTGATCACCGCCATACCAGTGGGTCCTGATTACAGCCATACCAGTGGATCCTAATCACTGCCACCCCAGTGTCAACAACATGTCAAAAGCAACCTACACCACTGAGGAGGCATTCAAAGTTCTGAGTATGATGGATGAGACTAGCGGGAAACTCTCAGACTCAGATTCAGAATATGAACCCATAGACGACAGCAGTTCAGCATCTGGTTCATAAGAAGAAAAGCCTCCAAGAAAACGAATGAGGAACTCCGAGAAACAGCAGGCAATCACCAGCAGCTCAATACCTCTCTGTAACATGCCTAGCACTAGCAGTGCAGTTCAACCACCTTGTCCATGTTAGCCACCAAGGATTAGGGCCCATATTGCTGTCCCAGAGGCACTTTTAAACCCTGTGTGGCTAACTTCAGAGTCAGCACCTATAATCCCCCCCATTTATAGCCCAGCCAGATATTCAGGTAGAAACCCAAAATCTTACTCCCATTGATTTTTTTACATTTATTTTCACAGAATCTTTTGTTATTTAAGTTGTGAACCGATGCAACCTTTATGCCCAGTAGTATATCACTCAAAATCCCAGCTCAATATATGTCCATCCATTTCACTGGAAGCCCCTGACAATTTAAGAATTTCAATTGTTTTATGGCCTCACGCAACATTCAACATATCCCATAAACATATGCCAATCTTCAGCGATAATTCCCAGTGCCCCCCAAAAAATCACCCAGAGTATCACTTAAAAAATCGGGCCACTAATCAAATATTTTAACCACTTTAGGTTCTCCCAATAGCAGTTTAGCTGCTATAGGGTGGCACCTGTGCGCCAGATCACATATTTATATACATGATCTGACACTCCTGGGTAGGGGGCGTGCATGCGCGCCACTGGCGACTCGCTTCCGCTGTGATTACATACAGCCGAAGCTGATCAGCGGGTGCAGGGTACCGGATGTACTTCGGCACTCACCGATCATCAGGCAGAGAGACAGAACTGGAAAAAGAAAAAACTGCGCTAAATATCAAAATCCTAGTAGCTGCAACTGAAATGTGACAAACATATGTGTAACAAATAGTGGGAAAAAGCTGTGCTAAATGACATAGACCATATATGATAGGTCTATTAAATAAAGTGGTAAGTCCCAGAAAATAATAGTCCAAAGTATTGAATGATGAATAAACTGTTAAAGTCCAATCCAACACAGCACAGAAAAAATTCAATGTGAATAGGTACTGCTTACCAGAAGTAGCAGTAAAATGAGCGTTGGTGTAAACAAAAACCAGACCAGTGGAACTCTGCAGATGACTCCTGTCAGATGATCTCCACTCAGAATTGTGGATCGGTGAATATGGTGATGAAACAAAAAATATACATAGCGTGATACTGTATAAAAATTCTAATCACCCGTGTGAATGAAGAAAATAATAGGTGTACACCACCACCAACATAGGCCGCTTACCAGAAAAAAGAAAAAAGTAAGCGTAACATATCTCAGTGAAAGATTGGGAATGAAAAACCACCTCCGTGATATCAAAATAATTACCAGATATTAGTAGATCATGCGATATAAATCACTCAAATGAATAGAGCCACCACCAGAAATTCCTGCTTACCAGATATCAGCAACCAAATGCATGTATCAATCAGGGAAACTGATGTATGGCAATATAGCTGATCCACACAGATGCTCCGCGATATTACATAGGATAAATAATAAGGGGGGGAGAGCCCATAGCGTAAAACCATTTATTAAAATAAATAAAACAGGTACCTTGAGAACGTCAGTTTATGACGAAACGTAAGTCGGTCGCGGCGTGCTGACGTCACCTCTACGAGACGAGACGATACTCAGGCGGGTGTTTGAAGCCGACTGGCCGGCGGCTCCAATTCAGCACTATTCCTGTGTACTTTTGTAAGTGCAAATCTTTTGTTTTATTTATTTTAATAAATGGTTTTACGCTATGGGCTCTCCCCCCCTTATTATTTATCCTATGTAATATCGCGGAGCATCTGTGTGGATCAGCTATATTGCCAAGGGAGTGTCTATGTTCATTCACCTGTGTATTGCCATACATCAGTTTCCCTGATTGATACATGCATTTGGTTGCTGATATCTGGTAAGCAGGAATTTCTGGTGGTGGCTCTATTCATTTTAGTGATTTATATCGCATGATCTACTAATATCTGGTAATTATTTTGATATCACGGAGGTGGTTTTTCATTCCCAATCTTTCACTGAGATATGTTACGCTTACTTTTTTCTTTTTTCTGGTGAGAGACAACTGCTATTTGCCAATATAAACAAGGCAGATCCCTGTTCTGACAAGAGGGAAGGGATGAAATGTGTGTCCCTGCAAAGCAGGGAATAATGTAGATCTCTTCCCCTAGTAAAAGCACCTCACACAGTATAGTAAAACACTGGCTAGGCACACAGTTAACCCTTTGATCACCCATAATGTTAACCCCTTCCCAGACAGTGTCATTAGTATAGTGATAGTGCATATTTTTTTTTAGCACTGATCACTGTGTTAGTGTCACTGGTCACCAAAAAGTTTCAGTTAGTGTCAGAATGTTCTCAGCATGCTCACATTCCCGCTATAAGTCGATGATCTTCCATAGATTGTAGTTGCTGTAACTTTTGCGCAAACCAATCAATATACGCTTATTGGGATTTTTTTTACTAAATATATATAGCAGAATAGATTTTGGCCTAAATACCTGAAGAAATTAGATTTTTTACATTTTTATATTGGATAGGTTTTTTAGCTGAAAGTAAAAAATATTGTTTTAATTTCCAAAATTGTTGGCCTTTTTTTGTTTATAGTGCAGAAAAGAGGTGATCAAATACCACCAAAAGAAAGCTTTATTTGCGGGGGAAAAAAAGGACATACTTCTAAATTTAATTTTGAGGAAAAGTGTTGCATGGCCACACAATTGTCAGTTAAAGTAACACAGTGCCGTATCGCAAAAACCGTACTGATTATGAAGAGTTGTAAATCTTCTGGAGGCCAGGTGGTTAACCAAAAATGTCCTGCAATATATTGTCCTGAATAAAACATCTCTGTCAATGAGTCTCTCATCCACTTCACCCAGAGACTGGGCACAATACATGCCAAACAAATGGGCCAGATACGTTGTGAAGATGTACAAATCCTGCGAAAGGGCCACAGGGTATGTGAACAATTTCCGGGTTTATATGGGAACTAGCGGTAAAATTGTCTGGGACCTTGTATTCCCCCTCTTCAGGTGGGGGGGGGGGGCACCTTTATGTGGACACTTTTTATACAAGCTTGCCCTTTTCCTGCCACCTTTACTTCAACCCTTCTTTTATTCAACAAAACTGTTGCCTGTGGTACAGTTCGACCCAGTCAGAAGGGCTTTCCACAACAACTAGTTGCCACTAGGCTGAACAAGGGGGAGTCAGCCAGTTTGCGGAATGAGGAGATCTTGGCCCTTAAAGTGGAGCTCCACCCAAAAGGGAAAGCTCTGTTTGTCTGCCTCCTTTCCCTCTCCGCTGCCACATTTGGCACCTTTTGGAGGGGAGCAGGTACCTGGTTTTGACAGGTTCCCTCTCCCACTTTGGCCCCCTCCCCTCCTTCCCCTGCAGCCTTCTGGGATACTTCACAGGTCCCAGAAGAATACGGCCCATTCACAAAGTGCAGCGCGCTTCAAGGCTTCACTGCTGGTTTCCCTTAGTCAAGATGGTGGCGTTAACACCCGATAGCAGATTGAAGAATCGGCTTGGGTGAGGACACCGCTGGATGCCTGGACAGGTAAGTGCTCTAATATTTAAAGTCAGCAGCTACAGTATTCGTAGCTGCTGGCTTTTCATTTTTTCTGGAGCTCCTTTTTTAAGTGGCGAGACAAACATGATGTTTATGTCCTTTCCTCTATCCACAACAAGCAGCTCATTGGAAATTCAAACAAGGCATGGTCCCATCCAGGAACCCCAGTGCATACACGATTACAACCAGTTCATGGGGGGAGTGGATTTAAATGATCAGATGTTACAGCCCTACTTACCCAACAGAAGATCGATCCACTGGTATAAAAAAATATTCACCTACCTTTTTCACCTGGCCCTGCACAATTCCTACGTAGTCTATTAAAAGTCCACACAAAGACTTGTTACCATCTTACACCATCAGGAAGAGATTGTCACATCCCTCATCTATCAGGAGCGCCCCATACCTGAACAAATTTGCTCTGATGTAGTAAGCAGGCTATGCACAAAATACATTTTCCCGATATCCTTCTCCCCCTTACCCAAACAGAACACAAACCCCAAAGAAGGTCTCGTTTATGCTCCAAAAACAGAATTCGTCATGACACTAGATACTATTGTCCACAATGTCATGAACAGCCTGGCCTCTGCATAGGAGAGTGCTTCCATCACTACCTCACTTCAATTCGATATTGGTGAAGGTATGGTGACGATATTTCTCTTGTTACTACCTGCTATTTACTTGCCACGTTTCTGCCTGCTGCTTGGACTCATTTGCCTGCCAACTAAACTGACCCTGGCCTGTTCATCAACTATGCCTCTGCCTGCCGCCTGAACTGTTGGTCCCCCAATTTTCTGCCTTTCTCATGAACTGACCTCAGCCTGTTAATCCACCACGCTTCTGCCTGCCACCTCAACTGTTTATCCACCAAATTTTTTGCCTTCCTCCTGAACTGACCCCAGCCTGTTAATCGACCATGTTTTTCGCCTGCCTCCTGGACTGATCTTTTGCCTTCCCACTGTACTAGTGGGATTCAAGACAACACAGGGGTCTCACATATGTGAGGGGATCCCGAGTAGTGTCTCCGTGTTTTGTCATTCCTGGATCAGGGTCTGGAGACCAGAGGCTTTGAAAAGACTTGGTTGGGAAGAAGTCTCTACCCCTTTGTCCAGTCTTACCTAACCAAGGCCCTAAGTCTAATGTTTCCGCCTGAACCAATCCTTTGACCACGCCTCTGCCTGCTGTCTGTACTGACTGTGGCCCGTTTATGGACCTTGTTCCTGCCTTCTGCCAGTGTTACTGCTTTGCCTGTTTTCTGACCACATCTCTGCTTGGCACCTCTACTGATTCATCTGCACATCACACTGGCTACGTTTCTGTGAGACACTGGGGCCTCCCATCCTCTGTGGACAACTGCACTACTGAAACCACAGGTACTCTTTGGTTTACCCTTTGTTCAACCTCCTGTACTTCCTGGTGAGTAACCAAAGTGCTATGTGGGCAGCTACGTACCACTAGGTTAGACATTTAGGAACATGGACTGCTGTAGGTGAAGTTACACTACGCTATATTGATATATAGTGTTGGCTGATTTTTGTGATACACATGTTGCAATGTCCGATACATAATCAGTCCAAACATTGAAAAGGTCTTACACACGTGGTATCCCCATATTCAGGAAATGTGTTTTGAGGTGTTACTCTAAGAATGCCTGCGCGGTGTGTTACAAATATCCTATAAATTGGCAAAAATGCGCAAAAAAAAAAATTCATTATTTTTCCACATTTTACAAAAACTTTTGGCAAAAATTACATTTTTAAAAGACTCCTTTTGCCTCCTAAAAAATATGTTGGGGTGTTTACTTGCCAAAATGGGGTCATATTGTGGGTATTTCCACTGTCATGCGGCTCCAGGGTCTCTACAAATGTGATATTCAAGAAATTAGAAAGTGTATTTTTTGCCCCTAGAAAGTCTAAAGGTACTTATTGGATGTGGGGCCCCTCTATGTGGCTAGGCTTTAAAAAAAGTTTTACACATGTCTCACACCTGGGGTATCGCCATATTCAAGAAGAGTAGCAGAATGTGTTTTAGGGTGTAATTGTAAGAAATAAAGCATATTTTATTTACTTTCATCATTTTCCAAAATATTTTGGCAAAAAATGACAATTTCAAAAAACTCACCATGCCTCCTAAATACCCCAGACTGTCTACTTTCCAAAAAGGGGTCATTTGGGAGTATTTGTACTGTCCTGGCATTTTAGGGCCCCAAGAAATGATACAGGTAGTAGTCAATACATCAGGTAATGATCAATTTTCAAATATATATACCATGGTTTGTGGAATCCATAACTTTCACACATACTGAATAATATACACTGATTTGGGTTATTTTTTACCAAAAAAGGTAGCAATATATTTTGACCTAAAAGTATGAAGAAAATATATTTATTTGCAAAATTTAATAACAAAAACTAAGAAAAACATGTTTTTTTTTTTTTTTTTTTTCAAAATTTTCAGTATTTTTTTATTTATATAGCAAAAACTAAAAAACTCAGTGGTGATTAAATACCACCAAAAGTAAGCTCTGTCTGTCTCAAAAAATGATAACATTTAATTTGGATACAGTGTTTTTCATGCCTGAGTAATTGTCATTCAAAATGTGACAGATCTGTCCTGAAAATTGTCCTGGACTGGAAGGGGGTGAAAGTGTCCGAACTTGAAGTGGTTAAACTTGAAAGCAAGGTACAACAGTGTTTTGTGTCTCCTCTTTGATACAGGTTAGTCACTCTTTGTTTATGCTTTCTTTAATCGGTTTTGTATTTACTCTGACATTCACTTTCTCTGTTAGTATCTTGTATGTTAGTACTGGTAACTCGCCAACACAAATTGATGTGCTTTTCCATGTGGCCTGCGCTGCCACTATAAAGAAGGTAATCATCTGTGTAATGTGATCTATTTCTGTTTAACACATTAAAGTTGGAAAGCAAGTGAGCAACAGTGTTTTGCGTCTCCTCATTGATACAGATACTGCAGGCTGCATCTTTGTGATACTTTGCACTCGGATCATCGATAATCCTCTAACATTAGCTTTTTATTCTGTCTGTGTCTCCCTTGGGGAAAATCACATTCTCAAATTGTCTAAGTTATAATTGCTACAAAAAGGACAAAAAGTAATGGGAATTCCAAATTCCTACAGTTGACCAGAATGGGAATAGTGGAGAAATCTTCTAATCTTCAAATACTGTATCTGATAAAATTTCCCCTAACGTTGAAGGAATTTCCTGTTGTTCTTGCTTTTTCTGGAACAGTAAGTGAGGGCAAAAAAGGGGGTGTTAACAACAGTGCATAAGACTTGCAGGGTGTAATTACTTTAACTCCTGCTCGATCAAAAAAGTTTATAAAATGTTTTTGCCTTAGATATATTTTAAGATCTAATCTTTCAAGTTATGGCCAATTTTAGACCAGGCGGTTGCTCAGTTAGGGCACATGAACACCAAATCCAGTAACTCAGCTACACCAAATTAAAATAGATCATTCTTCAGCAATACACGTCTACATCTCTTATCAAGTGGTTGACTAATAAATGAATACCTGTGTGCCAGAATACCCTTTGTTACTGCAAACTGATAAAATCCATCAGACGCTGAAACTGAGTAGATGACCTCAAACGACTCTCCACTGTATGCCCTTCCAGGAGGCCTGCGAACCCATGCCATCTCCAGACCTGAAGAAAATATTATGTAAGTTGAACATACATTTTAAAGTATAACTAAACACATTTTTGTCTTTAGAACACCTGTCAATTTTCACTGCTGTCTGTGTCCCCATTATGGAGAGATTCACCCTCTTTATTTGTCCTGCTTACCATTATTATTTGCCTATAGTTCTATCTTAAAGTGATATTAAAGTTTTCTTTTTTTTTTTTTTTTTTCAGAAATTACAAACATATTATACCTGCTCTGTGCAGTGGTTTTGCACAGGGAAACCCCGATCCTCCTCTTCTAGGGTCCTTCGCCAGAATCGCCAATACTACTGGCCTCTTCCTCCTGCCAAGTGCCCCCACAGCAAGCAGCTTGCTATGGGGGCTACAAAGCTGTGCCCCTGCTCTATGTGTCCATTCAGACATGGAGCCGTGGCTCAGCCCTGCCCCCTCACTCTCCTCATTGGCTCACTGACTTTGATTGACAGCAGCAGGCAACAGTGTCAGCCAATGAGGAGGGAGGGTCCTGTAAAGCTGAGGCTCTCGTGCAACATTGCTGGATCAGGATTGGGGGCTGAGGGGGGCTGCTGCACACAGAAGGTTTATTTATTTATTTATTTATTTATTTATTTAATTTTAAAATACAACATTTTATTCTTCTCAAAAGGTGTATTCATGCTGTAACTTTGAATTAAGAATATCCATAATGATTTACAATAGCATATTAATATTTGTTAAAACATTCATCTAAAACAAGTGTGTGGGCCAAATTACTAATGCAGGATTAAAGTGAACAAATCATTTCAAACTGAATGTAGTTTGGGAAGTAGCAATCCAATTTGTTAAAAAGTCCAGATAAAACACTCATATTTGTAACTTTCGGGATTGTTGGGCAACAAATAAATGAATGGTAAACTTCAGTAGCTGGGCTAGAGAGGACACCAAGGCAAACACAGGTTTACAAGAAGGCATCACACCATTCTTTAAGGCAGCCATATCAATCTCTTCCTTGCTTTGCATTTGCTCCACATGTATCTTTTAGCCAATCCTTAAAAAGTTCTTCATCCTTCCTCTAAGAAGTGTGGGCAAGCTCAGCTGCCTAAAGTTTGCACCAGGGTAAATATGACAGGGTGACAGTGCAGGACCACAATTAGGAGACAGTTACCATCTCATAACAGGAAAAGCATGAACAAGGACCATCATGATATCATCATCCTCATGAAACTGGAAATGATAAAAACAACTTTTGAAATGACGTTAACAATTTACAGATTATTTAAGACTTAAAGGTTTTAAAAAATGTAATAAAAAAATTATATAATGTAGTAGCCTGAGCTACTCCAGTGATGGTTGCTGTCTTCCAGATGCTGTGCTGAGCATCTGCCCTTCTGCATAGTAACCATGGTGTGGGGGGGAGGGGTCACTCGCTTGGCTCTTTCGCCATTTAGAGAATCCCTTGCTTTGTTCTCAACAAAAGCAAAGCATTCTCTTATTGGATGAAGTGAAGATTATGATGTCACTGCCCCTCCTCTCCACCTTGTCCAGTCAAGGAGCACTTTGCATTCATTGAGAAAAATGCGAGGTCTTCTTTGAATGGCAGTGGTGTTGAACAACAGATCAGCTAATTGATATAGCACCCAGAAGACTGTGGATATTATAGCTTCTGTAGAAACTCATTAGGCATATTATGTGCATAGTTACATTGTGCCAAAGAGGACAGATTAGCATTAATGCTTTTCCTTTGTAATTGCCTCTTTTTTCCTTTTTAAATGGTGACAAGGTCTATAAAAGTATTTTTTTTTTCCTCGTGTTAAATCCAGAAAGAATCAACATAAATTGCTATATTTTTTGTTCTGTATGTTTTTTTCTCCCCAAACACCTGGGGCTTTACATGGTGGCTGTAAAAACCTGTAGTAAGGTCTTCCACATAAAAAAATGGCACAACCAGCTTGGAACATAGACTTTGCTCATCACCCCTACGTTTCAGCCGTCTATCACTATAAAAATACGTTTTTTTTTATTTTTAGCATATTGGTTATATTATTTATATATCAAGCCTATTATATAGTAATTATCTGAAAAGACAGTCCCTTTAATTGATATAGAACACGGCATTCTACTGCTATCAGTATACCCTCCCGTGTATACCCTCAGACTCCATTAGTATACCCTCAGACGAAGAGCGTGAATTTCCTGAGCTTGATCAAAATATCTCTTAAGACTTGGAACAATAAAAATCAATAGAAGCTGTAAAAAGAATGTTCACCTGCAGTTACCATTTGTCTTCTTCCAAATGTGTGTATTGTGAAATCAATTAATCTATAGGACATAGCTAAGTATGCACTGTTAAATACACACATATCCATCTACAGTATATGTGATTTGTTATCAGCCTGGCTGTTTATATTGGTCACACTTATCACATTAGGAAGCAATTCATTTATCAGAAGAAGGTGTTTTTCTCCCAACACTTTTATACATGTGTCTCTTTTGCATTGGTTATAAATAGAATGGTACTGGCATATCTTTTTACCTAATAACAGAGATGAATGGAGAATAGGATAAATTCCCTGTTTGAATTGTTGTCTATTGTGCCATCATAAACTATAGGGATTTTGAAATGATCAATTTAACTTTATCTTTTTTTTGGAGAGGAATTCGATCTACAGTACTTTGTTTGGGTCTGACATTTTTCAAAAAATTTGGATTGTTTTGATATGGTAAATGTGCCTGCTGTACCATGTACTTATAAGAAAAAGTATCCTGTTCCCCTTGTATTGCTTACTTTGTGTAAAAACCCTGATGTTCTTGGCAGTCCCACTATTAAAAACTGATCTCACTAAGCCAGAGAACACGCTGTGGTCAGTTCTCTAGCTATGCTGGGAACTCAGCCTACTCTCCTCCACTGATCAGAATTGCTGACATACCCCCCCCCCCCACACGCACACGCACACGCACATGCACACAAACACGCACACACACACACACACAGCCTTTCACTGTGAAGATCGGTGTTCTGCTATTTCTCCACCCCCCTCCTCCCTATGCTCTTATGCATCTATAAAAAAGAAAAAAAAATATCTATTAAACTGATTGGGTTGTTTTACAATGTAATGGTTCACAAATACTTTAATTTGTTTGCACCAAAATTTAATTTTAAGTGCAATTTGGACGGTCCTAAACTGGACTAAGAGAGCTGCCACTGGAAATACTTTCATCTAACCGACACACGTTTTCACGTGCTGATTACGAAAAATTGAAAATCCTTACAGAATTAGAAAATGAAAGTGGACCCCTAACAGGGAATGGACAACATATGAGCGAGGAGGAGGAGGTGGCGAGTTTACCAAGTGAGGGAAGACAGGAAACATTAGTATTTAGTTGGAAGTATAGGAACTAATCTAGGAAGTTCCCAACTCAAGAAGAAACACACGTGTGGAACTTTTTACCAAATTGGTAATAGAGGATGTGGAATCTATGTGGTCCAAAAAGGGATAGTTTGAATTTGTTGACATTTCAATAATTTTTGAGACACAGAAATGTAGTCATTAAACAATTGAATAAAGGAGGTAACATTGTTATCATGGCACAAGATATGCATTCAGGGATGTGTGAAAGAAAAAAAAACCCTTCTTGGTACTGGAGGGAATCGCCTACTAACATTTCTGATTTTCAATATACATTTTTTGCAATATTTAATAGGGCATATGAAGAGCTAATAATCACTATGGAATCTAGAGACTTTTTACAGGTCAAACATTCTGTCACCCCTATGTTTTATGTCCCCCAAAAGACCCATAAAAATGTGAATCAATCCCAGGGCAGACCAATTGTGTCTTGGATACAGAGTTTAACTCATAGAGCAAGTAAACTTGTGGATGATTTTTTGCATCCTCATGTGGAGGGTTTAGCTTCATATTTTATTTACTGTATAATTTACTGTATATGGGGGTGAGGAAACTATACTGGCCTCAACTGATGTTGAGGCCTTGTATTCAAGCATTCCCCATTCCATGGGGACTAATGTGGTCAGGTCTTTTGCTCAGGAGAGAAATATGGAATGCATGTTAGGGGGGTAGGAAAGTGGGTGGTAGTCACCATGTTTCCTTGCATGTTGGGCGCCAAGCAAGGGTTACATAAAAGGCCTACCCTGTGGTGAGTTCTTCTGGGCTATGCTAGGCACTTTGGATAAGATCACTGCCTTACACATGGGGTACCTTTACTTGAACAAACGATTATAAACTCTAGTCAACTCCCTTGATGTTAATATACAACACCACAGTCACTGTTGTATTTAGCAGGGACACGCAGAGGCAATGACCTCTCCACCTGTCCAACGTATCACTGCTACCTCACTAACTAAGCTCACCGACTAAGCTCTGGTGCTTAAATAATTCTGACAGTTGGTCACCTACTTGTGGGGATGTGCAACACTAGTAGGGACAGAAGGTAGACAAATGTAACCAGAAATCCATAGAACGGGTAGGAAAATGGTGGACAAATTTGGTCAGTAGTTGCAAAAGAACTAGATGAGCAAATGGTAAAAAAGAGTGGTGTGGATACTCACACCCTAAAAGTGATCAAAATGTCATTTAGACAGAGTGGGCAGAGGGTGGAAGTAGTATGGAACAAAGGCAAAGTGGACAAAGTGGGTATGTGATAGATGGAGTTCATAGTGGGGTGAAGATGGTTCACACACAGAAGTTAAGCTAACACAGAAATTAAAATTGAGGTTAAAGTGGTGTATAGGGGAGGACAATGTGACCAAGTTTCAATTATTACTAACTATAAAAATATGTCATAAATCATTTTTTTAAATTATTTTTCATATACTTGTCAAAGTTTTTTTTATGCATCTTCAGCATTTACATACAATCAAGCAAATATTATTAGACAGAGATCTTGACTGTTTACAATGTTGCATGTACAGGTATTTACTTTAATGGCCCGAATACACGATAAGAAAATCGGCCAAAAATTTCCGTTCAGCGAGCGATCGGCCTATATTCTACTGGTTAATGCCCAGCCATCAATGAGCGATATCGATATTGTGAACGAAAAATACCATTTGAAAAACCTGAAAAATTCTGTTGTCTCGTTTGCGAATGAACGATATTCTATACGTTGGTGTTGAGGTCGTTCATTTGAAATCTGTATAACCTCATCACTCATGCCTGGAAATAATTTTCGATTCGACTGTTTCGATGGTCAGCGGGCAACGGTTGTCCGATATTCGGACCGTGTATGTTGGCAACGTTTTCCACCAACAAATACTTTTTCAAAAGTCGGTGGTCGAATGATCAGGCGATATTCTAATCGTGTATTCAGGTCATAAGACTCAATACCTCTGGCCATGTATTTGCCCAGCAATGTGTGTGCACACCCTGATGTAGGAATGCTGGTGTCTTTCTGGGTACACAAATCTGAATGCCCAATGTGCATTAAATTACCTTTAAACGGCTTCCCCTAGAAAAGCTCTACTGAGAAGAGACATTTCCTCTTGTGCTTTTTGCTGCTGATCTGACCTTCACTAAAACATTGCGCTTGATCCTTTTACCACTTTTCAACATGCTCACTTAACTAAGCTTCTATCTTCTCATCAATTCAAAATTGTCTATATGTTCAAAAGTGAGTATCTTGCTAATTACACCTCAGCCATTGGGCTGACGTGGCATTATCTTGGACTTTGCGCTTCTGGGCTTTTGTGTCTCCTACTTCCCCTTGTTCCATTGCCATTACAAGGTCAATGAAGACTTGATATAGTCTCCTGATGCATTCTCTGTGATGTAAAAGGAATATATAAATAGACAATCCCCACAAGTCCCACTCATAGCGATCGAGCAGGTGGATGACTAGAGTCTCTAATATTTATATGATTCACCCAACACATTTACCCTGCACTGAAAACATTAGAATACATTTTTGTTAAACAGAATACTATATAAAGGATTATGGGTTTGTCCAGCCAAAGAATTGCAGAACACAAGGAAATAGACAGATTGAGAAAGAGAGAATGGTGCTAGAGAACAGGGGGTAGAAGGGGAAATAGACAAAGAAAGTGAGTGCAATTAGGAGGAGGACTGAAGGAGTGAAGAAGAATGGGAGACCAACAGATAAACAGAAAGAGACAGAGAGACTTGTTTACAGGACTGAAAGTTAAGTAAACTGAAATTATTTTTAATTATTCTTTTAATATACACTATATTACCAAAATTATTGGGGCACCTGCCTTTACACGCACATGAACTTTAATGGCATCCTAGTCTTAGTCCGTAGGGTTCAATATTGAGTTGGCCCACCCTTTGCAGCTATAACTGCTTGAACTCTTCTGGGAAGGCTGTCCACAAGGTTTAGGAGTGTCTATGGGAATGTTTAACCATTCTTCCAGAAGCGCATTTGTGAGGTCAGGCACTGATGTTGGACGAGAAGGCCTGGCTCGCAGTCTCCACTCTAACTCATCCCAAAGGGTTGAGGTCAGGACTCTGTGCAGGCTAGTCAAGTTCCTCCACCCCAAACTTGTTAATCCATGTCTTTATGGACCTTGCTTTGTGCACTGGTGCACAGTCATGTTGGAACAAGAGGCCATCCCCTATACTGTTTCCACAAAGTTGGGAGCATGAAATTGTCCAAATTGCCTTGGTATCCTGACGCCTTAAGAGTTCCCTTCACTGGAACTAAGTGGCTAAGCCCAACCCATAAAAAAAAAAAAAAACCCACACCATAATCCCCCCTCCACCAAATGATTTGGACCAGTGCACAAAGCAAGGTCCATAAAGACATGGATGAGTGAGTTTGGGGTGAAGGAACTTGACTGGCCTGCACAGAGTCCTGACCTCAACCAGAAACAACACCTTTGGAATGAATTAGAGCGGAGACCGTGAGCCAGGCCTTCTCCTCCACATCTGTGCCTGATCTCACAAATGCCCTTCTGGAAGAATGGTCAAACATTCCCATAGACACACTCCTAAACCTTGTGGACAGCCTTCCCAGAAGAGTTGAAGCTGTTATAGCTGCAAAGGGTGGGCCAACTCAATATTGAACCCTACAGACTAAGACTGTGATGCCATTAAAATTCATGTGCGTGTAAAGGCAGGTGTCACAATACTTTTGGTAAAAGAGTCATGTATAAGAGGTCATACTAGTGTTAATAATGGTACAAACACATTGTAAAAATTGAAAACCTTTATATAGTTTGTATAAATGTATGTAAAATAGAGCAGTTATATTTGCTTATTACAAATGCAGGCTTTGTTGCCTGGTTAGCAGTGTTGCATTGTAATTGCACCTTGTAGATCGCACCCCCCCCCCCCCCCCAATCTTACTGCAGCTTTTAGAGGCAGAACCTACCTAATGGAACACAGCAGCCTCTCTGTAGTCTATTTGGACTTCTTGCAATACTCCCAGCGGGCAGAGATCATGCAAGCCTTTGCCTAGCCTTCTGGGCACAGAAGAAGGCTCAGGGCAACAAGGAGACACTTTTTGTTTCCCAAACAATAACAAAAATAATACTCACTATTTATGTAAGGCCCCTTTAACACGGGCTTTCCGATCAGGTCCACCTGTCAGTTTTTCAGGCGGACCTGATTGGATGCTCCATGCACCTCTATGAAGCAGGAGATGTCAGTAGTGACATGTCCAGTGACACCCGCTGCTATCCGATCCTGTCCGTGAAATCCAGATGGATGGAAACCCTATTTTCCTTCCCTCTGGAGGATCGGATCGGATGAAAATGAACAGGCGGTTCGTTATCATGCGATCTCCCATAGAGGAGAGCAGGGTTCTGACAGGTCTGTCTCTGCAAAGTAAGCGGAGATGGACCTGTCATCCGCCTGCTCAGCGGGGATCAGCAGACCGATCCCCCCTTGAGCAAAATGATTTTCCCCGGGCGGAAAGCCCGTGTGCTAATTTGAATGATTATTGTCAATTTGTTCCCTCTTTAGGGTGCTAATCAGAATTGATCTTTGAATATGATAGGCAGACATAGTGGTAATTTACCAAAACTGGAGAGTGAAAAATCTGTTGCAGCTACAGGTATGCATGGTAGCCAATCGGCTTCCAACTTCAGCTTGTTCAATTAAGCTTTGATATAAAAAAAAAAAAAAGAAAACTGGAAGCTGTTTGGTTTCTATGCAGAGCTGCACCAGATTTTGCACTCTCCAAGTTTAGTAAATCAACCCCATAGTAACAGACAAGGTAACGTGCCAACATGCAATCACACTGCAGGTTATATAAGAATAATAACTGTTTGTAATATATACATATATTGAAGGACAACCAATAAAACGTGGTGCATATTGTAACATCTCTGTTTTATTAGAGAGCAGATCATGTGCTCTGCCTAGCTTCATAGTGCAGCATCAGCATTTCTTACTCCAGCATGCTTATTGCAGTCTTACCTCCACAATCTATCATATTTTCTTCATCAGGCTTCTCCAGAGGCCAGCAGTCATACTCTGTGTTATCCAAGTCATGCCAGCTTTCAGTTATTTCCAATGTAAGGAGCTAAAATGGAAATAAATGCATCCATTAAATCAGAATAAAAATCTAGGCAAAATATGTTTCTCTGAAAATCATACACATATTAAACATTTGCAGGTATAGCAGATTTCATTGCTCCCATAGGTGTATTACTGGGAGATTTGTGGGATTCGTCTGTGTTTTCCACTGAAATCAAGTTCTAGAAAAACTGTTAAATTTCACGTAATATTTGATTTTTTTGGGGCAATCTATCAGCATAATACTAGACTGCTTTATGGGAACACTTGGCCTGCCAGGCGAACAGCAAAACTGAAAAATGTGTGAAAAGGCAAATAAGAAAATAAAAAGTCTAATAGGAATCAAAACATTTTCACGTTTATGTGTATGTGTATATGTATATATAAATATATATATATATATGTATATATATATATAATTTTTTTTTCTTTTTTATTTGGATACATTGAATAAGTTAAATAAGTTTTGCCAATTAACTTCTATATTTTGTATATAAAAACATTTATACATACATACAGACAGGGGGTAGTGCACGGAACAATAATATGTATATATATATATATATACCTACCATTAAACTGCCAATTAGATGCAACAGAAAAAGGAATGATTTGAAGCCTTTCATAGCAGAGCAGATTATTACATCCCAGATTCTAGATATTTACTTTGGGATCCTGGGGGAGCTCTTTAGTAATGATGCTGTGCCTGAGATACACAGCCAGATGTGATGCTGTTCTTGCTCTTGCTGCTCTAATTTCTCCCTTAGGACTGGCTATTGGATGGTACAAAAAGAAAGTTGGATGTGCTCAGCTGTAAAATCAATTACTTTCAAAGAAGTAGATTTCATTTTACCATTCAACATGAGCGCCATCTAGTGGATGTAAGCATAAATGCAGTATTTATTGAACCTTCAGACTTTTTTTTATTAGTTTTGAGCAGAGAAGGGGAAGAACTACCAGATTTTTATTGTTGTTGACTCCAGTGGGGAGATTTCCTTTGTGATAACAGGACAACAAAATGAGGGGAATAAAGTCTTCAGGACAGGAGAACGCAGTGATAAAATCTGACTGAGGTTCTAGCCCTTACCCGCTGTATAAAAAAAATATCTGTCCACACTGTACAGCTTTTACATCCTGTCTCTTTGACTCCCTGTCCATGCATCAGAAAGTGAGAGTAAATGTTTGCAGTGGGGACTCAGATAGTAATAGTTTCCAGTACTCCAGAATAAAAGGTTTTATACTAGAGTTGGGATTCCAAAGGTTCAATCTCCTGAGCTGTCATCCTTGTCCTTGCCTCTATATTATATGGTCTATTTTTTTTTTTATTTCTTTTTTTTTTTATTGCTGTGCAAATTTGCTAAACAGCTACAACAAAAAACTGCCATATTTTGTCTAATATGATTATTTCCTATGATCACCAGGACCATCTAGTGGCCATAATGTGGTATTTTTCTTGAGTGAGGTATTTCAGGAAATCACATTATGACCACTAGATAATGCTTACGATATTAGGAAATAATCATTTAGACCAGGGGTCTCCAAACTTTGTAAACAAAGGGACAGTTTACAGTCCTTCAGACTTTAGGGGGGAGGACTGTGACTATCTGGAGTAGAAAATGTCCCAACATCAGCTGGGTTAAACAATGCCCCAATCTCTTGAGTCAGTAAGAGGAATTGTGCCCTATCATTAGTGTCATTGGGAGGAATTGTGCCCCATCATTAGTGTCATTGGGAGGAATTGTGCCCCATCATTGGTGTCATTGGGAGGAATTGTGCCCCATCGTTAGTTTCATTGGGAGGAATTGTGCCCTATCATTGGTGTCATTGGGAGGAATTGTGCTCCATAATTAGTGTCATTAGGAGGAATTGTCCCCCATCATTGGTGTCATTGGGCCCCATTGTTGGTGTTATTGGGAGGAACTGTGCCCCATTGTTAATGTCATTGTTAGGAATTGTGCCCCTTCGCTGATGTCAGTGAATGAAATAGGGCCTCAAGGACCTGATAAAAGCAAGCAAAAATCGAAGATGCAAAAATCGAAATATGTAGTTTGTGACAGTGCATTCCCTGAAGCTTGTAGATGGTGTGTGTGGTTGTGCAGTGAATTAATGTGTGTTCTGTTCACTTGATGGATGCTTATTAAGAGGTCTTATGGTCTTGGATATTAATAGTCTTGTGGTCATCTCAACACTTATTCTTTAGAGCAGTGGTCTCCAAACTGTGGCCCGGGGGCCAGACGGGGCCCTTCACTTGCTTTTATCTGGCCCTTGGGGCACTATTTCATGCACAATACCAACAATTCAGTGGCGTCAGGGCCATCTTACCGAATGGGCATGCTGGGCAGTTGCCCAGGGGCCCCACTTGCCCGCAGGGCCCCACCTGCCCAGTGACCCAGCCCCAGACAAGCATTAATCCCGATTCCCATGTTCATCCTGCCGCCAAACTTAGCAGGTGGCAAGCGCCTGTCGGCCCTGTGCTGCTGTCAGGCCACTTGGGCCATGGAGGGGGAGCCCAAAACTGCAGAAATGCCTGTCTGCCTCCAAGGGAGCAGGCACACACAGGACAGTCGAGTCTGACTCCGGTCCGTGCGTGTGTGTTCACCGGACCCAGCCGCTGAACATGGAAGCGGTCATTAGTCAGGCACTGCTGTACCAATAAATATTGCCTTATCGATCATTTACATTTGTATTCTCATGGGTGATTGTGTAGGCAGAGCCCTAGTGCACTGCATTGCCCAGGGCCCTTTAATACTCTTAAGGTGGCATTGAGTGGCGTCACTAGGGTTGGTGTCACCCGGTGCGGAAAAAAACATTTTGTCACCTCTCCATTGTGTCACCCTTCCACCAACTATAGTCCCCCCTCAGTACAGATCCCCTCCCTCAGTACAGACCCCCTCCACTAAGTCGAAAAATGTATCCCAACTAGGATTGGGGAGGAAGGAAGGCTAGATCCTGAATTAGGCAGAGAGACACAATAAATGATTCTAAATGTTTATTATTCATATAGTGAAAAATGTATATATATATCAATACTTACGAGTATGTGCATGTGTAAGTGACGTGATTGAATGCAGTGACAACATGGAACATAAAGAAACGAGACAAGACAACATGTATTATTGCTGCAACCGGCCGGTGTGTGTTAAATTCTAATGACAAGGGGAATGCAATGTGTCCACAGCCAATGCTGTATACAGTATATCAATAATTAGAACATTTTTCCCTGGCAAAAAGGTCCCCTAGGAAGCTTAGGCTGAAATAGGAAGTCCATATATTGCATATCTATGCGTTTATATATCAAAAATAGCAAAGCCCGAAACAAGGGCACAATGATCACCTATAGTGCTGTTCCTGAAGCAATCAACCATGAATGAAATCCTGTGTTTGAAATGCAAACAGTCTGTGATTCAAGTAGGTTTGCTGGGTTGGAATATTGCTGGCAGGATGCAATTAAACAGCCATAAATGATGTGGAGTGTTAGAGGTGATCGGTGACCCGATATCCTGTGATCTTCATAGCGGTTAGAGAAGAGGCAGATGTTTGCTGTATAAAGAGCTGGCTACAATTGTATCTTACAGGCTACTCCCTTTGCAACTATGTATCATAAGAAGATCGGCAGTAGATGCATTGGTGCAAAAGATGTTACTTTCCTGTACACACAGGGGGAATATCGGTTGTAGCTGATAATAGTGTAAACAGAGCTTGGCTGAGCTGAAGCAATTAATGACAAATGATAGAAAACTAATAGTTCAACTTTTTGCACAGTGCGCTTTACCTTTCAGCTGCTTGAAGCTGGTGATCCCCTGGCAATCCCCTGGTTCGTTCCTCAGAAGGGTTAAGTGCACCTTTACTTCTATGTCTTGTGCCAGAGTCCCTTCAGGGAGTGCCCGTAACTTTAGCCGTCAGCTGCATTAACCGCTAGTGATCACTTAAGGCTTCACTGGAGGCTTTAAAAGCCATTGTTGGGACTTTGCTGTAAGTCTGCCATCCATCAGGGGCTCTGACACCGCCATTCGGTGACGTCAACGCGTTTCGCAATCTGAATAGCTTAGCTTCGTCTGGACCACTAAGTACAGACCTTCCTCCCTCAGTATAAACCCCCCCCCCCAACTAAGTGCAGATCCCCTCTCCATCAGTACAAACCCCCCCTCCCCTCAGTACAGACCCTCCTCCATCAGTGCAGACCCCCCTCAGTACAGACCCCCCTGCCTCAGTATAGATCCCCCCACTATGTAAAGACCCCCCTCCCACAGTACAGACCCCCCTCACTAAGTACAGACCTCCCTCCCACACTATAGACCCCCTCCCTCAGTACAGACCCCTGTCCCTCAATACAGACCCCCCTCCATAAGTGCAGACCCCCCTCCATCAGTACAGACCCCCCTCCATTAGTGCAGACCCCCTCCATTAGTGCAGACCCCCCTCCATCAGTACAGACCCTCCTCCATCAGTGCAGATGACACCGATGATGGGGCACAATTCCTCTCAATGACACCAACAATTGGGCCCAATGACACCAATGATGGGGCATGAGTCCCCCCAATGACACCAACAATGAGGCACAATCTCTCCTACTGACACCAAAGAAGGGATATTGTTTTAACCCGCTGACGTCGGGACCTTCTATACTCCTAATGGGCACAGTCCAGCCCCCCTAAAGTCTGAAGAAATGTAAACTGGCCCCCTATTTAGAAATTTTGGAGACCCCTGCTTTAGAGGGAAACCAATAGCAAAACAATTTCCCTCTTTCTCTGAAGAGTCATGGAAAAGAAAACTAGGCCTGCACATTACCAGTCATATACCCTAAGTATAAACATATCTAACCTAAATCCCTACACTTTATACTTAACATTCCAAAAAAAATGTACAGAATGGGTAATCTGGACTTACCTTCCTGTTTTGAATGTCTGACAATGACAGGTACCTATCTCCACATTATCTTCAATTGTCCTATCGCTAAACCCTTCTATTTTCTGGGTAAGAATAGATGTGCAGAATTGAAAAATTTGTTTAGTTTCATATCGCCAAAAGTGTCAGTTTTGCTTATCTGCCTCTCCCGCTCCTCCCCCCCTCTGGTGCCACATTTGGCACCTTTCGGGGGGAGGGGGAGCGGGTACCTGTTTTTGACAGGTACCAGTCCCACTTCCAGGAGACCTTGCTGGGGGAGATTACTCGGAAATTCGTTCCCCCTCCTCCTTCCCCCCGCTGTCGGGCCATTCAGAAAGCACAGCGTGCGCTGCACATGCGCATGAGGTAACTGGCTGTAAAAGGCTTCACTTAGAAGCAATGGCGGCGGCAGTACCCGAGAGCAAATGTAAAAATTGGCTGGGGTGACAACATCGCAGGATCTCTGGACAGGTAAGTGTCCTAGTAATAAAAGTCAGCAGCTACAGTATTTGTAGCTGCTGACTTTTCATTTTTTGTGAAGAAGACTGGACCTCCTCTTTAATTTACAAACTTAGTTTAGTTGCATTTTATTTTCTATTCTTTTCTTTTTTTTATTCTATTCTACTCTTTTATTTTCTATTCTATTCTGTTTTAGGCTACTCTTCTCTATTCTATTCTATTTTACTCGACTCTCTTCTTTTTTGGAAATTCTGAAGACAGCTATATTCTTTCTAATCTATTCTATTACATGTTTTCAATTCTATTTTATTCTTTTCTTTTATTTTCTAGTCTATTCTTTTATTTTTATTCTATTCTACTCTTTTATTTTCTATTCTATTCTGTTCTGTTTTAGGCTACTTTTCTCTATTCTATTCTATTTTGTTTTACTCTATTATTTTATATTGTATTGTATTGTATTCTGTTTTATTCTATTTTATTCTTTTCTTTTTGAAGTTCTAATTTCTGAAGACGGCTATATTCTTACACTAATTCTCATAGTCTTTGGAGGAAATCAGCAATAGTCAGCAATAATCAGCAATATGTTTAGATTTTGAATTTGTTTTTAAATTCAATTTGAATTTCAAACAAAATTTTGTTTCGTTATTTCGGATTCGTTTAAATTCGTTACTATTGTAATTTGTAAATTCGGATACATCTGAATCTCCAGATAATGAAAATGTCAGAGATTCCATTCATACCGAAACAAACTCCACATGCCTAGTTAAGAACTTTATTGCCACATTGCCAATCATTTTAGTATGCCATAGATATGTAATCCAATGTGGTGGTGTTGGGATATTTTGAAACAAATTTAAATCCAAATCAGACACATAGGTGAGTGAGAAATTTGGGCAACACGCAATTGTGTTTGTGATATTCTGAAGTGTCTGAATTGCATATTTAAATGATGATGCTCCTCCACTGCTTTTCTCTCTCTCTCTTTTTTTTTCTTTTTTAAGACTATAAACTTGAAAAAATATAAACCAACACTGACCTTATCCAGCTAGAAATAATTAACAATCAAGTATATACTCTGTCAGTGCTGGGACAAAGCCATCCGGCGCCCAGGGCAAAGATGCCAAACTGCGCCCCTGCCTTCCCTTATGGTTAGGATCAGGGCGCCCAAATCCCTGCGAAAAACCATTGTGCCTAGGGCAGCTGCTCCTTCTGCCCACCCCTTGTCCTGGCCCTGTCCCCTGTACAAACTGATTTATACAGCTAAAGTATGCCTCCAGAAATATGAATAGATGTGGTCCCATTTTAGACAGCTACGATATATTTTATTTTTAGATTTATAACATGCACTTCTTCAGGCTTGCAGGGGGTTTTGCCATAATGTGCAACTATGCTTAGCATAGATGCACCATATGGCACTTTCTTTGTAAAAAGTATTTTTCCAGTGCTGCATCATCCACAATTCCCCTCTTCCTCTGGATTCAGGAGTCGTTTTCTATCTGCATCCTACTACGGCAATTTTCCTTCACTTCCTGTCCCATAGCCAAAACAGGAAGTGAGAGGAAATCCCTGGTTGTCACGAGAACCAGTTGTGCTGTTGTGCCGAAAACTCCAACTTGCCGAGATCTCCAACCACGTCCCCCCAGGAATAATTGGAGATTTCGACCACTTGGTGTTTTCACAGAACAGGCAGCAGCGTATACACTCCTATACACGCTATAGGGATTGGACATTTTTAGTCCGACCGCTAGTAAACAACATGGCTGCCTCCAAGGTGGCGACAACTAGCAGGCAGACTAACAATGCCCACTCATTATAGCATGTACCGGAGTGTAACGGCTGCCGGTGTTCTGTGAAAACACCAACTGGTCAAATCTGCAATTATTCCTGCTGTATAGTAACAGGAAGTTACACAGTTGGAGATTTCAATGAGTTGGAGTTTTTGACAGAACACCCCCATTGGAAGATTTCCCATCTTTTCCTTTTCTGGTGAGAACCCAAAATTTGGGATTTTCTTTTACTTTCACTTTGATAATAATAGTAAACAGGACAAATAGAGAGGGCGACTCTCCCTAAAGAGAGTGTGTTCTAAATCCCTCTCCACTCTTTTTTTCAAAATTAAAAACTTCTTTCCTTTAGTTATATTTTCTGAGTGGGAAATGTGGTGAAGTGGAGGAAGACGACACAGGGTACCATACCTCCCAACTTTTTGAGATGGGAACAAGGGACACCTATTAGCAAAAGTATGTAGGCATAGGACACGCCCCCTGCCATGCCCCCTCAAAGAAGAATTATTTTAAAAAAGATTAGTTAAACCCAAAAATGTTTTTTTTTTTTTTTTTTTCCCCACTTCTATTCCTTTGTACTGGCATTTGAAATTTACAAATGCAGCAATGTTGAAATTGGATGAAAGGTTTAGCACTGTGAAACACTTTTTGAAAGATAAAAAGTGCATTTTAAGCTCTTCTGAGCAGGGCCCTCTAAATCCTCTTGTATTTTATTGTATTGTATATGTACTGTCTCCCTCTAGTATTTGTAAAGCGCTGCGTAAATTGCTGGCGCTATAGAAATCCTTATTAATAATAATAATAATAATAATTTTATATACAACTAAATAGATCAGACCAAAATGAGGGACAAATGAAGAGGAAAGAGGAACAGAGGGACTTTGTTCCAAATCAGGGACAGTCCCATGAAATCAGGGACAGTCCCTCGAAATCAGGGACAGTCCCTCGAAATCAGGGACAGTCCCATGAAATCAGGGACAGTCCCATGAAATCAGGGACAGTCCCTCGAAATCAGGGACAGTTGGGAGCTATGGGGTACTGTTATATAAGTTTATTATTCTTCAAAATGATTATACTTTGTGTTTGTGAATATTTTCATCATTGTACTATACTTGGGTGTTGGTTTTGTTGTGACATGTTTTATGATTTCCTATGATTGTGCCACCATGATTTTATTTCCGAATTTAACAACTGAACAACTGCTATTACCACTTTCCAATAATATATACCTTTAAAAAAAATTAAAAAAAGTTAAAATTTTACATTTACTTTAACTATACACATTGGGTTTATAGAAAGGGAAAAGTCCTGTAGGAGTTTTCACAATGCAGTGACAAGTGTTAAAGTTGCTGCAATACAAATGACATTCACAGCAGACTGCAAACTTGGTATGAGTCAGCACTCTTACTGTTCTTCTTTATGGGGAATTCTGTAACAGAAGCAGATCAAAGGTTACAAAGAAATCGTACAGCTAGTGTTCTTACTTGTTTAGCGAATTGCTTCACTTCTGAAGGAATGTAAAGCATGAGTAAAGTCACAATGACATGCAACAAAAATATTTTATTACATTTATATAACTGGCAATCCTTGATTGTCCTGGGATTGAACATTCATCTCTAGAAATGTTTGTTTATGTATGTTTATATATTTCAATAAATGGTTCTTCTGTTAAATTGATATTAATATAGTTAATATTTTAGCATGTGTACAGCGGAATTCCAGGTATGGTTGGTATTGCATAGTTACATTGGTCCAGCTTAGATGAATGTAAGTATACATATTTCAAACCTGGCCAATCCCTTGTGCAAAGTGGCTGTCCTTCTGCATAGTAACCACAAGGGAGTGCTCTCTCAACTTGGTCCCTATTCACAAAACCTCTTGTGTTTTTCTCAGTGAATACAAGGCATTCTCTGATTGGACAGGGTAGAGCTCATGATGTCACCACCTCGCATCACTAACTTGTCCAATTAGAGCAGTGCCGGAACAAGGTCATATAGATCCTAGGGCGAACATGCCAAATTGCAATGCCCCCCGACCCCAAGATGTATGAGCATTAAGTGTCATCAGAAATCCCCTCTCCCATCGAAAAAACTGAGCATGCCTATTCCCTAGACATAAATCCCCCTTCTCCAAGTACAAATCCCCTTCCCCTGCTGAAATCCCCATCCCAGTATGCATCTTGACCCCCCCCCCCCCCCCCAACTCTACCCGATCAAATCCTCTCATTCTCCATATGCCCCCAGCACAAATCCTCCCCAAAAAAAATTCCCCCTCACGGCACAAATTCTCCCCAATCCCCTCCTAGCACAATTCCCTTCAATCACCCCTTCTAGCACAAATCCCCACCCCCAAAAAATCCCCCCCCAACACAAATCCCCCCCAATTTCCCCTCCTAGCACTAATCCTCTCAATAATCCCTGCTAGCATAAACCCCCCCCCCCCCCACACACACACACACAATTTCCCCTCCTAACACAAATCCCTTTAATCATCCTTGCTAGCAAAAAATCCCCCCTAGCACAAACCCCTTCAATCAGCCCCACTAGCACAAATCTCCCCTCCTACACAAATTCCCTCCCCCCTACCATATTACCTTTTTTTAGCACAAACCACCCAAAATCCCCCTCCTAGCACAAATCTTCTCCCCCCCCCCCCCCCCATCTGCCCTCCCAAAAACACGAATCCCCTCAAATCACCACTCCTAGCACACCTTCCCAAATATCCCATCCTAGAACAACTCTTATCCCCTGCCACCCCCCAAATTTTCCCTCACAAAAACAAGAAATCCCCTCCCCTCAACCCCCTTTTGGTGCCTCACCCCCCTTACATGATACCAGTGCCCAGGGCAGCTGTCCCTCCTGGCTCACCCCTTGTCACAGCCCTAAATTAGAGATTGCCTTGTGTTCATTGAAAAAAAATACAAGGTAATCTATGAGTGGGGGCAGTGATAAGTGAACACCCACCCCATGTTTAATCTGTAGAAGGGCAGAAACTCGGCGCAGGACCCAGAAGACCTTAGTAATCACTGTGGTATTGGTGACTACTGCTATGATTGT
Organism: Pelophylax lessonae; assembly: GCF_965119305.1. NCBI lineage: Eukaryota > Metazoa > Chordata > Amphibia > Anura > Ranidae > Pelophylax > Pelophylax lessonae. The sequence goes on from NC_138768.1 coordinate 417,006,078, forward strand.
CTGCTTCTATACTGATTCCACGAATATGGATTATGTCTACTTACATTGTTCAAGCTTAGACAAGTATAACTAAAGTTAAATTCCAAGTATGGATTATGTTGCATAAAGCTAAACTCTCTACATACAGTATATTAGAAGTACAAATAATACAGCTCTGTAATCATTAATACATCAATGTATTTCTTAAATAAAAGCAGTGTAAGCGCTTGAATCTGGTCTGAAATCCATCTCTTTCAGTCTCTATATAGCCTAAATGCAGTGCGAGAGGAAGAAGCATTCCAAGAAGCTAAACATTTCATGTGTTAAGAAGAATGCTGATAGGAGGAGATTGCTGAGTAACAAAGAGATAAGCTCATCACTGTACTTCTTCTCCTTTCACTGTCCAGTCCTAGGCTAGGGCGGATTCAGGGTGACCTGGGCTCAGAGGATATGGATTGAATGATGCTGGCCATCAGACTAAGGATATCTAGTGGTAGATACAAGTAGAGAGAAATCTTTGGTTTGACACGTAAAGTGTTTTTTCAGTTATCTTTTGAAAAATTAAAACTTAGCAGCCACAAAAACTGTAGCTGCTGACTTTTAATAAACAGACACTCACCTGTCCCAGGATCCTGGGCTGTCCTCATCCGGCTGCTTTCTTCACCAGGCTTCTGTTGGCATCGGCACCGGCATAGTAACTGTGGACAGCCAGCTGTGACTGATTGTGGCTTCACAGCTTACTGCCCATGACCTTGCAGCTTTCTTGGATGTGTCCCGGAAGGCTGAGGGGGAAGGAGGGGGGGTCAAACTTCTGCTCAGATCACCGCCAGAGATGTATAGTAACTAAGTAGAACTACTTCACTACTGTACTTAAGTACCGAAAGGCGGTATCTGTACTTTCCTAGAGTAGAATTTTTTTCTCCTACTTCCACTTTTACTTCACTACATTTTTTTCAATGATTTCAATACTTCTACTCCGATATTTTTTTTTTGTGCTGCATAGTTACTCATTACAATTATAAAAATTACCACTGCCAGAACAGTAGATGGCAGGTTTCATGAAGCTCAAAACATGTGTATTATCACCGCATATGAAAATAAAAGCTACTGTATGTATAAATAAAAGCTGCATTTGAAATAATAAAAAACAATATGATGTTCAAACTTTTGACTTCTTTCTTTAATAACTACATAACACAGTACTTGTACTTTTACTTTCAGTACTTGAGTAGCAAAAAATAAAAAAAAACTACTTGCAATACTTAAGTACAAAAAATGTTGAATACTTTAGTACTTCTACTCAAGTCACTTTTTGATCGAGCACTTCCACTTCTACTCAAGTCACTTTTTGATCGAGCACTTGTACTTTTACTCAAGTATGGGTTTCGAGTACTTTATACAACTCTGATCACAGCAGCTATCCGCCTGAAAATGGGGCAGCGGGTACCTGTCAAAAAGGACAGAGTGGAACTTCCCCTCTTGGATGAAGTTCTGCTTTAACAGCAAAAGATGGTTTTACTTTATCTGTTAGGGGCCATTTATTTTAATCTTGTTGTTTTTGGCTGGAGTTGTAATGATAATTATAATTGAGACATTAAAACATTTACAGTATGAGAAAATATATTTTCTGCTTTAATAAACGTACCTCATTGGGTATTTAGTGTTGTGCATCTATGTTGCTGATAGCTACAAATATTAGGAACATAATTATAAACAGCTTGGGCAGACATCCCATCATGGGATGTTATAAAGCCTCATTACTACTGTACCAAAGAACTTGTGATAAAGAAACCCAGAGAATCGCCCAGCCTGTTTATCATGGGCCCATCATCCCATACAGGTGTATACATCCTCATATACTATAGAATCATTCCTGGAAGATAAGAAACTCTTACTAAAATTGGATCTCCACTTACAGGACAGTCTATCGCACTCTGTCTCATATGAAGCCCTGCCTGGTACATCTGTCCACTCTCTCTTCTTTGACATCAACCAACAACTCGGCAAACCCGGGACTCTTGCCTCCCCTGAACATGCTGCTGGAACCTCTTCTTGTCACCTGGATCTTCTAGGCTCTATAGAGACCACATTCTTCACGGGATTACAGTTCTATATTCTGTGTGGACTGTGGCTAACTGCCAACTGATTCTCTTGGTGATGGCTTAGTATAACATTGAACTTTTTGGTACTTAAGGCATACTTAAGACTATAAGACTGGGGTTCAGGCCAAACCTCCTTGTCGTGCCTCCCCATTTAAGTTGATACCCGGATTTATCCGAACCACAGCTTGAGTTCCGCACCTTCCAGTTCACTGTGCAATATTCTAGTGAACTGATTGAGAGTGAACCTTTTTTACCCTCTGTCTGAGTGTTGCAATTCTCTCTCACTTCTTCCATGGAACCCTGGTTGAGAAACACTGTTCTAGACCTAAGTGCTCTCTTCTTCTTTTACAACTGGAGCTCTGGCTGCGCCATTGGTGGTCCCAGAGCTGGCAATCTTCATCCTTCTGGCAGGGGGTGAGTGTTGCCCCATTCAGTAGATTAATTACCCCCTGACTCATTAGTACACCAACTATTACCCCTGCCGTGTTATCTCTCATAACACCCAGGGACTCAACTCTCCTATTAAACATTGGAAAGCATTTCAATATACAGTATCTCACAAAAGTGAGTACACCCCTCACATTTTTGTAAATAATTTATTATATCTTTTCATGTGACAACACTGAAAAAATTACACTTTGCTACAATGTAAAGTAATGAGTGTACAGCTTGTATAACGGTGTAAATTTACTGTCCACTAAAAATAACTCAACACACAGCTATTAAGGTCTAAACCGCTGGCAACAAAAGTGAGTACACTCCTAAGTCAAAATGTCCAAATTGGGCCCAAAATGTCAATATTTTGTGTGGCCATCATTATTCTCCAGCACTGACCTAACCCTCTTGGGCATGGCACATAAATTGACTCCCAAAACATGCAGTTTCCCAATCCCAAAGCTATGTTTTCCGGACAAAACATATTCCCAAAATCCTAAGAAAGTTTTAGAGATGTTTCATCATTTCTACTCTTCCCTATATAAAGCCTCTACTAGCGATAACCCAACTGAGTTTTCTCATTTTTTAGTGGCTCTTCCTCTCCACATACTGTCTGCTACGCATCAGAATATGTTTGAGGGCCCCATTACCATGCGGGAAATAACAGAGGCAATCAAACACACCAGCGGACCTAGAAAGGTTCCCAGCTCTATACTATTGAACATTTCATGATATTCTGGTACCACTCCTGGAACCCTTTTTCATCGCCCTAAGGAGTGGTGACTGCTTTGATCCCGCCTTAAATATGACATATATTTTTGTAGTTCCGAAACGTTGTGGGCAATTATCACCCTATATATTTGATTAACAATGACCCTAACCTTTTGAATAGAATTCTAGCTAACAGATTGTCCTCCTTTATTGGAGCAGTATCAAGTGGGGTTCATGGGACAATACAAAGTAGATAACACAAAATAACTGAGACTGACACCAAAATAAGTTTAGTCATATAATGGCCATGGTGTTTATTTAAGGGGTAGCCCAATATTAGCAAATCATTTAACTAAAAAACAGCTTTTAGCAAAACATTAAATTTAAAACTTAACCTTAATGGGGAAGGTACAGCTTTTTTGGGGATAAAGATGGCCACCAAGTTGGAGGGGCTTTTAAACTAGGAGACGGGGGGGAGGGCTCAGAAGTAGAGTCAGTCAGGAGGGAGCAGAGAACTGAAGGCAGTTGTAGGGTCAGCAGCGACAGCAGGTCCACAACATCAATCGGTAGGTCTGTGCGGGAAAACCTCAGACCATACAGGAATAAACATAACCACCAATTGCGCTCAACTTCCGTAAAACTAAGAGGGGTATATGCTAATGCCAGAAGCCTAGCTAATAAAATGGATGAGTTGGAAATATTAGTACATGAGGAGGACATAGACCTTGTGGGAATAACAGAGACTTGGTTCGACCCCTCACATGACTGGCTGGCCAATATCCAAGGGTATTCGGTGTACCGGAAGGACAGGGTAGGAAAAAGAGGGGGAGGGGTATGTCTCTATGTCAAGAACAATATAAAGGTGATAGAAAGGAGTGACATTACGGAAGGGATGAGTATGGAGTTAGAATCTGTGTGGGTTGAACTCCATAGGGAAGGAGAAAAGGGGAAAGTAATTGTGGGGGTTTGCTATAGGCCACCTAACCAAGGGGAGGAGGTAGAGCTGGAATTCTTAGCACTAATGAGTAAAGTGGCAAAATTGGGATCAGTCATCATATTAGGGGACTTCAATTATCCCGACATTGACTGGGAAGAGGGAACTACACACTCACAGAAGGCCCGGCTATTCACGGAAACCTTACTGGATAATTACATGTCACAGTTGGTGGACTCTCCGACTAGAGAAAATGCAGTCCTGGATCTATTGATCACTAATGACCCAGACCTAATCTCGGAGGTAGGAGTCCAGGACAACCTGGGCTCTAGCGATCACAGGATGATCACATTTAGTGTAAATAACAATATAACAAGGCAAGTGGGTAACATAAGAACCCTAAACTTCAGAAGGGCAAACTTTCCAAAATTGTACTCATTGATGGAAAGGGTAAACTGGGACCAAACCCTGGGATCACTGGGAAAAATGGGAATGCTTTAGGAACATATTAGGCAAAGGCATCTTGCAGTGCATTCCTATGGGAAATAAATTTAGAAGAGACAAAGCCAAACCTGGCTGGCTAAACCGTAGCGTTAAAAAACTTATTAGGGGAAAAAAATTGGCCTTCAGGAAATATAAATCAGAGGGCACAGTATCGGCCTTCCAGCAATACAAGGAGGCAAATAAGAAAAGTAAACAAGAAATCAAGATGGCTAAAATCAACTTTGAGAGACAAATAGCGGAGGATAGTAAAAAAACCCAAAGAAATTCTTTAAATATATCAACAGCAAAAAAACTAGGGCAGAGCATATTGCACACATAATTAGCGATGATGGGGGGATGGTTACAGAGGACACTGAAAAAGCAACCGTGCTGAATGCTTTTTTCTCGTCAGTCTTTACACAGGAAACTGAGGGGTACACTGACCATGACTGTATGGTTAGTAGTAATACACAGGACTGGCCACTATGGCTAACAGAGGGTGAAATCAGGGAAAGGCTGGATAAACTTAACACAAACAAATCACCAGGCCCGGATGGCGTACATCCGAGAGTACTCAAGGAACTCAGTAAGGTTATATCCAGACCACTGTTCCTGATCTTTGCTGACAGTATTAGGACAGGAGATGTACCAGGGGATTGGAAGAAAGCTAACGTGATTCCGATATTCAAAAAGGGCCAGAGGCATATCCCGGGAAATTATAGGCCTGTCAGCTTGACATCAATAGTATGTAAACTTCTGGAGGGGATGATAAGGGACTATATCGTAGAGTTTGCTAAAGACAACAACATCATCAGCAGTAATCAGCACGGGTTTACAAATGGGCGTTCTTGTCAAACCAATCTCTTAGCATTCTACGAGGAGGTAAGCTGTGAGCTAGATAGGGGGAGACCAGTGGATGTGGTGTACTTGGATTTCGCTAAGGCGTTTGATACAGTTCCCCACAAACGCTTAATTTATAAAATAAGGTCTGCAGGCATCGACCGCAGAGTTTGCTCTTGGATACGGAATTGGCTTAAAGGGCGTGTCCAAAGGGTGGTAATAAACAGCGCATACTCAGACTGGTCTGAGGTTGTAAGCGGGGTGCCCCAGGGCTCAGTCCTGGGACCAACCTTGTTCAATTTATTCATAAACAGCATTGAGGACGGGATCAGTAGTGCGTTATCAGTTTTTGCAGATGACACAAAATTGGCCAGGGCAATAACTGCACAGCATGAAGCAGATATCCTACAGAATGACCTGGACAAAATTACAGAGTGGGCAACGACATGGCAAATGAGGTTTAACGTGGAGAAGTGTAAGGTTTTGCACTTGGGGACTAAAAACATAAAAGCACAATACACTTTAGGAGGGGAACCCCTGGGGGAATCAAAAATGGAGAAGGATCTGGGAGTCTTGGTTGATGATAGATTAGGCAACAGCATGCAATGTCAAGCGGCAGCTGCCAAAGCCAGCAGAATATTAGCATGCATAAAGAAAGGGATGTATTCCAGAGATAAGACTATAATCCTTCCACTTTATAAAACTCTGGTCCGACCGCATCTGGAGTATTCTGTCCAGTTCTGGTCGCCAGTCCTCAGGAGGGATGTGTTGGAGCTGGAGAGAGTCCAGAGAAGGGCAACTAAACTAATTAGGGGCTTGGAGGACCTTGACTATGAAGAGCGTCTACAATCGCTCGATTAATTCTCCCTGGAGAAGAGACGTCTGAGGGGGGACATGATAGCAATTTATAAATATCTTAATGGGGATCCCAGCTTAGAAAAAAAGCTGTTCATTCGAAGGGATTGCATGAGGACTCGAGGGCATACAATGCGATTAGAAGAGAAGCGTTTTAACCTCAGGCAACGTGGGGGGTTCTTTACTGTTAGGGCTACAAGATTGTGGAATTCTCTACCACAAGAGGTGGTTTCTGCGGGTAGTATGGTGGCTTTCAAAAGACTCTTAGACTTACATCTTAAGGATCAGAACATTCAGGGGTATGTGAAATGATTACAGCCACACACACCTACACAGGTTGAACTGGATGGACTATTGTCTTTATTCAACCTCACCTACTATGTAACTATGTAACTATGTAACCGAATGATCAAATACAGATCTCAATCACCAAGTCCCTCCAGACTTATACTAAAAGATGAACCCCCAATAAAAGTACACCATGACATTTACAATATAAGAAATAAAATGGGGATGGGGTGGGAGCACAGACAGGTCCTCTTCAGGTGGCTGGCAGCTGCGCAGGATCTGGCTTTTTATAGGCAGGCAGAAGGCGTGAAAATGAACCACCAATTTCGGCCAATGGTGACCTTGTTGCTAGGGAAAATTCCCCCAATAGTACCTGCCAAGGAAAAGAAAGCAGAACAGAGAAAGCCCATTGCCCTGTCCCATGCGAGCCCTCGGATAAAGCCGGGGACCAAACATGGGACAGTACAAAGTAGCTAATACAAAATAACTGAGACTGACACCAAAAAAAGTTGGTCAAATAATGGCCATGGTGTTTATTTAAAGGGTAACCCAATATTAGCAAATCAATTAACCAAAAAACAGCTTTCAGCAAAACATTAAATTTAAAACTTAACCAAATGATCCAATACAGATCTCAATCACCAAGTCCCTCCAGACTTATACTGGAAGCCGAACCCCACCAGCTGAATCCAACTGTGAAACAAATGGCGGAGGCTCCCCCAACACTGTGGCCTGTTTGATAATATTCTGTAACGCAACGCTGAAAAGGCCTAAACCTACATTAGACAAATGAACCCTATCCGATCTGTAGAGACCTGAAATGAAGCCGTCCAAATCAACGTGTCAATAGAACAAGCCATTGGAAGCAACTAAAAAAATTATGAACGGTTCTATTTAACCACTTGAATACTGGGCACATAAACCCCCTTCCTGCCTAGGCCAATTATCAGCTCTCAGCACTGTTGCAATCTGAATGACAATTGCGCGGTCATGCAACATTGTACCCAAATGAAATTTTTAGCATTTTTTTAACCGCTTGCCGACCGCCGCACGACCATTTACTGCGGCGGTCAGCCCCTCACAGGCAAAGCGACGTAGGGCTACGTCGCTAGCCTGTGAGGGTCTAGGGAGCGAGCGCGTGTCCCCAAAAGTGTCAAAAATGTCAGTCAAGGGTCCGATCTGTCCCCGCAATGTCTCAGTCGCAGCTCGCCGCCATTACTCGTTAAAAAAAAAAACAACAAAAATCTTTCCCTTAGTTAGTAAACGCAATAACTTTTGCGCAAACCAATCAAAATACGCTTTTTGCAATTTTTTTTACCAAACATATGTAGCATAAAACAAATTGGCCTAAAATGTTAAAACATTTTGATTTTTACATTTTTTTGGGGGGGAATTTCATATAAAAAAAATGTGAAAAATATTGTTATTTTTGCAAAATTGTCGCTCTTTTTTTGTTTATAGCGCATGATCAAAAAATCGCACAGGTGATCAAATACCACCAAAAGAAAGCTCTGTTTGTGGGAAAAAAAGGACGTCAAATTTGTTTAGGTACAGCATCGCACGACCGCGCAATTGTCCGTTAAAGTCATGCAGTGCCGAATCGCAAAATAGGCCCTGGTCAGGAAGGGGGTAAAATCTTCCGGGGCTTAAGTGGTTAATACAAATAGAGCTTTCTTTTGGTGGTATTTCATCACTACTGTTTTTTTTTTTTTGTTTTTTTTTTTGTTGCTGAACAATCAAAAAAAGACCGACTATTGCAATTTAGAGTGTGACTTTAATCCAACGTTACACTCTCTGGATCAAAGTCGCATCAAAAGTTGCATCAAAGTAGTGCAGGTACCTTTTCAAAGTCACATAGATGGAAACGGGTGCCATTGAAATCAATGGGCTGTGACTTGTCATGTGACTTTGTGTGTCCAAAGTCGCATGACATGTTGTACTAGTGGAACCGTAGGCTTAGTGTGGTTGTCTGTACTATGATCATTGTAGACTGTGATCTGAGACTCCAGAGCACTTCCAGCTACACTGACAGTCCCCACCCCGTGTTCTCCTATGGTAGTCTTATTTCTTAATTTTCTCATGAATTAGGATGTACAATGCAGCTTTACTGATGAGAGAACGCTGGCGAGAAAAAATCCTAGCTATCGGAATAACTCTAGCAGCAAAAGCAAACAGGCCTAGTAAAGACTGAACGTCCTTATGAAGAGCTCTTCGTTTAGATAGAAAGCAGGATAATAATGATCTAATTTTAAAAAGCTTATCAAGGGGTAACCTACACTCCATGGAATCTGAATCAATGACAATACCCAGGAATTCTAAACTGGTGGATGGAAAAACTGTCTTTTCTTGAGCAAGGGGAATACCAAATTCCTCACAAATGTTAAAGAAAGCTGATAAAGCATCAGAGCAAGTAGAGAAGTCGGAAGGACCTATAAAAAGAAAGTCGTCTAATAGTGAATATAACCAGCAGATGGATAAGACACAAACAAAACCCACTGCAGAAAAAAAGAAGAGGCTTCAAAGTAAAAACAAGATAAGGAGAAATCCATCGGGATACATTTATTGTAATAATGTAGCCCATTAAAATAAAAACCTTGAAAACGAAAGCCTTGGGGATGAACTTGAAGTAACCGAAATGCTGACTTGATATCAGCCTTGGCCATTAATGCCTGAGCAGGACCAAGGCCTCATTAAAAGAGGCGTAGGTGATTGACGCATCAAAATCAGCAACTTCGTCATTGAGAGAAGTACCTGAAGGATAAGACAGGTGATGAATTAGGCAGAAGGAGCCCGGTTCCTACTTAGGGACTATGCCCAAAGGAGATACTTTGAAATTGGAAAAAGGAGGTAATGCAAACGGGCCCCGCAATTCTGCCTTCCTTAAATTATTTTTCAATATTTTCTTTGACGACCTCTGTGTGTGAATAAACTGAACGTAATTTATCAACTACAATGCAACCTTTCCCTGAAAAACCAGGGACTAAAAAAACATATTTAAAGCTCCTACAAAGTAGCTCCGCCATCCTGATGTTTGGATAAACTTCTAGCCAAGGCAACATGCTTGACAACCTCACTGGCATCAAAACCTTTAGAAATAACATCCCTTGACTGAAGCTGGCCTGATGAGGCAGAGGCCTTGCGATAACATCTGCAAGTAGGGTGTGCCTCTGAACAGTAGGAGCACTCATGCTTCTATTTACAGTTTGACAAAAATTTACATTGTCCTTCATTAAATGCAAAGCAGAATCGAAAAGAATTTGTCGAAAAACTGGGTGTTTTATGTTGCAATTTGGGTTTTTGGGGTAACATCAAATTTAGCCAAAGGCCAACGTCCCTAACACCCCAACGCAGGGAAGGATGTACTGCCAGTTTCTGTCCAAAATGTTTATTGTAATCAAACCAAGAGAGGCCCCCGAAATGCCTAAAGGCTTCCGCAACAATATCAAGGTGCTGGAATAACTCAGAACATTTTTCAGGAAATTTTTTTCCCATTACTGGTGCATAAATACAGAACGCCCGAAGCCAGTTCTGAAATGTACTGGGTATAGCTCAACTCCTATTCATTTCCGAACGCTCCTCCAATTTCTTATCTAGTTTAGAAAGAAATTCTTTAGAAGAGGGTAGGAGTGACAAAATGTCAACAAACTCTCCCCTCCAAATTTTATCTTTAACCAAGGGAGATAAATGAAAGCCCAACGGTGAGACCTTGCACGGAAGAGCTTCTTTCATACAAGCTTCTGATATGCAATATTTAGCCTGCAAAGGAGCGGTGTTACAGGAAATAGACTGAACTGGACCATAAGCTTTGAGAAGAGGAGTGTTTTGCGTTTTAAATAAATTCAACTGTTTGTTACTAGGAATTGCGACATTACCCTGGGAATGCGAAGCACTCCATACCGAGCCAACATTTAATGGATCACCAGCGATCGTCTGATTTAAAATTGAACCGTTATCTTGCTAAGCACCAATTAACTGTACACCTGAGATAAGTAAAGGCTGTGCTTCCTGCCTTACACCAGTAGGTGGAGCAGTATTAACATTTAGGGAATCACAAAATACTTGACTCGGCAGTGCTCCAGCATTGTGAGCTCCTGGCAAAGCACCAGAAAACTGTGCACCTGGCTGTGACAAACAGGGTAATGTACCAGGTGACTGTACACCAGAAGGCTGTGTCTCCTGAGTAGCACCAAATAAATGTGCCCCTAATAAAGCACTAGAAGGCTGTGCCTCATGCACTGGGAGAGGTGCCTGATTTGCAGAATTCTGTAATTGCTGGCTATTCTAAAAAGAAGAGCCAGCTCCTGAAAAAAGTGCCCTGGCAAAAGGAGAGGGAGCCCCTTGTTCCTCTTCTGACAGGCTAGCAAAGGCATTGGCTAATTAATTAAAAATAAAACCTAGGTCAGACATAGAAGAACAGGAGTTCTCATTGGACTGGTTTTCCGAGGCAGCACTTTGCGCTTGAGGAGAAGAGGAGCTTGTCTGTTGAAGCTGAGGAGGGTAAAGCTGAGGCATCTTTTTGGCTTTTAGAACGAGGACCCGAAACACTGAAATCCTCCCTGGCATAGGGTACTGCTGGGGCTGCTGTCTTCCTCCACCTTTTTTTCCTCCTACAGGTGGGTGGGAGCTGCCTGCAGTATCAGAATCCCCAGGTTCTTCCACAGGATTAACCGGCATGGGTGACAGCGAGGCGGGTTGAATGGAAGAATAAGGTGGAACTCCAGGTAAGCAACCCTTTAGCCACTCTTCACCACCAGTGCTTTCAGCTTTTTCAAGAAGCCGACAAAGGAGAGAATCCATGCTGGCAAGCAGCACCCAGGAGCGCGGACATGACCTCTTCAGGTGGCTGGCAGCTGGGGCAGGATCCAGCTTCTTATAGGCAGGCAGAAGGCGCAAAAAATAAACTGCTAATTTTGGCCAATGGTGACCTTGTTGTTAGGGGAGATTCCCCCAATAGTACCTGCCGAGGAAAAGAAAGCAGAGCGGAGAAAGCCCTTTGCCCTGTCCCATACGGGCCCCCATATAAAGCCAGGTACTAAACATTCTGGGTAAGCAAGGTTCAGACCAAATTCATTGGGCTATCGTTTCATTTTTTCCCTGTTGCAGTCTTGCTAGGGTGGAGCAACTCCTCAAGAGGATTTCTTCTTATCAATTGAGCTACAGAAGGCCTTTGACTCTGTGTCCTGGCCTTATCTTTTCAAGACCTTAGGGGCCCCGGGTTTGGACCTCACTTCCTTTAAATCTTTATAGCACTTTATTCCCAGCCCCAGGCTCAGGTCAAACTGCAAGGCCATCTCTCCAATCCTAGGCACCAAGACTGTCCCCTATTTTACGTATGCTGCCTTATGCTTTTTTACTTTGTAAAACCATTACTTTTACTTGTTTTGTGCTACCACCCATCTTTTTCTTAATAAAAGTAATAAACGAGAAAAAGATCTAGATACCATTGATAACAAAGCAGCCTACATTAACAAACGATAATGCAAAAGTCTGCTCTTTAAGGGCTCATTCACAGATGCAGCTATTGCAGCTGCTCCTCTGGAAAGTGATCCATTGTGGCAATTGACAGGCAGTGAGGAAGGAATAAGTTGATTTCTTACTACTTTTTTTTAACCCTTATTATGCCCCTTCATAGCACTGCAACCATGTAAAAATTACTAGAAATAAGTCCCATAGATCAAACAAAAAGCTAGTAATAGTAGCACAGACAGTTCAAAGGGAATCCTCCACACAGAGAAAGCAGCAGTGTCCTTTCAAATTTCTATGCAGAGTCTCTTAAAAATCCTCTCCACCAATTGGGATCAACAGTGAATTTACGGGGTCACCACACCACACATCCTCCACCTTTGTGCTAAATAGGGGGGTGGCAACTCACCAGACAGCGTGGCCCACCTATTCTCATAGGGTAGGCAATAAGGCAAAGCACACAAATCTCCTCCGATCAATTGCAGCAGCTGACTGTGTCTTTCCTTGTAGCTTGTCACTAAGGCGTTCCCCCTTCTCAAACAAATGCTCCCATTCACCAAATTGGAAAGACAAGAAAAGGGAAACCGCACTAACGTGATATTGTTTTAAAATCCACACTTTTATTCACCATATCCCAATTAAAATGTACTCACAAACAAAGAGCATAAAAAAGCCTTCAATATCCTGTGGACAGTGTCACGGATGCACCGATCGGTGCTGTAGGTCTGGCTCACCCTCTCCACGCTGATGCTCCGGACCACGCCAGCCTCCGTAGGTGTCACCCGATCACTTCCGGTCGCCGTAAGGTTTACTCCCTGACATGTTTCGTCATATCCGACTTTTTCAAAAGGGCGTAAACCTTACGGCACGGCGTCATACTTAAATACACTGGGATGCTGACACCTCCAATAGCGCTAAACGGGCACACCCCTTTATGCTAATTCCCGGATACTAGCTGGATCTACCTAGAAACCGCCCACATTAGATCGGCCGAATGGTGAAAAGGTTTATCAACCCACCACCCACATTCCGATCATTCTAAATCCAGGAGACGCCAAATTTATAATGCTACACCCTCCGCAGGGTGAGACTCGAAGGTTTTAGGTATTAACCCCTCATTATTAATACCCTCACTGTGTCAGCATTCCTATGTTCAGTATTGGCAGTCAAATGCTAATATCGGCATCCACAAAGTGACCTGCCAATCACATTAATAATCCAAAAAGTTTATACATTCCATATATATGTGTGGATTTCGCACACAAACACAAAATATATATATCCATAAAAACATAAATGTCCAACTCTAAAGGACCTTTATAATAAATATTTTTAAAATTAAATTTGAAAGGAGCATTACTCCAATAAAATATGAATTGTTAATCAACAGACAAAGACACATCTCAGTAAGATCATAAAGTAAGATCACATAATAAAATGTAATAAAATTTGCGGCAGACACATAAATTCCATGCTCCAGATAATAGATATTATTGAAAAATTAATTTTAAAACCGTAATAAAATATTGATGAATATATCTCTTAAAATATCTTCTTAAAACCTAAAAATTATACAAAAATATTTTCCAAGATATTTTAAAAATCATAAATCACTAATGAAACAGTTCAGATCTAGGTCAATATTTAGACCTTTGGGATCAAGGGCCTGGGTTTAGGAAAATCCACTTGGTTTCGCATTTGGACAATTCCCTCACCCAGTTCGCCCCCCTCCATGAGGGGGTGACCCTTTCTATACCCCAAAAGTGCAGACTACGGGGATCACGATTATGGTGCCTTCTGAAGTGCTCAGAGACACTATGATCTTTAAAACCGTTTAAAATATTTGTGATATGTTCCCCAACTCGTTTCTTCACTGTACGTTTTGTTCGACCAATATAGATCCGATTGCATGGGCACATCAGACCATAAACCACGTGAGTGGTAACACAGGTGATTAAATTTAGAATTTTAAAATGTTTATCAATTGCTGGTACATAAAATTGCATCCTCTTCTTCAAATTTGTGTTTGCAAAAAAACACGCACAACAACGTCCGCACGTGTGAAAGCCCTTCCTCCCAGGGAAAAAGGTCACATTAGGGGGGTCTAAAACCTTCTTGACCACCCTGTCGCCGAAGTTGGGTGCTTTGCGGTAGATGAAAGAAGGGTTGGTGGGTATTACAGGACCTAATGTCCGATCTTTCAGCAGTAATGGCCAGTGTTTTCTAAATATGGCTTCAACATTTTTATAGTCGCTAGAAAAATCGGATAAAAAACTCCATTCTTTTTTGTTATCCGTAGTTTTGATTTTATGTTGTAAACAATCTGACCTGGGTTGATCCAAGATCCTTTTAATCTCATGGTCTAAACCCTCCTCACTGTACCCTTTTTGCAAAAATCTCTCCTTAATTATTTCAGATTGGGATAAAAAATCCTGATCGAACGTACAGTTTCTACGGACCCTCATGAATTGGCCCCTCGGTATGTTCTGTAACCATGTAGGATGGTGGCCACTCATGATGGACAGATAACTGTTCCGGTCTGTCTGCTTAAAGAAAACTTTCGTTGCAAAACCGTTCATGTGTCTAAAAATTGTTACATCCAAAAATTGGATACTATTTTTGTCCCACTGAAACTCTTTTCGAGTTCAAGTGGGTCATGAATGTTAAAAGGGATTCTTCAGAACCTTCCCAGATAAATAAAATATCATCAATAAAACGTTTTTAAAAGCGCAATTCTTGCTTGCGCTGATTAAAAATAAACTTGTCCTCCCACTCAGCCATAAAAATGTTCGCCAGGCAACCATGTGCCTTTCAAGGCCCCATTCTCTTGAACCTCAAGCATTATGCAGTTTCATTTTTGCTGTATAGCAAGGCACCGTGGCTATGGCATGTGTACAGCCCTGAACAGCGCTTGTTCAGGCGAGTGTTAAAACCACGGTTTAACCGCCTGATTTTACTGGTCGATCTGCCCCCATTAACTATTAGAAAATCAAACAAACATTTTGAAAAACAAATATTTTTAATTAAATTCTAACTGTGTATGGGCAGCTTTAGGGAATATGTTATATCAACATTATGGGCCACATGTACCATGTTAAATGATCTGATCACTGTGCCTATTGGACATGGACAACAGCAGAGAAGTATGAAGCAGGAAGGCTGTTACTTCACAAATAATGCCATATTTTGGAGAATAAAATAAATAAATTTTAGTTCCTTAAAAATAAATACTTCCACCATCAACTACTAAACTGTGGCAGTTTAAGAATATTAAAAAGCAAGAAAATGAATGAGTTGCATGATTTCTCTTTACTTGTTACTATTAGCAAATCTTATGTCCTCAAATAAACTAAAAATGGTAATTTTTTTTAAGCTTTCAGTCCCTGGCATTTGTTAAATGAGAACAAAAAGCTAGTGAGGTCACATCTCAGGATTTGAAAAATATTCCAGTATTAGGGAGGGATGGTGATAGGATTTTGAGATTACAATATTAAATTTACTGGATTAACAGTAGATTGGATTAACTTTAGATCTAGAACATCTTAATAATGAGTATGATTTGCATTTAATTTTACGAAGAGACAGGTTGTAACATATTGAATATGTGTTTCCTGATAATGTATTTAAATCTACGTTTGGTCCAAAATTGGAAAAAAAAAAAAAAACACAAGGGACATCACTTACTATCAGTGTGATGTGTTTCTTGTTCTCCTGCATTAATTATAATCTACCTCCATCAAATTTCAGCCCCACTACACCCCTGCTGCTGTAATTTTCTTATGCAACAGGAGTTAATAGAGCTGGTGGATCTGTGACAAGCACTCATCAAGCATGATCAACAATGTTCACCCTTTCCACCAACTCGTCCATTTATAAGAGCTGTACTATAGCTTTTATAATTGAAACATGAACTGTGAATGGAGGAGGGGCAGGTGATTTAAAAGGTCCACCCTCAGCATTCTTAAATCATTGAAAATAGAAAAAAGGTGCGCTGATTCAATAAATAAAGCTGCTACCAAAGATCCAATAAAATTATTGGACAATAAATATGTGTAAAAATGATCTGGTGCGCTAAATACAAATAAATTATCCTGGTGTACAAACACAAATGATAATTCAAACAAATAAATTGTCCTGGTGTGCAAACACAAATAATAATTCAAACAAAGTGATACTGCGTGTACAAAGTGGAAATACAACGTGGCAGATCCCAAAGTTCATATGATTCAATGAATCTTCAGAAATAAAAGGGATAAACGTGATATTAATTCAAAATGAGTCCATATGTCAACGTGACTGGAGCATACGAATCTTCAAAATGTATGTGGCTGAACGTGATGTTATTAAAAAAAAAATAAAGTCCATAAACCACGTGGCTGGTGCAAACTCCCACCACCTTCCAAGTTATGTTTTTACCAGACGGATATGGTTAAGTACAAATAGCTCCTCTCCAGTGACCTCCTATGTTGTGACATTGATATGGGTGCTCCACTGCACACGGGTGAAACATGTATTCAAACAAGCCTCTTACCAGATGGAACTAGGTATTAAGCATGGATACATCTCCTCAATGGATATTAAACCCGCATAGGTTGAGACTTCAAGAGTTAACTGGGAAATCTAGTTACCTCCTCCACTTCTCCTCCTCCACTCTCCCTTGGCAGCACCTCTCAGATGTCCCCCAAAGAAAAGATGGAAGTAGCAGACGATAGTGCATTACCTCACACACTGATTGCCCGGGCGGAGGGACCCCGCTTATCCCTCTTGGCAAACTGGAAAACAGTGAGGACGGCGGCCTTATTCCTTTTATCAGTGGCATATCATCCATGTGTGCAGGGTTTTCCCTGCACACAGGCCTCCAGGGGGGTTTAGGGCACTGTGACCCACACTGCACCCACAGACAGCCGCCCTGAAAGCTGCTTCTCCTCCTCTCCCTCTCACGGCTTTCAGCTGATAAGCCATACAGGGAGATTGGCGCTTGCATCTGTCCTTTCCTGCCGCACAAATCATCCCTGACTGTCCCCCATGTCCTCCTCCTCTGACCCCTGTGTCCTCCTCCACTCCCCCCTCCCCACGTGCTCCTCATCTAGCTCCTCCTGTGTCCTCCTGCCCCCTGTGTGCTCTTCCTCCTCCATCCCCCCACCCCCCCTCGTCCCCCCAGAGCTGGCTTCCCTCCTCTTCTCTCCCGCCTGCTGCTGTGGGGTCAGGAAAGAGAGCAGAGGAAGCTAATATGTCAATTACCTGCCCCTTCCTTTTCTGAATTGGACACAGTGAGCGATCACTACCAATTGCTCCTGTGTCCTTTGATAACTGAGCACAGTGTGTTCACTCTGCTTCAGTTTATGAATAAACAGGAGCCTCTGTCTCCTGTTCATTCAATTTTAATGCTGAGGCAGCTAAGAAAGGGACTGGGGAATCTCTGTCCTCAGTCCCTTTCTCTGTCTGAAAGGGGAGATGTCAGGGGTCTGTTTTAGACCCCTGATATCTCACCAAAGCCAACCAACAGGGCTGAACAAAGAAAAAAAAAAAAATTGCAATGAATATTTAAAAATTAATATTGTAAAAAAAAAAAAAAAAAATTAAGAATAAAATTGTAAAAAAATTATGTAAAATAAAAAACTACTGACAGACAATGTATATGTGCCATGGAATCAGGAATAGACAAAGTGATCTATCAACATTCCATTCATTTATATAAATATAGGAATATACTGTATTTGCCGGCGTATAAGACGACCCCCTAATTTTCAAGCTAAAACAGGTTGTTTCCTAGGCCGTATAAGACTACCCCTTCTGTACCGTAGCAGAGTATAAAATGTGAGGACTACTTTACATGGCCCAAAACGAACGTCCCTATTAATCTCTTAAGCCGCTGGATGTGCGGTAATAATGTATGCACCGTAGCAGAGTAAAAAATGTGAGGACTACTTTACATGGCAAAAAAAAAAAAACGTCCCTATTAATCTCCAAGCAGGGTAAGTACACAGGGTGAATTCTCCCTACCCGCTGGATGCGTGGTAATAATGTATGTACTGCAGCGGAGTAGAAAATGTGAGGACTACGGTACTTTACATGGTCCAAAACAAACGTCCCTATTAATCTCTAAGCAGGGTAAGTACACAGGGTGTAATCTATCAATGCGCTGGATGTGCGGTAATACTGTACCCGTATGTACCATAGCTTCGGCTACATACAGTATACGGCGCTGAACCAATCACGGTGAGCGATGTATTCTATTATGGAGTACAAAGCCTGCTCGGAATGGCGGGCTGATGATGTTACTCTCTCTGACTCAGCCAATCCGAGCTGGCTTTGTATTTATTAATAGATTACCTCGCTCACTGAGATTGGCTCAGCACGGTATACTGTATGTAGGTACATACCAGTACAGTATTACTGCACATCCAGTGCGTTGAGAGATTATACCCTGTGTACTTACCCTGCTTGGAGATTAATTGGGACGTTTGTTTTGGGCCATGTAAAGTACCGTAGTCCTCACATTTTTTACTCCGCTACGGTACATACAATATTACCACACATCCAGCGCATTGAGAGATTATTAGGGACGTTAGTTTTGGGCCACACATTTTATACTCTGCGTATAAGACGACCCCCCCCCCCTATTTTTGGTGGATGTTTTTAAGGTTAAAAAGTCGTCTTATACAACGGCAAATACGGTACTGTAAAGAGAGGAGAGGATAGGGATGCACAGTAATATGGTGCCGGTTGATACAAATAATCAGGACTACAAGAAAATGGTGCCCACTAATAATAGTGGCGGTGTTGATTGGATCGAAACATGATGTCCCAGAGGTTTTCTATTGGATTTAGGTCAGGCGAGCATGGGGGACATTGAATGGTATTAATTCCCTCAGTCTCCAAAAACTGGCTGCATACACTCTCACCAAATGAGTCCGGGCATTGTCGTGCACAAGGAGGAACCCAGGAGCCACTGCACCAGCGTAAGATCTGACAATGGGTCCAAGGATTTCATCCTGATACCAAATGGCAGCCAGGTTGCCATTGCCTAGCCTGTAGAGGTCTGTACGTCACTCCATGGATTTGCCTCCCCAGACCTTCCCTGACCCACCACCAAACTGTTCATGCTGAAGGATGTTACAGGCAGCATAACCTTCTCCACAGCTTCTCCAGACCCTTTCACATCTGTCACATGTGCTCAGGGTGAACCTGCTCTCATGTGTAAAAAGCACAGGGCGCCAGTGGCAGACCTTTCAATTCATGCCAATCGAGCTCCATGGTGCTGGGCAGTGAGCACAGGGCTCACTAAAGGACGTTGGGCCCTCAGGTCCCCCTCCTAAAGTCTATTTCTGATTGTTTTATCAGAGACATTTACACCAGTGGCCTGCTGGAGGTCATTTTGTAGGGATCTGGCAGTGCTCATCCTGTTCCTATTTGCACAAAGGAGCAGATACCAGTCCTGCTGATGAGTTAAGGACCTTCTACTGCCCTGTCCAGCTCTCCTAGAGTCTGTCTCCTGGAATCTACTCTATGCTCTTGAGACTGTGCTGGGAAGACTGCAAACCTTCTGCCATTGGCACCTATTGATGTGCCATCCTGGAGGAGTTGGACTGCCCGTGCAACCTCTATAGGGTCCAGCTATTGCCTCATACTTTCAGTAATAACACTAACCCTATCCAAATGCAAAACTTGTGAAAAACAGTCAGAAAAGATGAGTAGGGAAAAAAATGTATTTGCCTCCACCTGTAAAACCATTCCTGTTTTAAAGGTTGTCTCATTGTTGCCCATCTAGTGCACCTGTTTTTAATTTCAGTAACACCAAATCAGTTGAAACTGATTAACAACCTCCTCTGCTACTTAACTGACCAGATCAATATCCCAGGAGTTTAACTGACTTGATGCTATATTCTGATTAAAAAGTGTTCCTTTAATTATTTTTTTATGGCTGAGTGGAGGCATTGAGAGGTGCAAAATCTATGTACGAAGGTGGCAGGAAGTATCTGCGAGATCCAGAAGTGTGGAAGAATTACTTTGAGTCCACATTGGTGGGATGCAAGACCATATAAACCATACTTAACTGTATGATCACATATCCCAGGTGAGAGTCCAGAGCATATGCTGCCATTTTCTGCACCCCAGTTCCTATGTATTCATGCATAGTTGAGGTGAGCCTTGTTTCCACATCAGAGGTATGGCTTTATGGCTGCAATTCTTCCATGAAGACCACTTCTGGATAGACTTCTCCGGACAGTAGATGGGTATACCCGGGTCCTACTGGTTTCCACCAGTTATGTGCTGATGGCATTGCTGGACATTGACTGATGTTGAAGGGAAACAAGCATGATGTGTCTTTTATTTGCTGCATTGAACTTGGCAGACCACTGCATCTAAGGTCCTCAAAGTTGCACGTTTCTTGAAAAGACCTTGAACAGCACGTTTTAAAACCCCAATCTGCTTTAAAATGTTTGACTGGGAGAGACCTTGCTTATGCAGTAATACTACCTTGTGTGCTCAGTGTTGCCAGGGTATATGATCTGTGACATGGAACTGTCTTCCACAACCTCACCCTAAAAGCAGAATTTGGTTGTCCCTCACTCACAGTTTTAAGCATACGCAGCTGTTTCTGTTAATGACTGTGTTTCAACCTACATATGAAATTGATGATCAATAGCACATGCTTGGTGTAATTGGTTATTCGTTTGACTTTTCATGCACTTGCCTTTAGGCTCCGTTCACACCTGGGTGTTTTTGAGCGTTTTTCAGCTCCAAAAACGCTAAAAAAAAAGCGTTCCAAAACGCCCAACAAGTAAAACCCCATTCATTTAAATGGCCCCTGTTCACATCTGAGCGTTTTGCAAAATGCCTGTAGCTGAAAAAAGTACATGAGCTTCTTTTTGGGCTGATTACCAGCGTTTTTGATAGATATCAATGCCTACCTCCAAAAACACCTGAAAAAAACGCCTGAAAATCGCGGTAAAATCGCGGTAAAAATCGTGGTAAAATTGCAGTAAAAAAACGTGCGAAAAAGGCTACGCTCAAGTGTGAATGCAGCCTTAATCCTACAAAATCACTGACTTTATTAAGTGTTTTGTTTTGTTATTCTGTTTATGAAAAAGAATAACAAAAAAAACACTTCATAAAGTCAGTAAAAAATGATTGGAAAACAAATCCCTAACTTTGTGCAAGTGTACAAAATGTGCAAGTGTAAGAATTGATACTGGTTTAAAGCCTAAAGGTAATCACCAAATATTAATTTGATTTAGTAGATTTTGTAGATTGATAAAAGAAACAACTAAAATATATATTTTTGAAAGCATTCTTACTTTACAGCATTTCTTCACACCTTCTTAAAACTTTTACACAGGTACCCTGTACATGTATATATGTGTGTGTATGTATGTGTATATATATATATATATATATATATATATATATATATATATATATATATATATATATATATATATATATATATACACAGAGAGAGAGAGAGAGAGTAAGCTGGGGAAGGTGCAAAGCTCCCCTGGATAAACAGTCTCTCGGGCACAGATACCACATCCAGTGAGGTAGTGACAAACAATGCGCTGTTTATTTGTGCTATACAGATGTGCTGTTCAGTGTTTCAGAATAACAAACAGGGAAAATAATAACGAAAAAAAAAAAAAAACAAGCCGTGTCTAGGCACTGACTTTAAACAAATACAGACCCTAACTACCAGGCAGAGCAAGCCTACAGCTTATCAGCTTCCACATCCACAACTTGTTAGTTATTAACCAATATTTTGCTCTCACAGACAGAAGTTGTCTGATTTCCCAGGATGAGAGCACTGGCTGTCTGTCTCAGATAAGTTGAAATTGGCCTGGGGGAGAGGACCAAGATCGGAACAGGATTGTGGTTTAACCAATATTTTGCTCTCACAGACAGAAGTTGTCTGATTTTCCAGAATGAGAGCACTGGCTGTCTGTCTCAGGTGAGTTTAAATTGGCCTGGGGGAGAGGACCAAGATCCGAACTGGATTGTGGTTCAAAGATCCCTGAACGTGTATAAGAGGAGGCTGGGAGATGTTTAAACCCCAAACAGGACTTTTGCTAGCTCTCTCTGGCATGCTCTGCTACATATCCCCCCCCCTTGTTTCAGCCCCAGGGTTTGAACACCTGTGGCCCGACAGGAGTGAACACGGGACAGGGCATCTACAATTCCTATCTCAACACCTGGTCTGTGTTTTACTGAAAAGGAGTAATTCTGTAGAGCCAAAAACCACTGGTTCACCCGTCTATTAGTCTCTTTCTTTTGAGCCATCCATTTCAGGGGAGCTTGGTCAGTTATTAAATTAAACTGGCGCCCTAACAAATAGTACTTAGCGCATCCAAGGCCCACTTTATGGCTAAACATTCCTTTTCAGTGACTGCATACTTTTTCTCATGTTCATTGAGCTTTCTGCTCAGGTACACCACAGGGTGTTCTGCCCCATTGTGTACCTGTGACAAAACTGCCTGCATTCTCCACCATATGTTAGCTGGGGAACAGGTAGCAGGTACAAAGCTCCCTGGGATAAGCAGTCTCTCAGGCACAGATACCAAATCCAGTGAGGTAGTGACAAATAGTATGGTGTTTTTGTGCTATATACAAGTCTATATACAGGTGCTATTCAGTGTTTCAAAAAATAAACAGGGAAAATAATAACAAAACAAAAACCTAGCCATCTCTCGGCACTAGCTTTAAAAATATACAGGTCCTAACTACCAGGCTGAGCAAGCCTATAGCTTGTCAGCTTCCACATCTACAACTTGTTAGTTTTTAACTAACCTTTTGCTCTCACAGACAGAAGGTGTCTGATATCCTAGGAAGAGAGCACTGGCTGTCTGTCTCAGGTGAGTTTAAATTAGCCTGGGGCAGAGGACCAAGATCCGAACTGGATCATGGATAAAAAATCCCTGAACGTGTATGAGGAGCCTGCGAGATGTATAAACCCCGAACAGGACTTTTCCTTGCTCTCTCTGGGACGCTCTGCTACAATACATACATAAATATATATATATATATACACACACACACACACAGAAGCTATGGGCAACAGTAGTGAACTATTAAACAAAGGTACCCTTGCCTGTTAATCCCGTCTGGCCTGGGTTTAGCAGCAGCTTTTTCATAGTCAGGACATAAGGTCTCAGACTTTGACAACCCAGAAACAAGAAGTGCATACATACTATATCAGCAGCCTGGGCATTTACAAATATAGAAAGTAAAGGACAGCAGATCCCTAAACAAATGTCCCCTGTACTGATGGGTATTTTTGAGAGCTTTAATTGAGGTATTGATCCCAAGGATTTTTTAAGGAAACAGTTAAATGAAAGTTTGTGCAAGTAACCTCTAACTGGGTAATTTATGTTTGGGCATTTGTGTTCATAATGTATTATGGCTTGACAAAGATTACAGAATGTAGCCAGCAGCTCACATCTCAGTAAGTTGGCAGTGTTTTTAAAGCCTCAATGCAACTGAATACCAAAAGGTGCATAACGTGTGTCATAGTATGAATCCATTCAATGTGTGTATAATAAACGTATCAGCTCTTTTCTTTTATAAGGCCATTACATGTATAACGATATACAGGGTATCAAGCCACTAGGGAAACCCTACTTGCCACTTTTAAACCACAACTCATTTGTAGCTAGACCCATACAACTAGGCCTCCATTTCTAACACATCCTAAAATAATTGGTCACAGACTTTTGGAACAAGAGGCAAGACATATTGAAGAAGACAATAAATCCTCATGTGGTGACAGTGGAGGGGGCCTAAAGGGATCTGGATAAAACCTAAAACAATTAAATATAACATCACTGGTGCTGCCTGTGTGTTCAGGCTGGATCTAGGGGGGTTTTGGGGTGGGCTGCGCCCCCCAGATTTCAGTGGTGCCCCCCAGACTGCTCTGGTGCAAGGCTATGCGCTCCTCCTGCTGATCATCATACTGTGGGATTCCCATACTGCACACAGAGCTTGGGGAAGCAGAATGGTCAGAAAGAGGTTTGCTTTGCCCTGCACTCTACATGGTGCAGATCCTTTTATTAACTTTGACAGCCGCCAACCTCCCCTACAGCACCATCAATGCCCCTGAAGCACCAATCCTCCGCAACACCACCAATAATCCCCCCGCAATACCGATCCCCTGTAGTTCCCCTGCAGCTGCCGGATTCTCGTTCTCTTCCCTATCACCGGCTTTGAGTGCTGTAGGGGATCCACAGGGGGACTTAACTCTGCAAATACATCCCCCTTGCTGCTCTGACCATGCCTCTGCACTGGTGCCCGCTCCCTGTAATGCTGCTGGCTGGCTGGCTTCCCTTCTCCCCTTCCCACCGGCTATAGCTGCTACTGGGGAAGGAGGGAGGGGTGGCTGGTAAACATATCATGTTCACCATTTAATAATTTGTGTACAATCAGCGCCACCTATAAAACAGTGCACTTATTATGTGTATGTAAACAATAAAACAAACAATCCCTCTGTGAAAAGAAATTATTCAATAGCTGCTGTACACTACTTAGTGATTTACCACACTAAGCCCCCGTTCACACTGGGGCGACCTGTGAGGCGACCTGGTCGCCTCACAGGTCGCCGTAGGTCGCCTGCCATACAGAAGCTATGGACCCGTTCTAATAGGAGCGACACAAGTCGCTACGACTTAAAAAAAGGGTCCGGAGCTTCTTTGGGGCGACCCGGAGCGACCTGCATAGACTTCAATGTTATGAAGTCCGTGCCGGCCGCTCCGAGGTCGCGGGGTGAGCAGTGCGCTGCGACCTGTGAGGTCGCCCGGCAAAGTCGGGTCGCTGCAATGTGAACGGGGCCTAAAGGTACCATAAGTAATTATAAATACACAAATTACAAAAATATATACATATCTATGCCAAATGTAAACATAAAAACAAAGCAAATAAAGTCTTTCAATCAATTGTTCACAATGGGTGGATCTCCTTCTCCCCTCCTTTACAGCCCTTACAGTCGGTGGTGAGGAGTGATCTATCCCAGGAGAAAAGAAGGAGATCTACACATTGTGAACAACAAGAAAGATAGTGAAAAGCGTTGAATATTTATTGTGAGGTGAGCAGGCATTTCACCAGGTGGTGGGATTGCACTTTAATTCAACAATAAGAAGAGTGAGGAGCAGGGTGGTTGTTCATATTGATTGAAAGACTTTATTTGCTTTATTTGTCAGATTTGGCTATGGTCAGTAGCCCTGCACTAGTGCACTGTATTCATATCATGTTCACCAGCCCCGTCCTGACTGAACATAGTATGCAAATTGTGTTTACCATGCTTCAGTTTGTGGCTGAATAGTAACCTCTGTACAGAGGCTTCTATTCATTCATCTGCAGTGCAGCTGAGGCTGCAGAGAAAGGGAATAAGGACTCTATGTCCTCAGTCCCTTTCTCTCTCTCATAAAATAAACATCCGTTTATACCCCTGATGTCTCACCAAAGCCCCCCCCCCCCCAAAAAAAAAATTAAAACTAACATTGTAGAAAAAAAATAACATAGTAAGACCCAGCGCACATGGGGCATACTACAGCACACACCCTTGCCAGGCTGTGCTAACCCACACGGGATTGCACAGGTGTTCCATGCATTCCCACGCAGGTAGTCCCATTGATGTCTATTGGGAAGCAGTGGCTGCACAAACCCAGCCTTGCTCTTTATTTGACATCTGTGTGAGTGAATGTTCATGTCCCTAAACTCACACTGTCTGCTTTCAGGGCTATGCTTCCTCACCCACATGAAGGTCATATTTAGAGCTGCAATTGTGTCCATGCAGCCACTGCGTCCCAATTTACATAAATGGGACTGCCTGAATAGGGATGTATTAAACACTTGTGCATCCCTATGCACGTAAGCACAGCCCTCACACGGGCATACACTTTAGTACGACGCAGTGAATGAGGCCTTCGGCTCGGTTCACACTGATGCAACATAGGATCCAACTTGTGAGACCTCAAGTCGGAAGATTTGAAAAAATAAATGTTTTCCTATGAGAGATGTCTTGCTACACAAGTCTGTCTGACTTTAGAAAGGGTTCCTGCACTACTTTGGTCTGAATTTGACTTCAATGCCACAGAGTGTAAAAAGTCATATCAAAGTTGTATCAAAGTCGGACTCCAAAGTTGCACTGAAAGTCGTACGACTTTGCATTCGGGCTAGTGTGAATCGAGCCTTATGGATTTTTTGAAGACTTTTTCCTTTAGATTTACCAAAACCATATAATAGGAGGTCAAACATAAACACTTTCAATTTGTATGCAATCTGGCAAGCTCCTGCACTACATAGAAAAGGTCAATCTGAAGGAAATCTAAACACAAAAGTTGTATAGTGTGTATCCAGCTTTAGTAGGAAGGTATGTTGTATTTATGTGTGCCAATAAGGGTTTTAGTGTATTTTAGTAAATAGTAATGTGGCAAACCCAACCGGGAGAGGGACTTTTAGAGGGGACTAGGGGCTAGCCTCCTACCCAATGATTATGGGTCATGGAGGAGATGGGGGATTTTGTCTGCTTCTACTAGACAGAGCATGGAAAAGAGCTCAGTTTAGCCTACCATGGATAGAGCAGATTATTCTCTAATGATAGACAACAACGTGATGAATGCAGAGAGTGAGGCTTGGATTAATTCTCTGAATAAAGACAATAAAGCTTGCCTTCTGGAGTGGATGGAAATGTGTAATATTTATCTTGTACAGGTTAATAGTCAGAAGAAATATGGTCACCCTTCTGCAGACTGGGTTAGAGAAGCTCCTCCACTTGGGACAGAAATATTTATCAGCAATCTTCCTCAAGAAATTTATGAAGATAAATGAATTCCACTTTTCCAGACTACTTGAACATTGTATGAATTTCGTCTTATGCTGGCTTTTCTAGAGGGAACATTGCACAAGTGTTAGTCAAATAAACAGCACGTGTTACGTACTGTGTTTATCTGTGGGCTTGGTGCCAGATTGTGTGTGGTGGACACTCCCGAACTAATCAAAGTTCGGGGGCCTAGCTGTTGATTAGCTGTTAATTAGATCATTGTTAGATGTTCATTATATTTTGTTGTTACATATTTAATTTGTAATGTATTTTCATTTGAGTCTGCTGGAAAAAGGGAAAACATCCTTTGAGCTTGCTGGCAGTTTGGGGTTATTTATTAAAATTGAAGAGTGCAAAATCTGGTGCAGCTGTTCATGGTAGCCAATCAGCCACTAACTTCAGCTTGTTCAATTAAGCTTTGACAAAAAAACTGGAAGCTGATTGGTTTCTATGCAGAGATGCACCAGATGGTTTTAGTAAATTACCCCCAGTATATTTTCCATATATTTGGTTATTTTGAAAGCCTCAAATATATATTTCATAAACCAAATAATCGAAAGTTAGGTTAGAAATCAGTTGAAAACGTTTAGCCAGTAATTGAGGTATTTTTGTTTGCTGATTTTCTGAAACATGAGAGACAATGGAAAGAGTGGGTAGCAGATTGGTATGGGTATGGATTCTAAAGTGCCCAGTTTATGGACAGCATTGGAATATTGATACACAAGATTTTATTTGCTTATGATCATGAGAATTTCAACTTCTTGGTGATTGCTTCATTTACTTTTAAAAAGGATCTCCAATGTGGATGGTGTGCTAATAAAGACCAGCAAAAGGCAAGCAACCAGAATTGTCTGTTGTGCTCCATGATTTCCAATGAGTACTGTTCATATCTGTGCGACTTCAAGTTGCAACAACTTCAAAGTATTCCCTGACTATTAGGTCGCACAAGTGTGAAAGGGGCCCAAACCCACAACAGTAAAATCAGTCTGTATATGCAGTAAATACTGCATATATAGCATACTTACATACTTGCTATACTCACTGTGGAACCTAAGGGGTTAATCCTCTGCATTGTGTAAAAAGGCTGTTTAATGCTGTCTTCTCTGATCCTCCCCTTCTTCCACAGTCCCCAATCCATCTCCTGATAGCACAAGCTACACATGCTCAGTTTGGTGCTTATTGCTTAAGAGGTTTTTTTTTTTCTTGGGAGGGTGCATGTGATCGGCAGAGGGCCAATCAGCACTGTCCAGACAGAGGGTCAGGAGTCCTGCAGCCTCATAGGACAGTCAGAGGAGAATGAAAACTCCTCTTACAAGTTTTAACCAGACACTTACAGAAGTCATACGGCTGCTACAGTATATACTGCTGATAAGAAAAAGGGTTTAGCAGTTTAGATTTACTAAAATAATTGCATTTCCATGTTCTGTGTACTCTCAGAGACCAGATATAGTGAATGCAGGGTCCTGGATTTAGTAACACTTTACCATTTCTAGATGCTTTCCTATAAGATGGAAAATCCTTTTTCCAGATCCAATTGAATCAACACCATTGTCAACAAGAGTTAGGGCTCATGCACCCTGCAGCTCAAAGAAGCTGCTCCTGCAGGCTTTTGAGCTCTCATTTTTTTCTGCCTGGAAACTCCCCTCCGTGTTCATAGCTCCCAACTGTCCCTGATTTCGAGGGACTGTCTCTGATTTGGAATAAAGTCCCTCTGTCCCTCTTCCCTCCTCATTTGTCCCTTATTTTGGTCTGATCTATATAGTTGTATATAAAATGCACTTTTTATCTTTCAAAAAGTGTTTCCCAGTGCTAAACCTTTCATCCAATTTTTAAATTGCTGCATTTGCACATTTCAAAAGCTAGTATAAAGGAATAGTTGTAGTAAAAAAAAAAAAAGCACTTGTGGGCTTAACTAATCATTTTTTTGTATAATTCTCCTTTAAGGGGGTGTGGCAGGGGTATGTCCTATGCCTACATACTTTTGCCAATAGGTATCCCTCGTTCCCATCTCAAAAAGTTGGGAGGTATGCATGTTAGCCAATGTTTCCATGCACACTATGGCCTTTTTTTCAGGAGTTTACAGGCATATGCATTTACAGCAGTGTTTCTCAATTCCGTTCCTCAGGGCACACTAACAGGCCAGATTTTAAGTATTACCTTGGGGAGATGCAGACTAGAATACTGCAATCACTGAGCAGCAAATGAGATCACCAGTGATGTATTCCAGGTTTCTTGCAAACATGGCCTGTTAGTGTGCCCTGAGGACTGGAGTTGAGAAACACTGTTTTACAGGCAGAACACCCCCCCCCCCCCCCCCCACCACCACCACCACCACCAAACTCGCAATTTTCAGAGGAGCTTTCAAGCAGAACAGATGTCTAAGTGCCCAAAAATGCACAAACACGTGTGAAAAAGCATGAAAGTGCATGAAAAAGCTCAAAGAAGCTCAAAAAGATACAAAAAATAGCAAAAATGAGCTAAAAATAAAAACCTGCTTATCTTCAAAAAAGCTCAAAGGAGCTCAAAAAAGATCAATGAAAATCTGCAAAAGAGCCCAAAAAGTATAAGCTTCTTCAAGCTAAAATAAAAACTCAGATGCCTGTAAAAGCAGCTTATTTATCTGAGCTGTACATGAGCCCTTAAAGCTCTTGCTAGGAAGCAGTTCACATTTTTGTAGCTCCTGCCTACAGTTCATAATCATAATGTTCTTTGCAGAATTCTTATCAGCGTTACCATGGATATGTGAGTAACAAGTACAATGTCCATTTCCAAAACTATTACCTACAGTTCCAGTTTCTAACCTTCCTTTAAATATAGGGAGGGAGACATATCTTATACGTTACATATATATTACATAAGTACCTTTATTCAAAAATTGATATTAGAAGCCATATTAAATTTTTTTTGGCCTAGCTAAAAACGCCTTCGTCCATTTGTAAATATAAAAATATACATTGCATTCAAGTTTTTTCCAACTATGCTTTGGTTTTTTCACAAAGGTTGAACGGATTTCTTCAACCTCCCCTTTCTGTCCCTCCATCCCATATGTTTGTGTCTTTGTTTAACTCCTACGAGTTTTTTCTTTTTTTTCATTGGTTGAGCTAGATGGACTTGTTTCTTTTTTCAACCTATGTAAGAGAAGACAGAGATGTAAAGGAGGGGGAGGGTAGACAGTTGAGTGACGGGTAAGTATTAATGTAAAGTGTGAACACGCGGAAGCAAAGTCTCATGCTGAAGAGCAGAGGAATACCATCAATAAGAAATCTGCCAATCAGGTAAATATTGTCCTACGTTGTTCATTATGAATCCAAGCTTGAACATGATAAAGAATTGCTGCTTGAGCTATATTGCAGGCAAAATCTTGACTAACATCTTACATGCATATAGCAATATGGAAATGTACCATACTGGCTTATTTTAAAAAGAAAAAAAAAAATTTTTATTTAGTTTTTTTTTTTTTTGTGTGTACATTTATTAACAGCATTTCTCAGAACAGTGACATTGTTTACACGATTGCTTTTTATGAAAAACTTTTATACGCATGACTAAGCATTTGTGCATGCTTTGGGTAACATGATCCGTCATCGGGAATTTTCTTCCAAGCCTCTGTTTTAAAATGATATAAGAGGAGCAGGAGGTGCATTCATTTTTATCTCTTTTTACCAGCAACTTTTACATTGCTAAGTCTATCTACACAACTTATGAACAATCAAATAAGCAATAAAATGTATTTGTGTGAGTTTTTTTTTTTTTTAAAAAAAAAGGGGTTTAGGCTTCACTAAAAATCTGTATTTAATAATCACATTTATACAAGTAACTGAGTCATTTTTTAATTTTATGAAATGTATTTCCATTACTTGTGAAGTGCTACATTTACTGTAATATCTAATACAGCCACGAATAACTGGTCCCAACTTAGGACACAAAAATTACACTGGATCTGTTTTGCTTGGTTTTACTGGTTGAGCTTACGGTATATGAGAACAGGAAACGCTTTAATATTTAAACTTTTTGCTCTAAGAATACTGTTATGCCCCTTTTACACTTGTATGACCTGAAAGACCGGTGACTTTGATGCGTCTCGAAGCAATGCCTGTGTAATTTTGAGGTCTATGGACCTCAAGTCGCATCAAAGTCGGACCAAAGTAGTGCAGGGACTACTTTGAAGTCGCTGTGACTTGAAGTCCCACAGATATGAATGGTACTCATTGTAATTCATGGGGTACGACTTGTCATGCGACTTTGATGTCCTAAGTTGCAGGACAAGTCACACAAATGTGAAAGGGGCCTAAGGCAGATTTACCTAAGGCGTTGAGAATATTCCCTTAAAAGATTATGTTGATTTTCACTTTCATTATTCAAATATGTAAAAAAAAAAAAAAAATAACACACTGGTAGATATCTGTGTACTAAGAGTGAACTGGGATTTACTTTTCACGTTATGGGATAAGTGAAAATGTACACACTTTTTTGCGTGAATATTCTCAAATCCTTAAGAGCCGGTTCACACTGAGGCGATCCGACTTCGAGGGACAACCTGTGAAGTCGCGATGCACTTCGGCGTGACTTGCAGGGACTTCACATAATGGAAGTCAATGCAAGTCGCTCCCAGGTCGCCCCAAAGTAGTACAGGGCCCTATTTCTAAGTCGGAGCGACTTGTGTCGCTCCTATTAGAACGGGTCCTGTGCTAATCAATGGTGAGCGACCGAGCGCGACTTGTCAGGCTGACAAGTCGCCTGACAAGTCACGCTAGTCTGAATGGGGTCTTAGTCAATCAGCCCCTGTTTGTAAACACCAGGAGAGACTGCACAGTCCCTGTGCTGGGTGCCAGCAGACATTATGCTTATAGGATACTTCTTTAATTTGTCAAATATCTACAACCTTCGGATGACTTATGAACTGGAGCCATGTATGATTCAATATATGTGGATCTAAATCCTGACCCTACACGCAGTCTATGTCTGCTGTCTGGAGAGTTGAAATTATAGTGTGTGAAGAGCTGTCTTTTACTCTGACATCTATAAGACAAGTAAGGACTACACAATTCTGTGAATTATTGTGTTTACCTTGTGGAAAAAAAGGTAACTGAGATATCTAAGACATTGGCTAAGGCAGCTTAGTCTCCCTGGAGAGACAAGCATGCAGATACACGATATTATACATCTTTTTACATACTTTTCTGATAAAGCAGATTAAGCCTAGGTTCACACACTGAATGCGGGCTTGAAATTGTGCAAGTTCAGCTGAACTCGCATGATTTCAAACCGGCATTTCAGACCGACTTCGGGGGCGATTTGAGAGACATCTGTTCCTGCACAGATGTCTATTGAAATCATCTCCGAAGTCGCCAAAAGTAGTGCAGAAACTACTTTTGGGAATCGGTGCGGTGCCGCAAAGTTGGCGTTACACTGATTCGGACGGTGCCATTGCCGGCAATAGGCTTCCGATTAGGCATGTGATTTGACATGTCAAATCAGCTCGATGTGAACGGGGGGCTTAGAGAAATCTGTCAAGCAGCTACCACAATTCCACTTGTTATCATCTGCAAATGTTTGGAAGCAAGAGAGTGTAAAATCATTGCTAGTGAATGGTTTAAGGGTAGTCAGCATGGACAATGTCTGTATGCTTATATTTCTATACTCAGTTTTGGATATGTATTTTAAATTTGGTTTTACATTTTGTAAAATTAAGGTTATGTGTTTTATGATGCAATTTGGAGTCTTTGAAGTCATCATGATCCTGTGACTGCTTAAAAGTCTCTGATTGCAACAAGTAGTGTGGTTATCAGAACATAACCAGCTAACATCTTTCAGATTTGACTAGTCTTTCCTGCTTTTGTCAGGTCACTGGGGTTTCTTCCTATATTTTCCTTCAAGTTTCAGATTACTAAAGGTTCTTGTCTGGTTTTTCAGCATTCTACGAATAACTACATATGTCATGTCAATATTTACTTTTTGCGAACTTCTAAAACTAGCTGGATTGGGTGTTTTTACTACAGTCATTTTAGTGCTAAATGGCATGGGCAACAAGAATGTTGTGTTATTGGATGAATTAAAATTTAGTTCCATCTAGTGTATAAAATATGGAGTTAATACCTGTAATGAGAGAATTTAGTATGCAAATTCCTTATTTCTGTCCACATTTGCATGCAGATTATGCTGTCGCATTATGCGCAAAAGTGACAGTTGCAAGGATCAGGACACACATAAAACACGAGTGGTTTTGAGTAGAGTTGAGCGAACACCTGGATGTCCGGGTTCGGCGTGTCCAGCCGAACTTGAAAAAAAAAGTCTGTGTTTGTGACCCGGACTTAACCTGAACTTGACCCCCATCCCGAACCCCATTGAAGTCAATGGTGACCCGAACTTTTGAGCACTAAAATGGCTCTAAAAAAACATGGAAAGGGCTAGAGGGCTGCAAATGGCAGCAAAAGCTTGTTAAGAGCATGGCAAGTGCTCTGCAAACAAATGTGGATAGGGAAATAAATTAAAATAAAAAACATAAAAATAAAAAAGAATCATCTTGATCTAGGAGGACGAGGCCCATATGGAGTAGGAGGTTGAGGTGGCGGTGGATGTGGCGGTGTAGGTGGAAGCAGCGGTGGAGGAGGACCAGGTAACCAACACTGGTTTTTGTTTTTAATTTTATTTCTTTTTAAATTAGGGTACACCCCAAAAGAGTGAGAAAGATCAAAAATATAACAATGGCTGGGTAAGGCCGGAATACATGTTTATTCTGCACAAGGTACGGACAAGTCCTGTGGGATCCATGCCTGGTTCATTTTAATGAACGTGAGTTTGTCCACATTGACTCTGGACAGGCGGCTGCGCTTGTCTGTGATAATGCCCCCAGCCATGCTAAATACACGTTCAGGTAATACACTGGCTGCAGGGCAGGTCAGCACCTCCAAGGCATAAAGGGCAAGCTCAGGCCATGTGCCCAATTTGGAGACTCAGAAGTTGAAGGGGGTAGACCCATCATTCAGTGCGCGTATAGTACGTAAGGAACTGTATATGGTATATGATATGGTATATGGAACGGTGATGGCGGCGGGGGGGGCTTTTTTACCCCTTCTGGGTTGAGCCTGGCCTTGGAAAAGGTATGTGTCCCTGTTTGTGGGTTGGGCTCTCCCAAAGCTGTCTAAGTTTAGAGGCCTTCTGGTAGGGACGGGCTGCACTGGTCTTGCCAGGGACCGGGATTCTGAAAAGCCTGTGGTGTATGTGCCTCTGGAGTGGCAGTCCAGGGGTGCCATAATTCACGGTGGATGGCAACACTATGAGTATGGCACCAAGGACACTGCACTTCCTACACACGTTTTTCACACCTGCCTCTAGGGCCGGGCCTTTTGGTCAGGAGTCCGGACCAGAGGAATTTTTTATTCCTGGCCGAAGGGCCTGCCATAGTATTGCAACATGGCACTTATTTTGCACAGCGTTATTAGTAGGGTGTAGGTCCTTGGGCCTGTCCCTGGAATTCTTGGGAAGGGGTGGATATGGCCTTCTGGCTTGGTTCGCCCTCTCTCATGGGGTCTCTCTTTGGGAGAGCCCCACCTAGTACTTGGGATGGTCTGTTTCAGCAGACCTCCTAAAGAATGGGGCTGCCTGGTTTCGGCCAGGTTAGCCAGTGTAAGTACCCCAGTCCCTGTCAGGAGCTTTGCGCCCCGGGGGATCAGGGTCAGGGACCATGTGTACACCCTGTGCACTTTTTGTGTTTCACTTTTTGGTGTGCACTTTTTTATGCACCCACCGGGTGATAGTCTGAGTGTGTTCACACACCACTGGCTTAAAGAAAAAAAAAAAAACAGCTGGTGGTTGTTGTGGCATGCCGACAAAGCTTTTCCACATTTCATACATGCTAACCCTGCCTTCTGAGGTGCTGGTGGTGCCCTGGCTGCGTTGGCGACCTCCTCCTCCACTGCCTTCGCCTTGTGCTTCCACTGTGCCCCCGCTCTCAGGTGGGAATGCCACCAGCATCACGTCTCGACCTTTTGGCTAAGATCAAGTGTAGTATCTGTTGTTATCAGTTAAATCAGTAAAACTGCCTGCTGTCGTTTACCCCTGGCTGTGCTGAAGATGGTGGTGAAGGTGTTACGGTGACCAGATGCGGAGGCGGTAGATGATGAGGATGAGGAAGCGGAGTAGGAGGAGTTAACAACAGGAGGCAAACTGAAGCGCCCTGCAATCCTCGGTGGTGGAAGGAGATGCGCCAAACAAATATAAAGGGTGTATCTCACAGTAACATAATCAGCAAATGCTGCAAAATTATAAATTTTCCCCTAAATGGGTGTTTATTGAATAGCAGAATAGAACGACAGTATGTAAAGGGTGTATGTCACACGTACACATACAGACTAGGCCGCAATTTAATATTTTTTCCCTAAATGGGTGTTTATTGAACAGCGGCATAGAACAACAGTATACAAAGGGTGTATCTCACAGTAACATATGCAGACTAGGCCGCAATTTATTTATTTTTTCCCTAAATGGGTGTTTATTGAATAGCGGAAAAGAAAAACAGTATCCAAAGGGTGTATCTCACAGTAACGTATGAATGAAACATTTTTATTCTTCCCTTTAATTGGTGATTTTTGAAGAGCAGATTAGAACACAGCAGTGTCTAAAGGCTTTATCTCACAGTAACATATAAAGGAAAAAGTGAAAAAAAAAAGTGTTTCTCTTTAAATTGGTGATTTTTGAATAGGAGATTAGAACACAGCATTGTCTAACGGCTTTATCTCACAGTAACATATAAAGGAAAAAATGGAAAAAAAAATGTCCCTTTAAATTGGTGATTTTTGAATAGGAGATTAGAACACAGCATTGCCTAACGGCTTTATCTCACAGTAACATATAAAGAAAAAACTGAAAAAAAAAATTTCCCTTTAAATTGGTGATTTTTGAATAGCAGATTAGAACAGCACTGTGTGTAAACGCTGCATGTCACAGTAAAGTATGAATAAAAAAACTGAAAAATAATTATTCTTCCCTTAAATTGGTGATTTTTGAATAGCACATTAGAACACAGCAGTGTCTAAACTCTGCATGTCACAGTAAAATATGAAGGAAAAAACTTTATTTTTTATTTTTTTTAAATCCAGATTAAGCAGACACATATGCACTGAGCTTGCATTAAATGTCTGCTGCACACCGCACGCCACCCACCTAACAAAATGATAAAAGTTATTTTTTTCTCCCACCTCCTCACTGGGCTCAGGTCAGGGCAAAAAGATCATGCATTGCACCCCCACATAATAAAATCGATGTAGATCGCTGTCTGATTAAAGAACATTCTTCGGTCCTGTGTCCTATTCTTTCCCTGAAAGCAATCTCCAGCCTGCCTCTACAATGATCTCCTATCTCTCCCTCAAATAAGCAGCAGCAGGAACCTGTCCCTACAGTAGTTAGAGCAGAGTGACGTGCAGCACTACGTGACTCCAGCTTATATAGAGGCTGGGTCACATGCTGCACTGGCCAATCACAGCCATGCCATTAGTAGGCATGGCTGTGATGGCTTCTAAGGGCACACTAGATAAACGCTTGTTGATTGGCTGCCCTGCAGCTGTTGAAACCGCGCCATTAAAACCACGCCAAAACATGAAATAAATTACCAAACAACGGACTGTATCTCGAATATACAGTAAAATGTTCGGGTCCGTGTCCGGGTACCGAAAACCCAAAAGTCTGGTACGATCCCAAACAATACAGTCCGTGTTCGCTCAACCCTAGTTTTGAGGGTTCTTACAAAAGAGATAACAGTCTGTTCCTGTAATCCACAGGTAATATACCTTGTGTTACTGGGTAGACTCAGAAAAACAAAAACTGCTGGGTTAATGCAAGTGACAGACTGTATCATATAGCTAGCAATTTCCCTCATTTGCTGTCTATATCTACAAGTGGTGAGACTGCTTATCAGTGGAGATGAGCTTTGGTTTGGGCTTTTATTTGGTCTGAACCCAAGTTCACCCAAACTCGGAAGTTAGCCATCATTGCTGGGCCAATAATGAGTCCTGAATGGGAGATTCCTTACCCCGCAGCTGACATACACAAAAGGATGAGGATGCTTGTGGCATCAACATATGACAATGATGATGTCATTGCTCTATATGGCAATGTGGTCATATTAGGTAAATAATGTCACACTGAAGGGTTTGAGGCCAGTGGCATATGATGTTGTACACCCGCTATTGATTCCTGGTGTGGTGTGTTTTGTCTGTGTAACTCTGTAATTTTTTGGGATTATGTAGCACCCTCCTAGATAGGTGCTAGGACTGGATAAATAGATTTGGCGCTGGCTCACCGTGTTCTTTGGATCTGTGTTTTGGTAGGTAAATTTAGCTTGTCACGCTGTAATCAGTGTGGCTGCAATTGCTGGGTCAGTTAAAATAATCTGGCTCAGTGTATTCAGCCCAGCTGTGGGTGTGATTAGTTAGGTCTGTCCAGTGTTTCAGCTGCTGCTGGGCTTGATTGTTTCCTCTGCTATCCAGAAGGTTAGAGAACTCTCTGGAAGATAGGTGTGAAGCATGAATATTTATAAAGCCCTAGCCAATCCCAGGGAGCTGGACCCTGATGGCACGATGGGTAACTGTATATATTCTCTAAGCACACTGAGCTAGGGGTCTTTCCTGCAGAGGATCAGTCCAGCCTGAGGGGCATGCTGCCCTTCAGGGCAGTGCTGCCATGTGCTTGCTGTTTGTGAGGCCTGGGGTGGGAGACCTGAGCGCCTGGACGCAGAAGCTGCTCAGAGGTGACTGAGGGACTGTCGCCTGAGGATCTAGTCTGGTATCACTGGAGGAAAGTGTCGCTTGGAAGTTGGAAGGAGGTAACCAACTTTCCCTGGACATTTTGCGAGTACAGACTGCTGAGAGAGCACTTTTGGGCTGCTGCCACCCCTTATGTGCTAGAGAGTTAGCTGTGTGTTTCCTGAGGGGGACATTAGCTGGCAGTGGCGGCTGGTGCTCAAAATTTTTGGGGGGGCGCAAAAAGAAAAATGTAATAGATATTGCTTCGCGTCAAAAAACACAGTAAAAAATTGCGTGACTTTGAAGTCATGGTACAGGCATGGCACAGGTGATGGTATAGGCATGGCATAGGTGATGGTACAGGCATGGCACAAGTGATGGTACAGGAGATGGTATAGGCATGGCACAGATATGGTATAGGCATGTCACAGGTCATGGTACAGGAGATGGTATATGCCCCCTTTCAATGCAGTGACCAGCGTACATGCCCCCTTTCAATGCAGAGACCAGTGTACATGCCCCCTTCAATGAAGAGTTCAGCGTGCGTGCCCCCTTCAATGCAATGAACATTGTGCTGTGCCCCCTTCAATGCAATGAACACTGTGCTATGCCCCCTTCAATGCAATAAACACTGTGCTGTGCCCCCACAATGCAGAGTTCAGCGTGCATGCCCCCTTCAATGCAACTGTGCTGTGCCCCCTTCAATGCAATGAACAATGTGCTGTGCCCCTTCAATGCAATGAACACTGTGCTATGCCCCCTTCAATGCAATAAACACTGTGCTGTGCCCCCTTCAATGCAATAAACACTGTTCTGTGCCTCCTTCAATGCAATGAACACTGTGCTATGCCCCCTTCAATGCAATGAACACTGTGCTGTGCCCCAACAATGCAGAGTTCAGCGTGCATGCCCCCTTCAATGCAATAAACACTGTGCTGTGCCCCCTTCAATGCAATGAACACTGTGCTGTGCCCCCTTCAATGCAATGAACACTGTGCTATGCCCCCTTCAATGCAATAAACACTGTGCTGTGCCCCCTTCAATGCAATGAACACTGTGCTGTGCCCCCTTCAATGCAATAAACACTGTGCTGTGCCCCCTTCAATGCAATAAACACTGTGCTGTGCCCCCTTCAATGCAATAAACACTGTGCTGTGCCCCCACAATGCAGAGTTCAGCGTGCATGCCCCCTTCAATGCAACTGTGCTGTGCCCCCTTCAATGCAATGAACAATGTGCTGTGCCCCTTCAATGCAATGAACACTGTGCTATGCCCCCTTCAATGCAATAAACACTGTGCTGTGCCCCCTTCAATGCAATAAACACTGTTCTGTGCCTCCTTCAATGCAATGAACACTGTGCTATGCCCCCTTCAATGCAATGAACACTGTGCTGTGCCCCAACAATGCAGAGTTCAGCGTGCATGCCCCCGTCAATGCAATAAACACTGTGCTGTGCCCCCTTCAATGCAATGAACACTGTGCTGTGCCCCCTTCAATGCAATGAACACTGTGCTATGCCCCCTTCAATGCAATAAACACTGTGCTGTGCCCCCTTCAATGCAATGAACACTGTGCTGTGCCCCCTTCAATGCAATAAACACTGTGCTGTGCCCCCTTCAATGCAATAAACACTGTACTGTGCCCCCCTCAATGCAATAAACACTGTGCTGTGCCCCCTTCAATGCAATAAACACTGTGATGTGCCCCCTTCAATGCAATAAACACTGTGCTGTGCCCCCTTCAATGCAATAAACACTGTGCTGTGCCCCCTTCAATGCAATGAACACTGTGCTATGCCCCCTTCAATGCAATAAACACTGTGTTGTGCCCCCTTCAATGCAATAAACACTGTGCTGTGCCCCCTTCAATGCAATAA
Source organism: Pelophylax lessonae (assembly GCF_965119305.1). Lineage (NCBI taxonomy): Eukaryota > Metazoa > Chordata > Amphibia > Anura > Ranidae > Pelophylax > Pelophylax lessonae. The sequence goes on from NC_138768.1 coordinate 417,045,593, forward strand.
ACACTGTGCTGTACCCCCTTCAATGCAATGAACACTGTGCTGTGCCCCCATAATGCAATAAACACTGTGCTGTGCCCCCTTCAATGCAATAAACACTGTGCTGTGCCCCCTTCAATGCAATAAACACTGTGCTGTGCCCCCTTCAATGCAATGAACTCTGTGCTGTGCCCCAACAATGCAGAGTTCAGCGTGCATGCCCCCTTCAATGCAACTGTGCTGTGCCCCCTTCAATGCAATGAACACTGTGCTGTGCCCCCACAATGCAGAGTTCAGTGTGCATGCCCCCTTCAATGCAACTGTGCTGTGCCCCCTTCAATGCAATAAACACTGTGCAGAGTTCAGCGTGCGTGCCCCCTTCAATGCAACTGTTTCGTGCCCCCATCAATGCAGAGTTCAGCGTGCGAGCCCCTTTCAATGCAGAGCGCCACAGCATTGTCCCCAATCACTGCAGAGCGCCACAGCATTGTCCCCAATCACTGCAGAGAGCCACAGCATTGTCGCCAATCACTGCAGAGCGCCACAGCATTGTCCCCAATGATTGCAGAGTGCGCCACAGCATTGTACCCCAATGATTGCAGAGTGCCACAGCATTGTACCCCAATGATTGCAGAGCGCCACAGCATTGTACCCCAATCACTGCAGAGTGCCACAGCATTGTACCCCAATGATTGCAGAGCGCCACAGCATTGTCCCCCAATGATTGCAGAGCGCCACAGCATTGTCCCCCAATGATTGCAGAGCGCCACAGCATTGTCCCCCAATGATTGCAGAGCGCCCACAGCATTGTACCCCAATGGTTGCAGAGTGCCCACAGCATTGTACCCCAATGATTGCAGAGTGCCCACAGCATTGTACCCCAATGGTTGCAGAGTGCCCACAGCATTGTACCCCAATCACTGCAGAGTGCCACAGCATTGTACCCCAATGATTGCAGAGCGCCACAGCATTGTCCCCCAATGATTGCAGAGCGCCACAGCATTGTCCCCCAATGATTGCAGAGCGCCACAGCATTGTCCCCCAATAATTGCAGAGCGCCACAGCATTGTCCCCCAATAATTGCAGAGCGCCACAGCATTGTCCCCCCAATGATTGCAGAGCGCCACAGCATTGTCCCCCAATGATTGCAGAGCGCCACAGCATTGTCCCCCAATGATCGCAGAGTGCCCACAGCATTGTCCCCCAATGGTTGCAGAGTGCCCACAGCATTGTCCCCCAATGGTTGCAGAGTGCCCACAGCATTGTCCCCCAATGGTTGCAGAGTGCCCACAGCATTGTCCCCCAATGATTGCAGAGCGCCGCAGCATTGTCCCCCAATGATTGCAGAGCGCCACAGCATTGTCCCCCAATGATTGCAGAGCGCCCACAGCATTGTACCCCAATGGTTGCAGAGTGCCCACAGCATTGTACCCCAATGATTGCAGAGCGCCACAGCATTGTCCCCCAATGATTGCAGAGGGCCACAGCATTGTCCCCCAATGATTGCAGAGCGCCACAGCATTGTCCCCCAATAATTGCAGAGCGCCACAGCATTGTCCCCCAATAATTGCAGAGCGCCACAGCATTGTCCCCCAATGATTGCAGAGCGCCACAGCATTGTCCCCCAATGATTGCAGAGCGCCACAGCATTGTCCCCCAATGATTGCAGAGTGCCCACAGCATTGTACCCCAATGGATGCAGAGTGCCCACAGCATTGTCCCCCAATGATTGCAGAGCGCCACAGCATTGTCCCCCAATTATTGCAGAGTGCCACAGCATTGTCCCCCAATGATTGCAGAGCGCCACAGCATTGTCCCCCAATGATTGCAGAGCGCCACAGCATTGTCCCCCAATTATTGCAGAGTGCCAGCATTGTACCCCAATTATTGCAGAGTGCCACAGCATTGTCCCCAAATTATTGCAGAGCGCCACAGCATTGTCCCCCAATGATTGCAGAGCGCCACAGCATTGTCCCCCAATTATTGCAGAGTGCCAGCATTGTCCCCCAATGATTGCAGAGCGCCACAGCTTTGTCCCCCAATGATTGCAGAGTGCCAGCATTGTCCCCCAATGATTGCAGAGTGCCAGCATTGTACCCCAATTATTGCAGAGTGCCCACAGCATTGTACCCCAATCGATGCAGAGACCAGCGTGCGTGCTCCCTTCAAACTTACCTGGCGGCGGCGCGGCTCAGCTTCTTTCTCCTCTTCTGCGATGGGTCCTTCTCCCTCGTCTCGGCGGCGGGGAACCGGCGGGCGGCCTGCTCCCTTCAAACTTACCTGGCGGCGGCGCGGCTCAGCTTCTTCCTCCTCTTCTGCGGCGGGTCCTTCTCCCTCGTCTCGGCGGCGGGAACCGGCGGGCGGCCTCTCCTCTTCTCTGAGCGGCGGTGATGGTGAATGACTGACGCACGCACCGGCACCGCCCCCATTGCGATGTCAGCGATATCCTGGATGATGATTGGTCCAGGCTGTAGACTGGACCAATCACAGCCAGGATATCAGAAAGTGGGGGTGTCCAATCGCAAAGACTTGCGCCCAGGTTACCCCCCAGAAGGCAGCCAATCGGCGCCTCTTCTGGGACGTAACCCCACCCCCCCCCCCCCTAGCCACCAGTTCCTTCAGGCAAGGCCGGCGAACCCAATTTTTTTTTGTACAACTTTATTTGTTCGTTTTGTTTTTTTTTTTTTCTTTTTTTTTTCTTTTTTTAGGGGTAGGGGGGCGGCGCCCCGTCGCCCCCTATGCACGGGCCGCCACTGTTAGCTGGTGTCCTGAAGAGTTTAGTTTATCTAATTTCTTGTGAAGGGATTCTGCTTCATCTCTACATTTAACTGTTTCTACTACAAGCCAAGTCCACAGTTTGCTATATGCAAGGACTTCTGCTTTGGCTTAATATAAAGTAGTTCACTGTCCTAGGCAGACCCCTGGGCAGTTTCGAGTACTCACAAAACTGTTTTTTTTTTTCTGGAAACTTCTGCCCAGCAGCTCCACTCAGTCCACAGCACACTGGATTCCTCTCTGCAGCTCAGCTCAACCTTCATCCTTTAAGCTGACTGCCCAGGACACCCTCACTAGCGCTGACAGGAGGAGAGACCGCCGTCACCCTGCTTCTGGGACTCTGCTTCCTGCCAAAGACGCTCTGTCATGTACTCCCCTCAGACCTTTACCCCCATCCCGAAGTGCATTGCGGCAGGTTCCGCCCACTGAGACTAATATAAGCCCTGATGTGCTATTGGTCAGGTTTCCTCCACTGTCCAACAAGTGCCCTCATTGGATACAGTAGGGAGACACCCCAAGCTCAACAGACACACCTGGAAGCACATGACAGCCTAGCTGAATGATCAGGCCCCCCTGATAAGCAGACAGGGCCACAATATGCTTTTTCCTAGCACCTACCTAGGAGGGTAGGCGTTCTGACGCCAACCTGCAGAGGAACCTGGAAAACCGCTGAATCATCTGTGGCGTCCGCCATAGGATCGCGGGTTCTGGCCACAAACTTTCCCACCAGTTTGCTGAAACAGATCTACATCCGGAGACCCACACCGGGCACACAGGAGGCAAAACACCTCTGAAAGCAGGGACCATTCCCTCTGTTCCAGGGTCTGGCGACTCAAAGTCTGCCCGCCAGTTGTCCACACTTGGAATGTGGACTGCTGAAAGCGCTGGAACGTGCGACTCTGCCCTAGATAAGATCTCGGCCACTTCCCTAGTCCCTAGCCGCTTGGGCACTCATGGTGCCGCCTCGGTGAGTGAAGTACGCTACAGCCGTGGCGTTGTCCGTCTGTACCCGAACTGGGCAACCGCAAAGCCGAGTTGACCAACGGAACAAGCACAGCTTGATTGCACGGAGCACCAAAACGTTTATCAGCAAGGAAGCCTCCTCCGCCAACCACATCCCCTGGGCACAAAGCGTGCCCAGAACTCCACCCTAGCCCATCAGGCTGGCATCCGTGGTGATCACCATCCACAGCAGAGGCCGGAAGGACTTGCCTTGAGTTAGAGTTGGTGACAGGGGCCACCACAAAGGATCCGATCTCACGAGGTGGCTCAGAGAAATCCTCCTGTCCAACGACTGAGGCGTTCTGTTCCACCTGGCAAGAATCTCTGCTTGCAGATATCTCGCGTGAAACTGAGCAAAAGGGATAGCCTCGAAAGCCGAAAACCATCAGACCCAGGGACCGCATGCAGGCCCGCAAGGAGGAGAGATCGTTGTCCCTGAGGGAACTGATCTCTCCTGCAAGGTCCGGAGCTTGTCCTCGGGGAGAAAGACTTTCGCCGAAGCGGATTCCAGTATCATCCCCAGGCACGGGAGGCGAGCCGAATGAGGCAGAGATGACTTCTGGAAGATGACGGTCCACCCCAATTACAGGAGTGTCTGAATCGTGAGCGACAGATCGCTCGCTAAAGTGGCACACGAGCTCGACCTTAACAGGAGGTCGTCCAGATAATTGAGGACCGCAATCCCCCTAAAACGCAGTGAAGCCAGCACAGGAGCCAAAACCTTGGTGAATACCCTGGGAGCCGAAACGAGCCTGAAGGACAACGCCACAACTGATAATGCTCCTCTGCCACCACGACGCAAAGGTACCGCTTGTGACCCTCGCAGATAGGGATATGCAGATACGCACCCCGCAAGCCGATGGAGGCCAGAAAGTCCCCCGGACTCAACGAGATAGGCCTCCTGATCAAATGGCTTGGAAATGAGTCTGCCGAGCACGCCAGGCGAATCAGGACAATAAATATAAACTAACCAGACACTGGTCTTAGAACAATCTGGGATAGACTTGATGAGTGTTATGGTTCAGCAGAAGCAGTAGAAAATGCATTATTCAAAAAACTTGATAACTTTCCCAGAATACCTAGCAAAGCCTACCATAAACTTAGAGGGTTAAGTGACTTGCTAATGGAACTTCAAGTAGCTAAATTTGAGGGAGACTTACAAGGACTTGCATTCCTTGACACAGCCAGAGGTGTCAACCCCATTGTGCAAAAGTTACCCTATAACTTGCAAGAGCAGTGGATTACACACGGATCCCGATATAAAAGACAGCATGATGTTCCATTTCCTCCTTTTTCTGTTTTTGTGGACTTTGTGTGCCAGCAAGCTAAAACAAGAAATTATCCAAGTTTTGATTTTACACTGTTGTGTGCTGCTCCTGTGGGACTTAACCCTCGCAAACCTCCAGTAGCAGTACACAAAACTAACGTGTCTCCTCCAGGTTCCTTTCACAGGTCTGCCAACTTCTCTAACTCAGAGACAAAGGTCAACGATCCTGGTAAGCAGTGTCCCTTGCATCGGAAGCCACATCCTCTCCTAAAATGCAGAGCCTTCAGGGAGAAAACCCTGCAGGACCGCAAAGCCTTCCTCAAGGAGAACCACATCTGCTACAGGTGCTGCTCTTCAACATCTCATCTCGCCAAAGACTGTAAGGTCAGTTTGAAATGCACAGAATGTGACAGCTCAGATCACAACACAGGGTTACATCCTGGGCCAGCTCCATGGACTTTACAACACACCCTCAGCACTAGTGAGCATGGCGGGGAGGAGGAGCACACCACCACAACTACACCAGAGGTCACTTCACAATGTACAGAGATCTGCAAAGGAGCCATAGGTGGTAGGTCCTGCTCCAAAATCTGCCTAGTCAGAGTCTACCCAGCAGGCCAAAAAGACAAAGCTATTAAGCTTTATGTAATCCTGGATGACCAAAGTAACAAGTCATTAGCCAGCTCAACTTTCTTTGACATGTTCAGCATTAAAGGCCCCAGCATTCCCTACTCCTTAAAAACTTGTGCAGGAATAGTGGAGACGGCCGCTAGGAGAGCATCCGGCTACCAAATCGAGTCCATCGATGGGCAATCTCGCTTGTCTTTGCCAACTCTTATCGAATGCAATCAGATCCTTGATCACAGATCTGAAATTCCTACACCAGATGTAGCTGCTCATCACCCACACTTGAAACGCATAGCACATCTGATACCAGAACTTGATCCTCAGGCTCAGATTATCCTACTCCTCGGGAGAGATATCTTACAAGCCCACAAATCAAGAGCTAAGATTAATGGTCCCAATAACGCTCCTTATGCTCAGAAGTTAGACCTCGGATGGGTCATCATAGGAGATGTCTGTCTAGGAAGCGTGCACAAACCTAACTCCGTTAATAGCATGCTCACAAATACCCTAGAGAATGGGCGTCCCTCTCTTTTCCAGCCATGCCACAACCATTTCCTTGTTAAGGAATCAGCCTACGCCACCCACTCATCTTGTCCCTTCACAAGCCTCACTAGTGACAACTTTGCCTGTGACAGTGACCAAGACCATTTAGGGTGCATAGTCTTTCAGAGAACTAAAGATGACAATCGTGTGGCAATGTCCATTGAAGACAAACTCTTCTTAAAAATAATGGAGCAACGTCTAGTCAAAGACAGCACAAACAGCTGGGTTGCACCTCTTCCCTTCAGACCACAGAGACAACGCTTACCCAATAACAAAGAACAAGCTTTACAATGTTTTGCTTCCATTAGACGTAATTTACAAAGAAAGCCAGAGATGAGGGAACATTTCATTTCTTTCATGGGGAAGATCTTTGAGAACAGTCATGCCGAGGTGGCTCCCACCCCTAAAGACTCTGAAGAGTGTTGGTATCTCCCTATATTTGGAGTGTACCATCCCAAAAAGCCAGGTCAAATTAGAGTAGTGTTTGACTCTAGTGCCAAATACAAGGGTATCTCCTTAAACGATGTCCTCTTGACAGGCCCAGACCTTAACAACAAACTCCTGGGAGTGCTCTTACGCTTCCGCAAAGATTCTATTGCCTTCATAGCTGACATCCAGCAGATGTTCCATTGTTTCTTGGTCAGAGAGGAAGACAGGAACTTCCTAATGTTCCTTTGGTTCCAAGACAATGATCCTTCCAAAGATATCTCAGAGTATCGCATGAGGGTACACATCTTTGGCAATAGCCCTTCACCTGCAGTCGCTATCTACGGACTCAGACATTCCGCCCAAGAAGGTGAACTTGAGTTTGGCTCAGATGCAAGACAATTCGTAGAGAAAGACTTTTATGTGGATGACTGTTTAAAATCCTTACCTTCCAGTGAGTCTGCAATCTGTCTTCTTAAAAGAGCACAGGAAATGCTCGCTTGTTCCAATCTCAGGCTTCACAAGATTGCTTCTAACAGCAAAGAGGTAATGGAAGCTTTCCCCGCTCAAGACCATTCCAGTGATCTAAAGGACTTAGATCTGGGTACAGACTCTTTACCTGTACTGCGCAGTCTAGGTCTACTTTGGGACTTGAAATCCGATTCCTTTACCTTCCAAGTAAATGGAGAAGAAAGACCCTTCAATCGCAGAGGTGTCTTGTCTACAATCAATAGCCTGTACGATCCATTAGGATTTGTGGCACCTGTTACAATTCAAGGCAAAGCCTTACTTAGAGACTTGATTAGTGAAACATCCGATTGGGATGCCCCACTACCCCTTGATAAGAGGAACTCTTGGGTAGAGTGGAGGGACTCTTTATCAGTGTTATCTGATCTCCATGTTTCACGCCCATATGCTCCTGTACCTTCTACAGAGATACAGAGCCAAAACCTTTGCATATTCTGTGATGCTTCTGTCAAGGCAATAGCTGCTGTGGCCTACTTAAAGACTGTTGACACTACAGCACAATGCCACGTAGGATTCATCATGGGCAAAGCAAAGCTTGCTCCACACTCCGAGCATACTATACCTAGGCTAGAACTTTGTGCTGCAGTACTAGCTGTTGAACTAGCAGAGCTAATAGCCTCAGAGATGGACATTGACCTCAAGGATGTTCAACTCTACACAGCCAGCAACGTAGTTCTAGGCTACATCTACAATGAGACCAGACGTTTCTACGTCTATGTCAACAACAGAGTGTTGAGGATTAGGAGATCCACCAGTCCAACACAATGGCACTATGTACCTACTGACTATAGCCCTGCAGACAATGCTACAAGAGCTGTTGCTGCATGTAACCTTAAAGACACTACATGGTTTACTGGACCTGCATTCTTGTACGATGCAGAACAAACCTTTCCTAAAAGTGACACTATTGAACTAATAGATCCAGACTCAGATACTGACATCCGTCCTGAGATCTCAACATTTCATACTGCAACTTCAAGTTGCCAGCTTAAATCTGACAGATTTACCAGATTCTCAAAATGGAAGACACTTGTTCGAGCTATTTCTTGTCTTATTCACATAGCTCGCTCCTTTAAAGGTGACTCAAACAGCTGTGACCGCAAGGGATGGCACCACTGTCAAAGGATCAGTTTGGTATTAGAGCTACAGCAGTCTCAGGATCTTATCATCCACACTGTACAGCATGAAGCCTATGCTAAGGAGATTGACTGTATCTTGAACGGAAAACCTATCCCTAGAGACAGTGCCCTGAGGAAACTTGACCCATTCCTTGATCAAAATGGACTACTTAGGGTAGGTGGTCATCTAAGGCAAGCCAACCTAGATTTAGATGAGAGAAACCCTCTAATAGTTCCTGGTCACCACCACATCGCTTATCTGATTGTGTCACATCATCACTCCCATGTAAAGTGGAAGTCAAGATCCAGAGAAGATCCAGAGAATCAAGAATCAAAGAGACCAGTTTCTGAACTAGTTCTGTTGTTATCATCTGAGGAATAAATAGTGGTATCTGATGATACCAGGCGGGGAGTGTCATGCCTCCAGCATAAGGAAGTAATTAATTCTATTGGAACTTGTAATACCAATCTTGTCCACAAGATGCCACTGGGACATAGACTGTTATACAGAACTTTATGGTACTTCCTGTACTCTATTGCTGGATATTAGTTCCACCCCTCTCTGAGAGAATCTCCATTTTAAGATTTACCTCAGGAAGGAGCAGACAGCATCTGAGGTTGCTGTGGGAAGATTCCTGAACCCCCCCTTTGAAGCATCGCTGGTATGCCTATGAACTGTTGGTTATATACTCAATGCATATACTGTTTATGTTTGTATACTGATTATATGCCTTTATATGTTTATTTACAGTTTCACCTCATATTCACAATCCTATTCGCATATCCATTCTGACTTGTAACCTGTTCATGTGACCACTATTCTATCTCTGGAATAAAGCCTTAAGTTACAAAAGGACTGGTTATTGCAGGATTAAAGGTTTAGCTGTATGTTGAGCTGCACACGCCTGGGGCATACGTGTAGTGAGAACAGAACACGTCCCTTCGGGTAGAGGTGGACTGGGCCGCGCAACCGGCCTGACCGCCCTTGGTCTTACCAGACCATGGCTTCTCGTTACCACCTGAGGACTTCCCTGTATCCTGTGCCCTGAATGCACAAAAGGACCCACGATGAGCCTTAAGGGAAGGGCCCCGCCGAGCGCGGGTCAGAGAAAACAGCAAAAATCCCCCACAGTGTCAGTGTGTTTCATACGCTGCTCAGTGAAAATGGAGAGGAGGGAGGGAGTGACCTCACCTCCAAGAGGCCTATGCTTGCCCTGAGCCACAAAAAAAATGGTGCCTAAAGAAAGTCAATGGGAGGAATCACAGGCAAAATGGCTGACGCCCTTACTAGGCGTTTGCCCACACCCAAGATGGCGCCCAATCGGCGTCAGAACAGGGATCTAAAATGGCTGCTGCCCTTACAATTAGCCCAGCCAGCCTGCCCTCACCCAAGATGGCGGTCGTGCTAAAATGGCGCCAATAAAGGCATACAATCACTATCTGGCCATCACAGGGAGCCCCAAAGAGAACCCCTGGACACTATAGAGCCCCCCATGCCCCCCAAGTACAGCAAAGTGCACCGCACAGCACCCTCAACAGGGCCAGGGAGGGAGGGAAACTTACCACGCTGGCCAGAAGGGGGATATCACAGAGACCACCGGCACTGCCATCCCCTAAGATGAACCCCCCTACAGCTCCTAGTCCCAGGGACAAGGGGGTAGTAGTACTCACCAGTCCAGAGAATGCGGGCACCGCTCTGATACGGGAGAACTCCCACCCTGAGTGGGAGTGCCATCAGCCAAGGGAGGATGCAAGCAACACACTGTCATTGGAAGAGTTGAGACACCCCTGGCGAAGATGGACCTCCGCAGGCTCATCCCCATCCCGAGGGGCACTGTCGTTGCGAGATCAGAGCGCACCAGTGACCTGCGACGCTTGTGGCAGGCTTGGACTCCATAAGGATCTATATTATCCAGTGCGAGGCCCAGCTCTGCTGTCGCTTGTAGTCCTCCAGGAAGATTCCCGGACTAACTAGCGATAAAATTAAAAGCTAATTTCAAAAGAAAAAAACATTTGTTTAAGAAAAAAACATAAAGAAACTGAGACACTAGGTCCCAGCATGGAAGAGCTAGCCTACTCCTGACGCTAGGCAGCATGAAACTGGAGAACAGCTCCTAGTGGCTGATGGGTAATAGCTGAGGAACAGCCCCCCTAGAGGTGTGTTATGTGTAAAGGCTTTTGTTTGATAACCTTTTACTGCCTAGCCTGCTCCTGTAAAGGTGCCATTACCCATTGGTGAAGGCTAACTGAAAGGGCGGCGACTGTCAGAGGACGTGAGAGAAATTAATTTTGTGCAACTTTTAGATGAATTAAATAATGTCATAAGCATCCTCACCCCACTGTATACGTGCATCTGCAGGGCAGGGATTCTACTGACCAGAACTCAATGGCCCAGCAATGACAGCTAACTAACTTCTAGGTTCGCATGTGACTCTTGCTACTTGCCAGAAACAGGATTGTTAACCACTTGCCGACCGCCCACAGTATATTTACTGCGGCAGTCAGCCCCTCCTGGGCAAAGTGACGTAGTACTACCTCGCTCGCCCAGGAGCCTGCAGGGGGCGAGCGAGCGATGCCGGAGGCGCGATCCCGCCCCCGCTCGTTCCCCTGCATCCCCGCGCGTGTGACCAGCGGACCCAATGTCCGCCGGTCACTAGCGATCTCCCGGTGGAGAGGGAGAAAGGCAGGCGGCTAATGTAAACAAAGCCGCCTGTCATTCTCTCTGGTGTAACAGCAGAGATCATATGATCCTGCTATGTAGGATCGTATGTCTCTGTGGTTACATAAAAAACCACACCCCTTTACAGTTAGAAACACGCCCCTAGGGACACACTTAACCCCTTGATCACTAATAAAATTAACCCCTTCCCTGCCAGTGTCATTTTTACAGTAACAGTGCATATGTATAGCACTGGTTACTGTAGTAATGTCACTGGTACCCCCAAAAGTGTCAATGTCAGTCAGGGGTCCGATCTGTCCGCCGCAATGTCACAGTACCGCAAAAAAATTGCAAATCGCCACCATTACTCGTTAAAAAAAAATAATAAAAATTACATAAATGTTTCCCTTAGTTAGCAAACGCAATAACTTTTGCGCAAACCAATCAAAATACGCTTATTGTGATTTTATTTTTACCAAAAATATGTAGCAGAAAACAAATTGGCCTAAAATGTTAAAACATTTTGATTTTTAATTTTTTTTTGGGAATTTCATATAAAAAAAAATGTGAAAAATATTGTTATTTTTTCAAAATTTTCGCTCTTTTTTTGTTTATAGCGCAAAAAGTAAAAATCGCACAGGTGATCAAATAGCACCAAAAGAAAGCTCTGTTTGTGGGAAAAAAAGGACGTCAATTTCATTTGGGTACAGCGTCGCACGACCGTGCAATTGTCCGTTAAAGTCACACAGTGCCGAATCGCAAAATAGGCTCTGGTCTTTGAGCACCCAAATCCTCCGGGGCTTAAGTGGTTAAGAGAACAGAGAGAACATTCACCTGCTCATGCTGTATTGCTTTCTTACTAGTTGAACCAACAAGGTGTTCCCACATTGAAGTCTCATCTGGGAATTGGGAAGTGCAGAAGTAGCAGCTGAGCATTCTTTTCAGCGATCCTATTGCATGAAATATGTCATCAGCAACAGGATTGCTAATGTGTTCTGGTTCTAGAACAGTATCCCTTACGTAGTTTAGCCATTGATTGAACTGTGTAGGACAAAGGGGACAAACATTACAATAAACATGTGCATCGCATACTAGCCCATTATGTGTAACTTACCTTAGAACGAAGCCTCGACACGGACCCCCGGACATCGCTGCGGGCGCTGCCATGATCCCTCGCCGTCTCTTCCGGGTTGACGTCACTCCCGCGCATGCATGATTTTTCCGGCAAGCTCCCGGCAAGTTAATTGAAGGTCCCCCCGGACCTTCAGAGCGCATGCGCCGCTCGCGCGAGCGGCTGCATGCACTGTAAATATCTCCTAAACCATGCCGGTTTAGGAGATATTATTTGTACCTACAGGTAAGCCTTATTATAGGCTTACCTGTAGGTAAAAGTGTCAAAAAGCGGGATACTACCGCTTTAATGCTGCTGGCCATCACATCTGCTGGGTCAATATTGAAGCAAAGGAGGGGCAGCCTAGAGCAAGCTGTCACAGGAGCAGATCACGATTTGCATCAGTGTGCTGTTGTGCAGTGTAAGGGGGGTGGGGAGTAGCAGGTTTATAATAGTAGCCAAAGGTTTACTTTTAAAAAAAATATATATTATTTTTTTTTCTTACAATTGACTACTTTTTACTTTTAAATGCAATCCATTTTTTTCCCTTCAGTTAGAGCAGGGGTGTCAAACTCAATTTAATCGCGGGCCACATCAGCATTATGGTTGCCCTCCAAGGGCCTGTTAATTCTGTTACTTCTGTAAGACTAGATGTCCAGAGCACCCCACGCCCCCTTACACCCTTACATGAGATGTCAAGAACCCCCCCCCCCCCACCATCAGAAGTCAAGAGTCATCCACCCTTCCTTACATCACAACGCACCCCCTTACCCCATGGAGTCAGCTTCCAGAGTCTGCTAAATGCTGAGACCAGGGGAGTCAGAGATAAGGTTGTGTTGTGGCTGCACAGAGAGATGCAGGATCTGTAGGAGGAGTTCTGCCCTCCTCTCAGCTGCAGACTGCTGAGGAGGGGGGGGGGGACAAAGACGAGCCTTTCTGCAGCTGCACAGAGAAGCGCTGGATCTGGCAAAGGAGTTCTGTCCCCTCTACTACCGACTACTGAGACAATGTGGGAGCAGAGACAAAGGGGGGGCTGCAGCTGCAGGAGAGGTGGGAAGGCCACATGAAATGGCCTAGGGGGGTCACATTCGGCCCGCGGGCCTTGTGTTTGACACCTGTGAGTTAGAGGGTTATAAAGTAAGTGATAATTAAAGCTAAACTCCATGCAAACAGCTAAATACACTGATGAAAAGCCCATATGGGAGCCCTTTTGCCTTCCAAAGGATTTATATTTCTGTCTATTTAGTTCTGTGGTTACATCTCCTAGGTGCACAGCACTTTAGGGGAGCAGAATGGATGGTTTTCTGCTGCAGCTCAGTAACACTTAGGGCTCTTTCACACACTCCGTCCGCTGGACGGAGTCCGTTTTTCTCAGCGGGGGATCGAGCCGCCGATCCCCCGCTGAGCAGCAGGAGGACAGCTGTGTCTCCGCGCTGTGTGCGGAGACACAGCTGACTGTTCCCCATGCATCTCTATGGGGGAAATCAGATGTCAACGGACCGTCAGTCCGTTCTCACCCGATCCCATCCGATCCGATCCGCTGGACGGATGGAAAATAGGGTTTCCATCCGTCCAGGTTTGACGGATCGGATCGGGTCGGATGTCAGCGGACATGTCTCCGCTGACATCCGATGCCCCATAGGAATGCATGGGGGGACCGTTCAGATCCGCCAAAAAAACGGACAGGCGGATCTGAACGGTCCGCCTGTGTGAAAGGGGCCTTACAGAACTCCTCCCCAACTTTTGACTGGACAGTGAAAAAAGTAGCACAATAAAACATTAATATCTGCTCTCTTCACCTATCAGGATGTCCCTTGTAGCATATGAGCGCGGCAGCAGATACCTTGTGTTGCTTCTCTTTCCCTAGTCTGTGCTCTGCTGCATACAGATTGCAATACACGGCTGACAGCAGCCTATACATTTCATGATGTACGAGGAAATTCAGAGCTGTATATGAATGCAGTCTTGTATATCTATAAAATAATAAAATGTTGTGCTATCACCAATAGTTTATCTGTAAGTAATATGATCAAGCCTATGATCTGTTTTTGTATGTGTTTTCAGCAATCATCAAATAACCAGAAAAGACAGAAAGTGTTTTTTTTTTTTTTTTTTACTTCATGCTTGCAGTTTTAATTATTCACACACTTGTGTGCAGATAATCACAAACACAGTCTTGTATATCTGCATATATATATAAAATGTGCTGTGCAACAAGGATAAAAAATTCAAAAGAAAACTTTGCATAACTATACAGTGTACTACTGAATTGTATATAATGTATGTGTATATCCTCTTGGATCAAGTGTCACTTAATTGTTCTCATGATCTCTAACACCATTAACCACTTAAGCCCCGGAAGATTTTATCCCCTTCCTGACCAGGGGGTATTTTGCGATTCGGCACTGTGTGACTTTAGCGGACAATTGCGCGGTCGTGCGACGCTGTACCTAAACGAATTTGACGTCCTTTTTTTCCCACAAACAGAGCTTTCTTTTGGTGGTATTTGATCACCTGTGCGATTTTTTGATCATGCGCTATAAACAAAAAAAGAGCGTAAATTTTGCAAAAATAACAATATTTTTCACATATTTTTATATGAAATTCCTCCCAAAAAAAAAAATTTTGATTTTTAAATTTAACATTTTCGGCCAATTTGTTTTATGCTACATATGTTTGGTAAAAAAAATCACAAAAAGCGTATTTTGATTGGTTTGCGCAAAAGTTATCGCGTTTACTAACAACGGGAAAGATTTTTGTAATTTTTGTTGTTGTTTTTTTTAACGCGTAATGGCGGCGATCTGCGATTTTTTTTTGCGGTACTGCGACATTGCGGCGGACAGATCGGACCCTTGACTGACATTTTTGACACTTTTGGGGTTACCAGTGACATTTCTACAGTAATCAGTGCTATACATATGCACTGTTACTGTAAAATTACACTGGCAGTGAAGGGGTTAACTTTATTTGAGAGGGAGGGGTTAAGTGTGTCCCTAGGGGCGTGATTCTAACTGTGATTGGCTGTGGCTTGAGCTGTAGGAACAGTGATCAACGGTCCTACATAGTAGAACCGTATGATCACTGTTTCTACACAGGGGAGAATGACAGGTGGCTTGTTTACATCAGCCGCCTGACTTTCTCCCGCTGCACCGATGATCGCCGAGTGACCGGCGGACATCGGGTCCGCCGGTCACACGCGTGGGGGGGTCCGTGACCGCACGGAAGCGCGCGCTCACTCCCCAGAGCCTCACAGGCTAGTGACGTATATATACGTCACTTTGCCTGTGAGGGGCTGACTGCCGCAGTATATGTACTTGCGGCGGTCGGCAAGTGGTTAGTAAATACAAACAAAAAACAGCAACTGCCATATAAATAGTGAAAAAACACTGTGATATAGAGAGGCCCGGAGTAAAGGAGAGAAGAGACATGGACGGAGGGCTGGGGTTCCGTGAATAAACCTACCTGTGAGAAATGCCTACCCTCGTCACTTCCGGTGCACGGCAGTGTGTGTAACGCGGCGGTTGCATTAAAACAGCTCAGGATAAAATATGAGTCATCTCCACTCCTATCCCTGTCACTTCCCTGATCTGGGCTAGTAAATATAAAAGCGGGTAGGTTATTCTCACGGAACACCGGCATGACAGGGGTTAAAGGGGTTTGGGACAAGGAGGAGTTTTCAGCCCAGTACAATAGAAAATATAAGTGGTGGGACTTTTAATTCCTGTTTTGGCCAGGAAAGGGTGGAGTTACAGGGAGAGGTCAAGCTAGGGGCCTCAGGAAGTCTTCAGTCAGAGGAAAGCTGCATTGGAGAATATTTGCACCTGGTTCCCTGCTCTCTGCTTTTCACAGATTCTGTGATTTGAAGAGCCTTCCTCCTGACTGTGGGTGATTATTCTCTGTTATGATTGCTGGATTGCTGTTGGTGGGGGTCAGGTGGGAGAACAATGCTCAGACACCCCCCCCTCCTGCTCCTGCACGTGTTTGGAGGTTGATGCCCCCAGAGCATTTAAGTACCAGCATGTCTCCCTTGGCTGGTGCCAATTTGATAACCTCCCTCCAGCAGTGCCTCTCCAGGGACAGCACCGAGTCACTTCTCAGCTAAGGCTCTGGTGCAGCCTGGCAGCATTCATATGCTTGTCCCCAGGGGAGCCAGAGTACGGGAGCCGGCTAGGGTCCTGGAGCGGCCGGTGTCCCTTCTTGTGTCCCCATTACTGGGGGTGATCTGTGTTTCAGCGGACAGAGAGATCAGCAAGCTGTGGGAGGATGATTGCAGCTCTAGGGCCGACAGTGTGGTGAGAGAGAAGCGGGTTTCCGCGGCTTCCCAGCGGGGGGAGAGCACGGCTGGTGACTGGCTGCAGCAGGTCTGGGCTCCATAAGACGATTGCGGTGGATGACAGCGGCGGTTGGGCTGTGTGTCCCAGCCAGCATGCAGTGGCGGGCCAGAGCCTGGACAGTTCATCAACGCTCCTCTCTGCAGCTATGGGGGTGAGAGCAGTGATGTGAGCATGACGGGTGATTGGCAGCGATGGAGGTGTCTGCAGCGGCTGGGGGATCTGGGGATCCTGGACAGCCTGGTAAGTAGCTGTTTCTCTTTTCCTGCTATAGCTTTGCCTGGGCAGTGGGGTCTGGGGGACTGAAGGGGTTAGGGGGTCAACAGTCGCAAGCCCTTGTGGGGGGTGGTATAGTCAGTGCTTATGCTGGGGTGGCTGCTTGGGGCAGTGGCAGGCTCAAGTTGTTGGCTAGTCTTAGAGCAGTCTGTTACAGTGGGGGTCCTCCTCTGGGGGCTGCAGCCCCCTGTGGCTTAGGTTCCTCGGGGACAGTGGTTACCGTAGTGGAAGAAAGCCCCCCCCCCCCAGACATTTGTGAACACCGCCAAGAATTGCGCAGGCACCAAGATTTCCATAAGTGTGTCCTCTCCGAGCCGACATCTCGGTCCCGGAAGTAGATGGTGACCCTGGATGATGCCTGAACAAAGATGGTGCCGTCCTTCTGGAGAGGAGATGGAGGCATTTGGGGGGCTTTAGAGGCTGGGATCCAATATTTTGGAACCATCTGGTTGTTGTTGGCTGTGTAGTGAGGGCATAGGTCTGTTCGGCTCAATGAGCCGATTTAAGCTGGAGTGCTCTGGCTGTGGGGTTTACTCTCTTTTTTCGTTCTAATACGAGAAACCCACGCCTCCTAATTGAATAACAGCGGCTAGCATCAGTTACTAGTTGGTATTAAATCAATGGTGCATAAACACTCAATGGTGGCAACTCTGTTTGCGATCTGTGATTGTTACCATGGACAATTTAGTATCATAGCTGAATTTTATTCACATCTCTTTTTTTTTTTTTTTTTCTCGGTTGGTAGAATTTAGGGATGATGGGGGATTTGGATCTGCATTGTTGGAATTTGGACAGGGAGGTTGCTTTGGGCACGGGGTGGTCCGTGTTTTGTTTCCTCCACGCTGTTGGATATTGTGTGGTTTCTCCTTTGGGGGGTCACCGCCCCCCCCCCCCCCCCACACACACACACCTGTCTTATCCCAGGGGTGGGTTGGTCGGGGGAGGCCTTGATGGAACGTGTTAGGTGGCCTATACGTCCTTCACTGTGGCGGTGCATTGGGTCCTGCATTATGATTAGGGAGCCATGGAAGAAAACACTGGCAGTGCCTCTGCTTTTTGGTTACTGCCTGGGTATCCTGGCAGTCTCCCTTTATAATTGGGGGACATGGCATGGTTCTGTTTGTTCTGTTTTTAATTTTCTTGATCGCTGACTGCCCATGGGGAGTTCCCTTTTTTGTTCGAGGTTCAAAATGTTCTTGTTTCCTGCATTGGTGGGTGTCTGTTGTTTACACTACTTGGCTGATTTCTTGTGTACAGGCCCTGCCGGTTCTACTGGTTGCATGGTGCTGTTGGCTACTGTTCAGTCCGTTCCGCTGGTTCCTAAAGGGACAGGGGTCCTTCCTTAGTGCTTAGGGATTCTGTCTGATGCTTTTGCAATGTGGGGTGTGCTTATGGATGATACACTGGTGGATTTGAATTCTGAGGTGGTGTTGGCTCAGCGGTGTTGACGATTGCCTTGGCGGCAGCTGCAGTCAATCTTGGTTATTCTCTTATGCCTGCCCTGTCGTGCTTAGGGACAGGTTTTTCAATCATTGTTTTGAACTTGCTATTGAGGGCGCATGGTCATGGTATTACCTTAAACGGGATGGTGGGGATTACGTTTGGGTCTAAGGGAATTCTTTTCTCTAACCCTGCGATAGTAGGTTGTTGTGGCTGGCGGATGCCATGTGTTGTTTTTTGTTATAAGCTTTGTGTCGCCATTGGCTCTACAGGTTCTGGTACACATTCGGTGTCAGTGTAAGGCAGGTCATTGGCCGCCACCATGGTGGGGAGGCTGGATCTACTGAAAATTTGTGTTTTGTTTGTTTACTATGGTTCTCCGTACTATGGTTCTTTGGTCCTGTGGGGTTTTCTGTTCCATTGTAACAGGTTCGTTTCTCTGTGACAATTTGAGGGTTATAGTGAACAACGGCATGTCTGTGTCGTTTATCTATGGCGGTCCAGTCAGCTTCGCCTTTGGGTTTGGCATTGTTGGCATTTTAATTCTTTGTTTATGCAGTCCTTGTTACTGGTTGTACTAACTCCCGATTGCTGCTCTTTCTTGGTTTCCGGGTACAATTCTCGGTACCTGGTGTACCTGAGAGTTCCTTGGCCATATTGGCAGTTTAACCTTTGCAGTGCAGTACTGCTTATGCTGCTATGTTCGGGAGATGGCCATGTGGTCGTTACCTCTCCGGAGGTGGGAAGCAGATTTGGGTTCGGTTCATAGGTTGGGCGGGTCCGCAGGTCGGGCAGTGTGTTCTTCAAACAAGGGGTTAAACAGATGGTGGTTCGTTATTGGGCGTTATGGTTCTGGGAGCTTTCAGTGTCAGCCTTTCCTTGCAAATTGGCGGATTTTTCTTTCCTTTGTTTCATTTGTTTCCGATGTTGGGTCAATGGGACAGGAAAAGGATTTTAGTTTTGGGCAAAGTGGGACCAGGCTCAGTGGTTGTGGGCCTTCTAGGCGAGGCCTGTGTCATTTTATTTATTTGTTCATTTCCCAGAATAAGATTTTCCCTGGTCGGTTCATCTTCTTAGGGAGGTGCATTCCTGAGGGCCTTGGTGTTGGCCTTCCTTTGAGTTTGTATGTTGGGTGAGCTGGTTTGTTTTCATGATTTAGGGCATACAGTTTCCGGGTGGTTACGTTCGGTGTCATCTTGGTTAGTGTGTTGGTTTCTGTGTTTACAGACTGACAAGGTGGGGTTGTGAGTGTAGTTGGTGGGTGAGTGCTCCTTCTCTCCACACAGTTTGGGCTGTTGCCTGCTCTTAGTAGTGGGATAGGGCACTCTCCTTCTTCATTGGGACGTTTGGTGCTGTCTCGATCACACTTTGTATGGTTTGGATGGTTTATTGTTTTTGGTTTGCGCACCTTAGGGTGTGTTTAAGGGCATCGGCTGAGGGTGTTTTGGGGTTCTCCTGTGTTTGTTCGCCCTCACTTGTTTCTTTACCTGAGTATGTCTATGCCTGTGTTTTGTTTTACTGTTTGTCACTCCTCTTCGTGCATCCCTGGGGTGATAGGTCCGGGTTCCTTACTGGTGCTTCCTACTAGATCTATAGCGGGGGCACTCCTACGTGTAGTAGGGTGTGCTGGGTTTCAGTTGCCTGGCATATCTGAAGGCGACTGGGCATTCCAAGTGTGAGGATACACTGCAATTGATTGGGATGCCTGGCTTAGGTTGGGTTGGGCTGGGTTGGGTCATTGCCATGGGCGAGTGTTATCCTCAATTGGATTGGGCCCCTTGGTGTGGCAGGACACGCCGGGGAGATGTTGTGTGGGGTTTAGATCTCGGTACAAGCTTGTTTATTGCAATAAATTAACTTACGCCGTGCACTTGCTGTCCAGGGTTGACACTTGTTGGTCTGAGATGGGCGTTGTTACTCACTGGCGTATGGGCGGTCTATGGGGAGCCTGACCGTGGCTCAGGTTTAGGTCGATGTGGGGTGTCCCGATTGTGGTCCGGGCTGGCGGTTTTCTGGGTGGTTTCAACGTTGGGAGTTGGAAGTTGAATTGTGGGGGGTACTGATATGGTGATGGGTTTTACTTGGATACTGTGGGTATTAGGCGGTGGCGTTGGTGTGCAGGCTGGTTTTTCAGAGAGCCCTGCAGGTTTGTTGGGCCGTACAAACATAAGGTGTCATGTTTGTGCGGTGGTGGCGGGGTACAAGGTCCTGGTAGGTTAGTATGGTGCAAACTTATACTTGGTAGGGACCCGTCTGAGGTACAGCTCCCAGATGGTGCAAACTTATACTTGGTAGGGACCCGTCTGAGGTACAGCTCCCAGATGGTGCTGTGGGGGCTGGAGGCCTAATTAAGTCGGACGCAGGTACCTCCTTCTTTGATGCCTACCGGGACCTTGAGGCTCCAGTAAAAAACTGGGTTTAACGTGTTATTTACCTGTTATGTATACAGTTTGTTAATAAAAGGCTGCTATGGCCATTTAACTCCAACCTGTGGTCATGTGGTTATTTATAATGGAGGAGGAGAGTGATGGTCAGAGCAGTATGGAGACAAATCATCTTTAATCCCCTAGTCAAGTGACAAATCTTAATCTTCACAGTGCTTCTGGTGAACTTCCACCTTCAGGTGCAATGCTTGCTCGCCTCCAATATCTAACCCCACTACAGAGTCAAATATACCTTTGACCAACTCCTCCTATAGGGGATGCAGCAAGACCTCCTTTTCTTCCCATTCAAAGATGTAACCACTACCTTTTCCTCTTCACTCTGCAGTCATCAGCATATTAAATTATAAAACAAGGCAGAAACACCATAGTGCTGTTTCCCTCATTTCCTAAAATTAATACAGGATTAAAAACACTCGCAAGAAAAACTGGTAAAACCATCAGCTCACCATGCTGACATTGGTAATTGGTGTGCGACGTCACGGGCTTCGGCTCCTCCCACCCATACATGTTACGCCCTCCGATTTGGGTTTTCTTCATTAGGTGGGGAGCCGACCTCAAGCAAGCCATTTTGTAGCATAACTTATATACTGTAACTCTATAGCCATATCTAAAATCAGGAAGTGATGAGGTAGGTATTCGTATTGGATAATAGTCTATCAATCATTACTGAATCCACTCCCATCTCTCCCTCCAACTGCCCCATATACTGTTGTAGTGGTTTATAGTGAACACACTGATAAAGTGTTAGCTGCATTTTGTGCCTGGGTGATAAGGCATATTGATTTGAGCGCTTAATAATAAGGGAGATTGCACTAATTTGTTTTATTTTCTAGTCTTTTATATCTGCCTGGAGTTAAGCTTTATGTTCAATTTTAATACAATCCGACAAAAATAATGTCACAGAGGAAAGAAAACAAAAGTATGACACTGCCTGAATTTGTTTCCATCAAATTTTATTTGTGTAAGGCCCCTTTCACACGGGCGCACCACCCGACGGAGTCCGTTCTGCTCAGCGGGGGATCGATCCGCCGATCCCCGCTGAGCAGGCGGATGAAAGCTCTGTCTCTGCTCTGTGTGCTGAGACGGAGCTGTCAGATCCCTGCTGTCCTATATGGGAAGATCGGATGAGAACGGACCGCCTGTCCGTTCTCATCCAATCTCATCCAATCCGATCCTCCAGGCGGAGGGAAAATAGGGTTTCCATGCATCCGGATTTCACGGACAGGATCGGGATCGGATCGGAGAGTAGCGCGCGTCAGCGGAGAGGTCTCTGCTGACATCCACTGCCCCATAGGGATGCATGGAGCATCCGATCAGGTCCGCCTGGAAAACTGACAGGCGGATCGGATCGCCCGTGTGAAAGGAAACTAACAGAGCTTTGGGCTCCTGGGAAGGGATGTGTAGATTTGTCTGTTTTGCCTTTATTCACAATCTGTTGCCAGTTTACAGTTTAATAAAGTGGTCCAAACTGCAGCCCGGGGGCTTGATACGACCCTTTGCTTGCCTTTATTTGGCCCTTTTTTGGCATTTTCCCCCCACTGACACTAACAATGGGGCATAATTCCTGTTACTGACATCAAAAACGGTACACTATTTACTCCATTGACATATAGAATGGGGCACTATTCCCCTGATAACATTCAACGATGGGGCAGTAATCTCCCACTGACACCAACAACGAGGCACTAGTCTTCCCACTGACCCCTACGATGGGGCACTATTCCTCCCTGTTATGCCAAAGATGCTGTTTACTCCCACTGATACCAGGACAATTTCAACTTCCAATGGCCACAGCCCCCCCCCCCCCCAAAAAAAAAGTCTGAAGGACAGTAAACTGGCCCTTTTGTTTAGAAAGTTTGGAGACCCTTGGTTTAAGGCTCGGTTCACACTGATGCGATGCGGGAAGGCTGCGAATTCGCAGCCTGTTCCCGCATCGCACACGCACCCCCGGCAGTTCACACTGCCATATGCGATCCGCTGGGGGTGTCAATGTAATCTTAACGACACCCCCAGTTTGATCGCATATCGCAGTGCGATCGTGCAGTTCGCACAGGATCGGATCGCACAAGTGTGAACCGCTGTGCGATCCGATCCTGATGCGGCAGCAAAAATGCCTCCTGTGCGTGTTTGCTGCGGGTGCGATGCGAATTTAGCCATACAAACTGTATGGCTAAACTCGCACCGCACAGCTGATCGCATGTCATGTCGGAGCAGTGCGCTCCGACATGACATGCGAACCCCGCACACGCAGTAGTGTGAACCGGGGCTAATACATAAGTACCAAAGAAAGTCATGTGTAAACAATTTTCAGCTTAATTAGTGTAATAAGGGGTAAATGGGAAGTACATAGGGCACTAAACTATTTCAGCCAATAAAATCTAGGTTTACTACAGTCAAGTGAGTTAAACAGTTGGTTGCCATGAATTTTTGCATCTTGTATATCCTTGTTACTCTTTGCACTGTATTATAGGATGAAACCCATTAACGTCAAATAGACACATATATTTTAGTTTTAAACATTTTAAATATAATTGAAGCCTCAATATATGTAAATATATACAAATCGTTTCAAATAGAGGAATACTGGAGAGACACTTTATGGTGGTGGACTGACTGAAATCCTGTTTTACCAGTGTGATAAGCTTTAGTCATTACCATATTACTCAGGTATATATTAACACCAGGATACCGTAATAGTTATTTATTTTATTGCAGAGAGTAAAGATGGTTGTGTCAAAATCATGGACTATGGTGAGACATTTTGAAGGTGCTCCAAAACTGGAAGACTTCAAGTTGATTGAGAATGAGTTGCCACCACTTAATGATGGAGGTAAGAGATCATTATTCTTGTGAAAAATACGTCTTAAGAAAATGTGTTGACACAATAGTAAGGATGTACCTAAATTATATATGG
The DNA here is from genome assembly GCF_965119305.1 of Pelophylax lessonae. Lineage (NCBI taxonomy): Eukaryota > Metazoa > Chordata > Amphibia > Anura > Ranidae > Pelophylax > Pelophylax lessonae. The sequence goes on from NC_138768.1 coordinate 417,069,030, forward strand.
ATGTGCTTTTAGATCAACTTTGCTTCTTTGTAGATTACTATGGAAGCCAAAATCTAGAGAAATTTGTTATGCATTTGGTGACAAAGATGTTATGACAAGAGCCCTGACCTTTTCTTTTCCACCTTCTGGCCCATTACTGGGCTTGCTGACTAATTGTTAGGTGCAGGTGACAGGAAAGAATAGACCTGAGGCCATGACCATAGGAAAGCTACTTTGCTATTTGAATAAAAGTACGTATTCGATTTTGTTGGCTTTCATGGCACAACAGAAGAAAGACTGGTACAACTTTACTGTGTAGACACAGGTACATGTGTGAGCTTCGAGACCCAACTGTATGTTGCACAAATATTCTGTACAGCACTGATGTATTACATTGCAGTTTGGACATCAAAGCGTTCAAAGCCAGCACTAAAGTGGTTCTAAAGGCTAGACTTTTTTTACTTTAACCCAAACAAGAGAGCTAAAAACCAGCTCAAACTCTCAATAGTGTAGTAATGAGTAAAACAAAGTACATTTTTTGAACTAATAGAATTGCTAACCTTGAACAGGTGGGTAAAGCTAACTGTAGTAGGGTCAGCAGCAGGTGGTGATGAACATCCAGCCTACATCACAGCCATGTGAGATGGATTACACTTGCCTAGTATAACTGAGAGAATTTGGACTTGTCTGTAACCAAAAAGTGCATTCAGAGCAACTGGGACCGCCTCCTTATGATGTCACTTCATGAGCATGCGTGGTCCATACGCTTTTCAAGGCACGCCGCCTCTTCATCGGGAAGCTGCTGAAGAGGTGCACATGCTTTGAAACACCTACCAGCCATGCATGCTCGTAGAGTGAGGTCAGACAGAGGAGGCTGATGAAGAGATGCGCATGCCTTAAAATGTGTATGAACTATGCATGCTCATAAAGTGATGTCTGATAGAGGAGGTCCCAGTCGCTGTGACCACACTTCCTGGTTACGAACAAGTTCCTATTCCCTCACAGCAATACCAGGCACCTGTAATCCATCTCACTTGACTGTGATGCGGGCCGCATGTCCATCACCACCTGCTGCCGTTCCCTCGACCCTACTATGGTTGCCTTTACCAGACTGTCCAGTGTTATTCTTGTGAGTGTAATTCTATTAGTTCAAAAAATTTACTGAGCTGTGCTGTGTGTCAATTTGCGCACACAGCCCGGCTGAGGATCAAGCCCACAGGTGTGTTGCCGTAGCAAGCAGCTTGCTATGGGGGCACACGAGGAAGAGGAGGAGCCAAGAGCACAGGTGGGGGACCCCAGAAGAGAAGGCTCAGGGTTGCTCTGTGCAATACCATTACACAGAGCGGGTAAGTAGAACGTGTTTGTTATTTTAGAGGGGAAAAAAGCCTTTACAAACACTTAAATGTAACTTCTACGGACAGGTTGCTACAGACATATATTAAAACATACAATGTAATGTTACATAGTTACATAGTTACATAGTAGGTGAGGTTGAATAAAGACAATAGTCCATCCAGTTCAACCTGTGTAGGTGTGTGTGGCTGTACTCATCTCACATACCCCTGAATGTTCTGATCCTTGAGATGTAAGTCTAAGAGTCTTTTGAAAGCCACCATACTACCCGCAGAAACCACCTCTTGTGGTAGAGAATTCCACAATCTTGTAGCCCTAACAGTAAAGAACCCCCCACGTTGCCTGTGGTTAAAACGCTTCTCCTCTAATCGCATTGTATGCCCCTGAGTCCTCATGCAATCCCTTCGAATGAACAGCTTTTTTTCTAAGCTGGGATCCCCATTAAGATATTTATAAATTGCTATCATGTCCCCCCTCAGACGTCTCTTCTCCAGGGAGAATAAATCGAGCGATTGTAGACGCTCTTCATAGTCAAGGTCCTCCAATCCCCTAATTAGTTTAGTTGCCCTTCTCTGGACTCTCTCCAGCTCCAACACATCCCTCCTGAGGACTGGCGACCAGAACTGGACAGAATACTCCAGATGCGGTCGGACCAGAGTTTTATAAAGTGGAAGGATTATAGTCTTATCTCTGGAATACATCCCTTTCTTTATGCATGCTAATATTCTGCTGGCTTTGGCAGCTGCCGCTTGACATTGCATGCTGTTGCCTAATCTATCATCAACCAAGACTCCCAGATCCTTCTCCATTTTTGATACCCCCAAGGGTTCCCCTCCTAACGTGTATTGTGTTTTTATGTTTTTAGTCCCCAAGTGCAAAACCTTACACTTCTCCACGTTAAACCTCATTTGCCATGTCGTTGCCCACTCTGTAATTTTGTCCAGGTCATTCTGTAGGATATCTGCTTCATGCTGTGCAGTTATTGCCCTGGCCAATTTTTTGTCATCTGCAAAAACTGATAACGCACTACTGATCCCGTCCTCAATGCTGTTTATGAATAAATTGAACAAGGTTGGTCCCAGGACTGAGCCCTGGGGCACCCCGCTTACAACCTCAGACCAGTCTGAGTATGCGCTGTTTATTACCACCCTTTGGACACGCCCTTTAAGCCAATTCCGTATCCAAGAGCAAACTCTGCTGTCGATACCTGCAGACCTTATTTTATAAATTAAGCGCTTGTGGGGAACTGTATCAAACGCCTTAGCGAAATCCAAGTACACCACATCCACTGGTCTGCCCCTATCTAGCTCACAGCTTACCTCCTCGTAGAATGCTAAGAGATTGGTTTGACAAGAACGCCCATTTGTAAACCCGTGCTGATTACTGCTGATGATGTTGTTGTCTTTAGCAAATTCTACGATATAGTCCCTTATCATCCCCTCCAGAAGTTTACATACTATTGATGTCAAACTGACAGGCCTATAATTTCCCGGGATATGCCTCTGGCCCTTTTTGAATATCGGAATCACGTTAGCTTTCTTCCAATCCCCTGGTACACCTCCTGTCCTAATACTGTCAGCAAAGATCAGGAACAGTGGTCTGGATATAACCTTACTGAGTTCCTTGAGTACTCTCGGATGTACGCCATCCGGGCCTGGTGATTTGTTTGTGTTAAGTTTATCCAGCCTTTCCCTGATTTCACCCTCTGTTAGCCATAGTGGCAAATCCTGTGTATTACTACTAACCATACAGTCATGGTCAGTGTACCCCTCCGTTTCCTGTGTAAAGACTGACGAGAAAAAAGCATTCAGCACGGTTGCTTTTTCAGTGTCCTCTGTAACCATCCCCCCATCATCGCTAATTATGTGTGCAATATGCTCTGCCCTAGTTTTTTTGCTGTTGATATATTTAAAGAATTTCTTTGGGTTTTTTTTACTATCCTCCGCTATTTGTCTCTCAAAGTTGATTTTAGCCATTTTGATTTCGTGTTTACTTTTCTTATTTGCCTCCTTGTATTGCTCGAAAGCCAATACAGTGCCCTCTGATTTATATTTCTTGAAGGCCAATTTTTTTCCCCTAATAAGTTTTTTAACGCTACGGTTTAGCCAGCCAGGTTTGGCTTTGTCTCTTCTAAATTTATTTCCCATAGGAATGCACTGCAAGATGCCTTTGCCTAATATGTTCCTAAAGCATTCCCATTTTTCCTCTGTGGTCAGGGATCCCAGGGTTTGGTCCCAGTTTACCCTTTCCATCAATGAGTACAATTTTGGAAAGTTTGCCCGTCTGAAGTTTAGGGTTCTTATGTTCCCCACTTGCCTTGTTATATTGTTATTTATACTAAATGTGATCATCCTGTGATCGCTAGAGCCCAGGTTGTCCTGAACTACTACCTCCGAGATTATGTCTGGGTCATTAGTGATCAATAGATCCAGGACTGCATTTTCTCTAGTCGGAGAATCCACCAACTGTGACATGTAATTATCCAGTAAGGTTTCTGTGAATAGGCGGGCCTTCTGTGAGTGTGCAGTCCCCTCATCCCAGTCAATGTCAGGATAATTGAAGTCCCCCAATATGATGACTGATCCCAATTTTGCCACTTTATTCATTAGTGCTAAGGATTCCAGCTCTACCTCCTCCCCTTGGTTAGGTGGCCTATAGCAAACCCCCACAATTACTTTCCCCTTTTCTCCTTCCCTATGGAGTTCAACCCACACAGATTCTAACTCCATGCTCATCCCATCCGTAATGTCACTCCTTTCTATCACCTTTATATTGTTCTTGACATAGAGACATACCCCTCCCCCTCTTTTTCCTACCCTGTCCTTCCGGTACACCGAATACCCTTGGATATTGGCCAGCCAGTCATGTGAGGGGTCGAACCAAGTCTCTGTTATTCCCACAAGGTCTATGTCCTCCTCATGTACTAACATTTCCAACTCATCCATTTTATTAGCTAGGCTCCTGGCATTAGCATATACCCCTCTTAGTTTTACGGAAGTTGAGCGCAATTGGTGGTTATGTTTATTCCTGTTTGGTCTGAGGTTTTCCCGCACAGACCTACCGATTGGCGTTGTGGACCTACTGTCGCTGCTGACCCTATAACTGCCTTCAGTCCTCTGCTCCCTCCTGACTGATTCTACTTCTGAGCCCTCCCCCCTGTCTCCTAGTTTAAAAGCCCCTCCAACTTGGTGGCCATCTTTCTCCCCAAAAGAGCTGTACCGTCCCCATTAAGGTGCAGCTCATCCTTACTAAAGAGCTGGTAGCCGACTGAGAAGTCAGCCCAGTTCTCCAGGAACCCAAACCCCTCCTTCCTACACCAATTCCTCAGCCACTTGTTAACTTCCCTAATCTCCTTCTGCCTCTCCTGTGTGGCTCGAGGTACAGGCAGTATTTCAGAGAAAACCACCTTGGAGGTCCTTTTCCTCAATCTATTACCTAAGTCCCTAAAATCGTTTTTAAGGATCCTCCACCTACCTTTAACTTTGTCATTAGTGCCCACATGCACCATGACCGCTGGGTCATCCCCAGCCCCCCACATCAATCTGACTGCCAGATCTGCGATATGCCGAACGCGGGCGCCCGGTAAACAACAAACTGTTCGGTTCACGAGATCTTTTTTACAGATTGCCCTCTCTGTCCTCTTGATAATTGAGTCCCCAACTACCACAACCTTTCTAACCTTTCCTGAGTTACGGCCCCCCTTCTTCCTGGAGCCGACCCCCCCCCCTGGCAGCTGGGGGAGGGTGCATGCTCCAGCTCTGCCACCCCTGAGTTGATATCCCCCTCAACCTGCAACTCGGCAAATTTGTTAGGGTCTATCAACTCAGGATTGGCCTCCCTGGCACTCCTCCCTCTACCCTTCCTAACAGTCACCCAGCTGCGTACCTCTGCTGCTTGCGTCTCCTCTGTTCCTCCCTCCTCTATGCTGGCCCCTACCAGCTCCTGATAGGCAATGTCCAAGCTCCTTTCCAGGTTGTTGATGCCACGCAGTGTTGCCACTGTGTTCTGTAGGTCCAGGATCTGGTCTACCAGAGCAACAAGTCGCTCACATCTTGCACAGCAGTATTCGCCCTCGATTGGTTCATCAAGGAACGCATACATGCAGCAAGAAGTGCACTGAGTGGCATCCGCAATCCTGTCGGACATTATTACCCTCTACTCTATGGGGATAATATTAACGACCTGCTCTTCCTTACCTACACTTCAGTGCTTGCGCTGCTGAAGATTTCCATAAATACAATCTTAAAGTATTGTTTGTGACCAAAGAATAAATATGTAAAATTCAATATACCACAACACAAAATAAAAACAAACAAATAAAGACATAAATTGTCTCCGCTCCCATGTGAAACAATGTTTCGCAATATTACAAAATAAGTTCAATATTAAGTGATTTCCAAAAACAAGTCCAAAATTCAGAAGATAATGTGCATGTGTTAGGGGCTCTTCACCCTCATAAATTAGGTGCTCCACCACCAAACAAGTGATCCTCCACAAGCTAAATTGCTCGCTCCCCTTGTGAGTGGATCCATAAACAAATACAGGTCAATCAAGCATATCAGGATCACATCAATGGCGCTATAATGCTCCGGCTTGGGTCATCAGCTTGGATCCCTTTAAATATAAACAGCAATCTCGACTGGCCCCATCTCCAACTATTCACGATAAATAGAGACATAAAACGGCCTTATATAGTGTAGTATGCGTCTTTATTGTTAAAAGACTTTCCAATCGCTTAAAAACTACTCGCATTGTATAAAATAAGAACAGCATAAAACTTAGCCAGTATAGGCTCTCACATATGTTCCGAGAACACACCATCCTATCTGGGAATGACGTCACTTGGGTAGTGGCGTAAAGCGTGTAGGCAGAGCTAGGTGACATAATTTCTGGATACGATCATGTGTTCTTGGAACACACAGGTACAACTCATAAAATTAGAATATCATCAAAAAGTTCATTTATTTCTGTAATTCAATTGAAAAAGTAAAATTCATATATTTTATATAGATGTTACACATAGTGGTATATTTCAAGTATTTCTTTCTTTTAAATTTTATGATTATGGCTTACAGCTAGTGAAAACCCAAAATTCCTGGTAGAGGGCTGCGCTGACTTTGGACTTGATAAAACAGAGTGGACCAACAACAGCAGATGACTTGGCTCCCTAAATCATCACAGACTGTGGACATTTTTCCATTTCATTTGAAAATCAAGGTCCCAGAGTCTTGAGGAAGAGTGGAGAGGCACAGAATCCAAGTTGCATGAGGCCCAGTGGGAAGTTTTCAGTCAGTGATGATTTGGGGAGCCATGTCATCTGCTGGTGTTGGTCCACTGTGTTTTGTCAAGTCTAAAGTCAGCGCAGCCCTCTACCAGGAAATTCTAGAGCACTTCATGCTTCCCCCTGCTGACCAGCTCTATGGAGATGCTGATTTAATTTTCCAGTAGGACTTGGCACCTGCCCACACTGCCAAAAGTACCAATACCTGGTTTAATGATCATGGTATTACTGTGTTTGATTAGCTTGATTGGTCAGCAAACTCGCCTGACCTAAACCCCATAGAGAATCTGTGGGGTATTGTCAAAAGGAAGATGATAGACACCAAACCCAACAATGCAGACAAGCTGAAGGCTGCTATCAAAGTAACATGGGCTTCCATAACACCTCAGCAGTGCCACAAGCTGATCGCCTCCATGTTACGTTGCATTGATGCAATAATTCATACAAAAGAAGCCCTGACCAAGTATTGAGTGCATATTATACTGTACATGGTCATACTTTTCAGTAAGCCAACATTTCTGTATTAAAAATTATTTTTGTTATTGGTCTTATGTAATATTAAACATTTCTGATACTGAATTGTGGGTTTTGACTAGCTGTAAGCCATAATCATCAAAATTAGAAGAAAGAAATGCTTGAAAAATATCACTCTGCATGAAAAGCATCTATATAAGATATGAGTTTCGTTTTTTTAAGAGCCTACACAGGCTAAGTTTTATGTTGTTTTTCATTTTATACAATGTGAGTAATTTTAAAGTGATTGGAAGGTCTTTTAACAATAAAGAAGCATACTACACTATATATGGCCGTTTTCTGTCTCTATTTACGGTGAATAGTTGGAGATGAGGCCAGTTGAGATTGCTGTTTATATTTAAAGGGATCCAAGCTGATGACAGAAGCCGGAGCATTATAGCACCATTGATGTGATCTGATATGCTTGATTGACCTGTATTTGTTTATGGATCCACTCACAAGGTGAGCGAGCAATTTAGCTTGTGGAGGATTACTTGTTTGTCGGTGGAGCACTTAATTTATGAGCATGAAGAGCCCCTAACACATGCACATTATCTTTTGAATTTTGGACATGCTTTTGGAAATTCCCTAATATTGAACTTATTTTGTATTATTGCTGGAGTTACACACATCGTTTCACATGGGAGTGCACACAATTTTTTATTTTGTGTTGTAATTTTGGTATATTCATTTTTACATATTTATTCTTTGGTCACAATACTTTAAGATGGTATTTATGGAAATCTTTAGCATTGCAAGCACATTACATTTTTTGTTTTAGTACTTATTACTGTGGGAACACAATGGGTGTTTGCAGCAGCTTTCTTTAGGTTTGATATATTAGAGGTTTTTATTATCTTTTGGCAGCGTGCAGCAGCACTTGGTTTATTTGTGCAGACATATATTGCTACACAATGTTCCAGAGACATTTAACAAACTGTGCTGAATGGGGTCAGGTCAATTCATATTCATAAATATGAGTGACCTATTTAATTTGGGATTTTGGGAAGAATGGTGCGTTCGGCCAATTCAAATGTTTTATTCAATTGAATACATCCATGGACATTTGTCTGATTTGAGATCTGATAGAGAATCTCACAATTCATTATTTCATTCAGGATTCATGGGCAGAAGCATTATTGCATTTGGTACAAATATGCATTTAGCAGAACGAGAGACTTTTGCCAGTTTGTGCGAATGCACATCTCTATCTATGCATATCTGCCAGAGCACAAATTTTATCCGTTTTTTTTTTTTTCTTTTTTTTTTTTCTTGCATTTTTAAAATGAATTTTAGCAACTGGCTGTATTGTATGACCTGGCGACTCTGCTGTTTGTACCCTTTGAAAAATGTAATACATTCATTTGAGAAAAATATACATTTTTTTAGTGTGAAAAATAATTCCCTCCCCAAGATGCCACTCTGACACAATAGGCATTTTTCTGGGCTCCCTTATAGCTGGCATCCACATCTAACAATCTATTTCAAGCAGAAAAAAAGTAAAATCATCCTAGGTTCCCTCCAGACGTTGATGTTAGGGCATTTAAGTGGTGGTTGGATAAGGGTCTCTATAGAATTGTACATTTTTCACCCTAACTGGACCCTTTGCCTTGGCCCACTGTATATCTAAACTTGATCTACTGTGGATCGTTTTTTTTTTTTTTTTTTTTTTATTTGAATCAATCTCTCATATTTTTTTAAATCCCTATATACCCTATGAAAATAATAAGGATGAAGGACAGAGAGGAGGAGTCTCGCTGATTTATGGTCTGTTGCTGGCCTCCTCAGATAACATATCCTATTCGGAAGACTGGGACAGGGATTTGTCTTCTGATACCACTTTGGAAACATGGCATACTCACTTCTGTACTGCTTTCCATGGTATTGTGAATGTTTCCCTCATTAAGGTGAATTCTAAAGTTATTACACAATGGTACCTTGTCCCAGCTCACCTAGCTAGGATGTACAATGGCTCCTCTCCGTGTTGCTTTTGTGGGTGCTCCATGAAGGGAACCATTTATAATATATGGTGGGAATGTCCTCGTATTAGAGGGGTATTAGAATAGGATCTTCTCATTACTTCATCAATGGGGTTGAAAAAAAATAAAAAAATAATCAGGGTTTTTTTTTTTTTTTTTTTACTGTACTGGATAATTATATTTCTAATTTATAGAGTAACAATCCTTAACTGCTTCAGTAAATCAGCCAGATTATATTATTTTTATCTAAAATTCAACAATTGTTATTAGTGTTAGTGTATTACATTTTTATTATATTCATGATTTGAACATTTTGGCTAATTTTTTTGTCTGCCTTGCGTTTAGTACCCCACATTTTTCACAAATTTTTCATTATCAGTATATTAAATTTAGTGCACATAGAATTTTTTTATATCTCTAACTAAAGGAAAAAATATATGTTTTTTTATACTTTCAGAGCTCTTACTGGAATCAGAATTTTGGAGTGTTGATCCATACATGAGGTAATATTAGAAAATTTAGCAGCAGTTTTGTAGTGAATTTATACAATATATTGAAGTAAATGATGAAAAATATATGGGCACTAGATTGGATGTTGGCAGGCTCTGTCACTGATTTGGTCTTACCACCAAGTATACCAGTCACATTACACTAAATATATACATTCAAAAAGTTATCATTGACATATGGTTTGATTTGATAAGAAATGATGATACTATTAAAACCATTTACCAACCGCCGCACGACTATTTACTGCGGCGGTCAGCCCCTCACGTCGCTCGCCTGTGAGGCTCTATGGGGGCGAGCGCGCACCGCTCCCGCCCTAACATCCCCGCGCGTGTGACCGGTGGACCCGATGTCCGCCGGTCACTCGCGATCTCCCCGTGGAGAGGGAGAAAGGAAGGTGGCTAATGTAAACAAAGCCGTCTGTCATTCTCCCCTGTTTAAGAACAGAGATCATACGGTCCTGCTATGTAGGATCGTATGTCTCTGTTGTTACATCACTAGCCCCACCCCTTTACAGTTAGAAGCACGCCCCTAGGGACACGCTTAACCCCTGCGTCACCAATAAAGTTAACCCCTTCCCTGCCAGTGTCATTTTTACAGTAACGTTGCATATGTATATCACTGATAACAGTAGTAATGTCACTGGTACCCCCAAAAGTGTCAAAAATGTCAGTCAAGGGTCCAATCTGTCTGCCGCATTGTCGCAGTCCCGCAAAAAAAAATCGCAAATCGCCACCATTACTCGTTAAAAAAAAAAAAACAAAAATGACAATCTTTCCCTTAGTTGGTAAATGCAATAACTTTTGCGCAAACCAATCAAAATATGCTTATTGCAATTTTTTTTACCAAACATGTAGCAGAGAACAAATTGGCCTAAAATGTTAAAAAATTTTGATTTTTTACATTTTTTGGGGGGGATTTCATATAAAAAAATGTGAAAAATATTGTTGTGTTTTCAAAATTTACTCTCTTTTTTTGTTTATAGCGCAAAAAGTAAAAATCGCACAGGTGATCAAATACCACCAAAAGAAAGCTCTGTTTGTGGGAAAAAAAGGACATAAATTTTGTTTACGTACAGCGTCGCACGACCGCGCAATTGTGCGTTAAATTCACGCAGTGCCGAATCGCAAAATAGGGCCTGGTCAGGAAGGGGGTAAAATCTCCCGGGGCTTAAGTGGTTTATTCATGATCATAGTTTTTATATGCATTACCTATTCTGTTGAAACGGTTCTGTCATGAATTGATCTATCAAATGTATTTTGACTTGACTTGTATTATGACTCTCTGACCTTTATTTGCTTTCTTTACTAATGTACTTGTATCATGAAACACTGATGTCTGATATCTTTCAGGCCATACAGCGTGAGAGCGCTAAAGGATGGGGATGTTATAATGGGAACCCAGGTTGCCAGGTATCACGTTTATTTTCTTTTATTATTAAGTATATATTACACACTGTGCAAACAAAGGATTGGCCAGATACAAGGTCCTAATCACAGCCTTGGACCTGGCAGTGGGGGAAAGCCTACTGGGCACTGTAGGGGTATTTACTAAAACTGGTGAACACATAATTGGGTGCAGCTGTGCATAGCAACCAATCAGCTTCTAACTTCAGCCTGTTCAAATAAACTTTGACAATAAAAAAGTTGATTGGTTTCTACGTAGAGTTGCACCAGATTTTGCACTCTCCAGTTTTAGTAAATCAACCCCTGTGTGTGTGATTGTGTGTAGTAAGAAGAGAGCTAGCACTACTAAAAGGGAACCTAACCCCAACTGTATATTTTCTGTGTGTGTGAAATATAATAAAATTTAAAAATGGGCTTTTTTTCTAGTTAGCATCAAGCATTCCTGATGATAAAAAGTAAACATCGTATTCTCAATTACTACAATGTTGTTTCTATTATAAAGTACAACAATTTGTTGTTTTTTTTTAGAATGAATAAAATGGCATTTTTTTAATTTTACACTTCTTTTCAAATGAAAAAAAAAAAAGTTAAATATTTATGGATGTATTAGCCATTATTTTGCTGCAGATTTTTTTTTTTTTTTTTTTCATCTGTAAAGATGGTAATGTATGGATCGTAATTTGGCTAGTTCCGCAGGGACTTCCGATCCATGTCGGATCCTGATCAGCGCTGTCGGCTATAGCTGGCAGTGCTGATTAGTGTATTCTGATGGTGGGGAATTTTCCCCCCTTTCAGAATACAAAGGCTGAGTGGGAGGTCTTTTTTTTTTTTTTTTTTTAGTTTAACCCACTGGTTTACCAGAAAAAAAAAATGAGTCTGAATGAGCTGCTTAAGCAGAGAGGAGAGGTAAATGAGTTAATTATGGCTAATTAGAGTTTAGTAAGGGATTAAATAGGAGAAAGGCCACAAATTGGGAACCGATGATCTAAAGGAATAGATTTCTATTAACCAGTTGGGCTCCAGAGAAATTGTTTTTCTTTTTCGTATACATGTAAAAATTCTAATTTTTGGCAATAAAATTACATAAACCCCCAGAACATTATATATTTTCTGAAAGCAGAGGCCCTGTACAATAAAAAGGTGATAGTTGCACGTTTTTTTTTCATCTGATATTTGCGCAAATTTTCCGTAAAAAATATAGTAAAATTAATTTTAGTTCAAAACCACGCCATATAATACCCATTTTTGGTTGAAATATAAAAGGTGAGGTTGCATCGAGTAAATAGATACCTAACATTCCATGTTTTAAAATTTAAATTTGAAATTGCGCCCGCGATATCGCCAAAAGCTATGATGCCCAAAAATCACCTTAGGTGACGCTTTAAAAGTAATTAAAGCACATCAATTTAGAGTTAACTAGGAGCTCTTGTGCTAGAATTATTGTTCTCACTGTAACGTTCACGGCGATATGTCACATGTGTTTTTTTTTTTACTTTTTTTACTTTTTACTTTTTTTTTGTGATTGCTATTATAAGGGGTTAATAAACCCATATGTGATAGCATTGGGCAGGTGACAGGTACTCTTTTTGGAGACAATAGGGGTCTAATAGACTCCCAATGTCTCCCTTGCCCTTCACACCATCTAATCAAGCGCAGATCGGCTTGGTTAGATGTGTCCCCTGGCTGTACTGGCCAAAAAAGGGTGCATATGAAACCGGAAGTGACATCACTTCCAGTTTTCATTGTTTGCATGTGAGATCAAGGTATGGATTTGCCTCGATCTCACTGCAGTCTCTCTTTTCCACCCCCACCTCCGCGGTCGGATTTGTTCCCGGGCATTGGTAAGCACGGGACAGCCCGGGAATCACGGGAGTTCGGGCTGCCAGCGGGAGAGGGGACGACGACCGCCCAGCTGACTGTGTGAAAGTGGTCGGCAGCTATGGAGCTGCCGTATCACTTTGCGCTTGAAGCCGGGAGCTGGCTCTACAATACCCGCACAGGCTGATGGCTGCTACTGCAACCATCAGCTTGTGATCAAAGGTTCACAAAGATAAAAAAATAAAAATAAACCTTTCATTCAACCTCTAAATTGATTGAGTTTTTAATTTAAAAAATCCAGAATAAAGGAAATGAAGTGGTGACATTAATATTACACAGGATTTATGTGGTTCCAACAGTTCCCAGTGCTTTACAAAATGGAAGGAGACAGTACAGTTAAAATACAAGAGGCCTCTGATAGCATATTCATTTTTTGTGGTCTGCATAATTGCAGGTGTGGGGGAGGTATGTTCTTTGCCAACATGTCTGTCTTTTTCATCCCAGATTGGTGAAAGGAAAAATGTAGTCAGGTTCTAATGACTTTGACGAGTATGGATGAGTTTGTCCAAGTGCCTACAATAGCCATCACTGCTTATGATGATACAGTAAAAAAATGAATTCAACATTTTTTTTTTTTTTTTTGTTCTTTACTCAGGGTTGTGGAAAGTAAGAATCCTGCGTTTGCAGTTGGTGATTATTATGTAGCACGTGCAGGCTGGACAACACACTTCATATCAGACGGTAAAGAATTGCGTGCCTTACCATCCAACTGGCCCGAATCACTGCCACGGTCATTGGCACTTGGAGCTGTTGGAATGCCTGGGTAAACTACCTTTTACGCCTAAAAACATATTTTATTATATCCCAAAACCTCTACACCTTGATATATTTACATATGTATATTTTATAAGACTATTGATACCTCATCCCCTCCATTGGGCTGCATTCACAGGGAGGAAAAACTTCAGTAAATGCTGACAATTCACTATTTTGAATGCTATATAATCAACTGGTTATTTTTTAATGTTAGAGACCTTTGCAAGCCTGTTTAGGAGCTCCAAAATCATATTGGTGACAAGTGTGCCTTTGTGCGTTTCAGAGTTAGCTAGCATTGCTGACAATGCATTTCATGACTATAAACCTGCACACGTTATCTACTTTGAATATTTACCTATAATAAAAGTGCTTCTGCAGTTGCAAAAAATATGTGGATATGTTTACTTGTGATTTATTTTACTTAAGGTTTCCTACATACTGTGTTTAAGGCTAAGTTCACATGTAGGCGCTTTGGGGCATTTTTGGGGAGTTTTTCTGCACTAGGATCAGCTCAAAAAATGCCCAACAAGACAAATCCTATTCATTTCAATGGCCCCTGTTCACATCTGAGCGTTTTGATGTTTTAAGCAAAACGCCCAACGCTCAAAAAAGTATATGAGCTTCTTTTTGGGCAGATTACAGGCGTTTTTATTTTTTTCCATAGGTCACTAGTCAACCTAAAAAAACGCCTGAAAAAACGCCCATAAAAACGCCTGAAAAAACGCCTGTAAGGCTACATTCACATGTCAGCGTATCGATCGCGGGCAGAATCACCGCGATTCTGCCCGCGATCCAAAAATCATTGCAAATCGCGGGACGCCTGTGCATTGCCCGTGATTTGCAATAGCACCCCAAACGCTGTGCGATGTTGCCGCGATTTCCGCCTGCCGAATCGCGGTAACATCGCGAAAAAAAAAAATTGCGGGGCGTATGACGCACAAAAAAGGTACAAGAGCTTCTTTGGGGCATAATGCGTCCCGCGATTTTTTTTTTTTGCGCGATGTTACCGCAATTCGGCAGGCGGAAATCGGGGCAACATCGCACAGCGTTTAGGGTGCTATTGCAAATCACGGGCAACGCACAGGTGTCCCGCGATCTGCAATGATTTCCGGATCGCGGTCAGAATCACCGTGATTCTGCCCGCGATCGCTACGCTGACATGTGAACGTAGCCTAAATAGCAACGCCAAGATGTGAACGTAGCCTTAAAGTGTAAAAACAAGAAGAAAAATGTAATAGATTAGTAGTCCTTAGATGTGGTGGCTGCATTCGTTTTCTTGCCTTGCCTGTAACAAACTTCCTGCAAGGCCGGGCAAGGAAATTAATCAGAGAAGCCGCCATGAGGCCCATGGTAACTCTAGAGGAGCTGCAGAGATCCACAAATCAGGTGGGAGAATCTGTCAACAGGACAACGATTGGTCGTGCACTCCACAAATCTGGCCTTTGTGGAAGCGTGGCAAGAAGAAAGCCATTGTTGAAAGAAAGCCATAAGAATTTCCATTTGAAGTTTGTGAGAAGCCATGTGGAGGACACAGCAAACGTGGAAGAAGTTGCTCTGGTCAGATGAGACCAAAATTGAACTTTTTGGCCTAAAAGCAAAACGCTATGTGTGGCGGAAACCTGAACACACCACCCCCACCGAGAAACATGGTGGTGGCAGCATCATGTTGTGGGGATGCTTTGCTTCAGCAGGGACAGGGAAGCTGGTCAGAGTTGATGGGAAGATGGATGGAGCCAAATAGAGTCTGCAAAAGACTCACACCTCTCTAGATGTGTAAAGCTGGTAGTGACATACCCAAAAAGACTTGCAGCTGTAATTGCAGCAAAAGGTAGCTCTACAAAGTATTGACTCAGGGGGGCTGAATACAAATGCATGCCACACTTTTCAGGTATTTATTTGTAAACAAATTTGAAACCCATTTATCATTTTCCTTCTACTTCACAATTATGTGCCACTTTGTGTTGGTCTATCACATAAAATACCAATAAAATACATTTACTTTTTGATAGTAACATGACAAAATGTGGAACATTTCAAGGGGTATGAATACTTTTTCAAGGAACTGTAACAGGAAGGAACAGAACACTTCTTCCTTTCTCCATAGCATAGGGGCAGATGTTCTGTAGTACACTGAGAGAACTGAGAACAATGCTAACTGATAACAGTGCAGCAAGGGGAGGGGGTACACAGAAAATTATCAGACAGCTAGATCCACAAGTTGTTTTTATTACAGTTATCAAACAAATATATCAAAACTCTTTCAACTGTATATTTAGCAGACCAAAAGAAAACAAATAATAGTTTATTAATATCTGCATTTACTATTTTTCTTGCACAGTGTCACAGCATACATTGGTCTTAAGCAAATCTGTGATCCAAAGCCAGGTGAAGTGCTTCTTGTAAACTCAGCGGCTGGCGCTGTGGGTACTATTGTTGGACAAATTGCCAAGATAAAGGTAAATTACATGAAACTGCTCTCACTCTGCCTAGTGCTGGACTGTAACTGATAATCAGCAGTGACTCATTTTGTACACGAAACCATATTGCAGTCAGGGCCGGTGCTAGACTTTCTGGTGCCCTAGGCAAGGCCAGCAACTTGGCAGCCCCCCAAAAAAAAATATTAAATTAAAATAAAAAATTAAAACTTCTATAATTTTAAAAACAGTAGCAAATATTAAAACCTCCTAACATGAAATATAGCAAAGAGCCAGCCAAATCAAACAAAGAAACATCCACAGAAGAGTGTGGAGGGGGGAGAGTGTGTGGGGGGGGGGGGGAGAGAGTGATTGGGGGGGGGAGAGTGATGGGGGAAGAGAGTGACAGGGGGGAGGGGGGGAAGAGTGTGACGGGGGGAGGAGTGTGATGGTGGGGAAGGGAAGAGTTTAACAGGCGGTGGGGGCCAGTGTGACAGGTGGTGGGGGGCCAGTGTGATAGGAGGGGGGCCAGTGTGACAGGTGCTGTGAGGGGCCAGTGTGACAGGTGGTGGGGGGGGGCAGTGTGACAGTTGGTGGATGGCCAGTGTGACAGGTGCTGTGGGGGGGCGGTGTGACAGGTGGTGGAGGGGGGCGGTGTGACAGGTGGTGGAGGGGGGCGGTATGACAGGTGGTGAAGGGAGCGATGTGACAGGTGGTGAGGGGCAGTGTGACGGGTGGTTGAGGGAGCGGTGTGACAGGTGGGGGGGGGCGATGTGACAGGTGGTGGGGGGGCGGTGAGACAGGTGGTGGGGGGACATTGTGACAGGTGGTGGAGGGGTGCAGTGTGATTAGTTGGTGGGGGGGCAGTGTGACAGGTGGTGGAGGGGGGCAGTGTGACAGGTGGTGGAGGGGGGTGGTGTGACAGGTGGTAGAGGGGGGCGGTGTGACAGGTGGTAGAGGGGGGCGGTGTTGCAGGTGGTGAAGGGGGGCGGTGTGACAGGTTGTGGGGGGGCATTGTGACAGGTAGTGCAGGGGGGCAGTGTGATTGATTGGTGGTAGGGGAGCAGTGTGACAGGTGGTGGTGGGGGGGGGGGCAGTGTGACAGGTGGTGGAGGGGGGGCAGTGTGATTAGTTGGCAGGGCCGGACTGGGAATAAAATTCATCCCTGGAAATAATTTCATACCAGCCCAATAACATTATTATACCAGCCCAACAGAATAACGTCTTTATTTTCTTGTTCATAATAGGGAAAATTATGCATTTTAAAACACATTTTGAAGAGTTTATAATATATAGATAAGACATATATGAAAGCAAATATGGCTTTATATATATATATATATAAAAATATAAATAGAGCAAACTCCTTTCCACAAGATGGTCAGAGGCTGCGGACAAGTTACAGGAGATGGTCAGAGGCTCCAGACAGGATACAGGAGAGAGTCAGAGGCTGCGGACAAGTTACAGGAGATGGTCAGAGGCTGCGGACAGAATACAGGAGAGAGTCCGAGGCTGCAAACATGGTACAAGAGATGTCAGAGGCTGCGGACATGTTACAGGAGCTAGTCAGAGGCTGCGGACATGTTACAGGAGCTGGTCAGAGGCTGCGGACACAGTACAGGAGATGTCAGAGACCACAGACAGGATACAGGAGATAGTCAGAGGCTGTGGACATTGTACAGGAAATGTCATAGGCTGCGGACATAGTACAGGCGATGGTCAGAGGCTGCGGACATGGTACAGGAAATGTCATGGGCTGCGGACAGGTGGTGGTGTGGGGGCAGTGTGACAGGTGGTGGTGGGGGGCAGTGTGACAGGTGATGGCGGGGGGCAGTTTGACAGGTGGTCGGGGGGGCAGTGTGACGGGTGGTGGTGGGGGGCAGTGTGACAGGTGGTGGTGGGGAGGGCAGTGTGACAGGTGGTGGTGGGGGGCAGTGTGACAGGTGATGGGGGGGGCAGTGTGACAGGTGGTGGGGGGCAGTGTGACAGGTGGTGGGGGGCAGTGTGACAGGTGGGGGGGGGGGCAGTGTGATAGGTGGTGGTGGGGGGCAGTGTGATGGGTGGTGGTGGGGGGGCAGTGTGACAGGTGGTGGGGGGGGCAGTGTGACAGATGCCAGAACTTCACTCACAAAGTTGACCGCAGTGTGACAGGTGATGGTGGGGGGCAGTGTGACAGGTAATGGTGGAGCGCAGTTTGACAGGTGGTGGGGCGGGAAGTGTGACAGGTGGTGGTGGGGGGCAGTGTGACAGGTGGTGGTGGGGGGGCAGTGTGACAGATGCCAGAACTTCACTCACAAAGTTGACCGCTTATGCCAGCTTCTGAGGGCTGCCCTTAAAAAATGAGAGCTGAGGCAGCAATGTGCTTGTTGTCCCGTGGCCAATCAATAGTAGGGGTGGTGACAGGCGGGGGGGAATGGCTGCCTGTGTGTTGTGCTCTCCCGACTCCCAGGGCTCATTGAGTGCCGATTAGAGGCAGGAGGATGACGGCTTACAAATGTATAAGGAGTGTGATCACCTGTCAAGTTTTCCCCACCATGGGGATTGGGGAGTGAGTGAGACGGCCTCCACCCGTTATCAGGAAGGGATTCCCACACTTCCCTTGATCCTCCCCTTTAAAAAACTCTGACAAACGGCCCGGGAAATGAAGGCAGACTGGGGACGGGATGGGGCGCCCACCAACACACCGCTCTTTGTGTGTGTGAGCGGAGCTGAGGTGGTAGTGTGCTGTGCGCGTCCTCTAAACCCAGAGAATTAGGCACTGACTAACTCCGGGTGGAGAATAGGAAAACTAGTGGTCCTGGCTGCACCCTAGGCTGCAGTGCACCCTAGGAGGCTGCCTAGTTCGCCCAGTGGTAGCGCCGGCCCTGATTGCAGTATGAGAATTGTTAGAATACATTGTTCACGTATATTTGTACAACAACTACAGATATATTCTCTAGCCAGTAGATGGCCGTATTTATAAGTTTGTAGCCGCTCTATGGTAAACCCTATGTCTTTTCTCTGTATAATAAAAGTTTCCTGTCTGCAGTTAGGCAGCAAAGCCCATGTGGACTGCCTGTTATGTAGGGCTATATACAGAATTTCTAACAGGAATACAGTACATCAGTCCTAATGTTTAGCATTGAATAATGCTACTTTATTTAACTGACTCTGCAGATAATGAGTGTATATACCATTTTTTACCAAAAGTATTGGGATGCCTGCCTTTACATGCACATGAACTTTAATGGCATCCTAGTCTTGGCCTGTAGGGTTCATAATTAAGTTGGCCCACCGTTTGCAGCTATAGCAGCTTTAACTCTTCCATCCCACTCATCCATGTCTTTATGGACCTTGCTTTGTGCACTGGTCCAAATCATTTGGTGGAGGGGGAATTATGGTGTGGGGTTGTTTTTCATGGGTTGGGCTTGACCCCTTAGTTCTAGTAAAGGGAACTCTTAATGTGTCAGCATAAACTTTGGGATTAATTTAGAGCAGAGACTGTGAGCCAAGTCTTCTCATCCACATCAGTGCCTGACCTCACAAATGCGCTTCTGGAAGAATGGTCAAACATTCCCATAGACACTTTTTTAAACTAGGGAATGGGGGGGAGGGTACAGATGTAGAAATGGGGGCATTAGCGGTAGGGTGTTCGGAGCTCCTAAACCCAGGGTGGGTACGGGGAAAAATCAAGAGAGCAGCCTAAAAACATCAAATGAGGATAAATGTAACCGATCTAAATTACGAGGCTTTTATACCAATGCCAGAAGCCTGGCCAACAAGATGGGAGAGCTGGAGCTGCTGATGTTTGAGGAGGACTTAGATTTTGTGGGGATAACTGAGACTTGGTTCGACAGCTCTCATGATTGGATGGCGACCATTCAGGGGTATTCCCTTTATCGCAGGGATAGAGAGGGTAAAAAAGGGGGAGGGGTATGTCTGTATATTAAGAACAGTATACAGGTAAATATGAGGGATGATATTAATAATGGAGCTATGGACGAGGCAGAATCCCTATGGGTAGAGCTTCAAAGGGAAGGCACGGTGGGGAAGGTAATATTGGGCGTTTTGAGTAATGAACCAGGCTGGGAGTTTTTAAAAGCCTCAGGAATCTTTTGCAGGTGTTTAGAGTTAATTAGTTGATTCAGATGATTAGGTTAATAGCTCGTTTAGAGAACCTTTTCATGATATGCTAATTTTTTGAGATAGGAATTTTGGTTTTTCATGAGCTGTATGCCAAAATCATCAATATTAAAACAATAAAAGGCTTGCACTACTTCAGTTGTGTGTAATGAATCTAAAATATATGAAAGTCTAATGTTTATCAGTACATTACAGAAAATAATGAACTTTATCACAATATGCTAATTTTTTGAGAGGGACCTGTATATAATATCCACAGTGAGCATTTAAGGAAGTTTTTTGGCTTTCTATAGAAAAAATTATCCGGATTGCAAACTAGATTTTCACAGAATTTTTTGTACTAACATTATTTTGTTTTTCCTTATATTGAACAGGGCTGTAAAGTGGTCGGATCTGCTGGCTCAGATGAAAAAGTTGCGTATTTAAAAGAAATCGGTTTTGATGCAGCTTTCAACTATAAGACTGTAAGCTCTTTGGAGGAAGCACTGAAGGCAGCATCTCCAGAGGGCTACGACTGTTACTTTGAGAATGTAAGTAACTGTGAGTTTGTGGCTAATTTCAACAAGGAGTTTTAAGCCTCGTACACGCGCAACGATTATCGGCCGACCGATCGTCCGACTTTTGTCCAAGTTGTTTTGTTGGTTGGAATGTGCCTAGACTGCACACAAATTTTCTCAGCCAACAAAATTCTACTTCAGAAGTGATGTCATGTGTTGGTTTGTTTCCTTTGTGTCTGTTCTTCACTGAGCATGCCCAGACTTGCTCATCAGATTTTTCCCTGTCGAAATCTTTACTGACTGCACGAAAATCGGCCGTTGTGTTGACGGCCAACAAAAATTTTATAGTCTGCACACCAGATATTTTTCGGCCGAAAAGTCGGAGTTGGTTGTCGGAAGCATCATACTAACAAGCCGAAAAACGGCAGATCGGACGTTGGCCGAAAATTCCCTGCCAATTTTCGATGCGTGTGTACGGGGCTTTAGTTATCAGTGTGAAGTTTATTTGCACATGGATAAATATTTGACTTCTGGGAAAACTGAAGTAGCTTATGCGCAAGTACAAATAGTCAAATTGTCAGAAAGCAAAAATTTGTGAATACTAGAACCTTGACTGGAGGAATTCGGCCAATAGTGAATGTACCAATATATATGTAAAGCACTGCGTAAATTAACAGCTCTATAAAAGTACCTGTAGTAATAATAATAATTAATTACAGACCAGTTATAAGACGGAGCTCCTCCTAAAAGCCTATGTACAATGTGCTTAACCACTTAAGCCCCGGAAGATTTTACCCCCATTCCGACCAGGGGGTATTTTGCGATTCGGCACTGCGTGACTTTAACGGACAATTGCGCGGTCGTGCGACGATGTACCTAAACAAATTTGGCGTCCTTTTTTTCCCACAAACAGCTTTCTTTTGGTGGTATTTGATCACCTGTGCGATTTTTTGATCACGCGCTATAAACAAAAAAAGAGCGTTGATTTTTCAAAAATAGCAATATTTTTCACATTTTTTTTTTATATAAATTTCCCCCAAAAAAAATGTAAAAATCAAAATTTTTTAACATTTTCGGCCAATTTGTTTTATGCTACCTATGTTTGGTAAAAAAAATCGCAAAAAGCGTATTTTGATTGGTTTGCGCAAAAGTTATCGCGTTTACTAACAAAGGGAAAGATTTTTGTCATTTTTGTTGTTTTGTTTTTTTTACGCGTAATGGCGGCGATCTGCGATTTTTTTTTTTTTTTTTTTCCGGTACTGCGGCATTGGGCCGGACAGATCGGACCCTTGACTGACATTTTTGACACTTTTGGGGTTACCAGTGACATTTCTACAGTAATCAGTGCTATGCATATGCACTGTTACTGTAAAAATACACTGGTAGTGAAGGGGTTAACTTTATTTGGGAGGGAGGGGCTGTGTGTGTCCCTAGGGGTGTGCTTTCTACTGTGATTGGCTGTGGCTTGAGCTGTAAGGACACTGATCAACGGATCTACATAGTAGATCCGTGTGATCAGTGTTTTTACACCAAGGAGAATGACAGGTGGCTTGTTTACACAAGCCGCCTGACTTTCTCCCTCTCCCCCGCCGATCGCCGAGTGACCGGCGGACATCGGGTCCGCTGGTCACACGCGCGGGGGGGTCCGTGACCACGCGGGAGCGCGCGCTCGCTCCCTAGACCCTCACAAGCTAGTGACATAGCCCTACGTCACTTTGCCTGTGAGGGGCTGACTGCCGACGTAGATCGGCGTTAGGCAGTCGGCAAGTGGTTAAAATGCAATGAACAAACAATATTTTGGATCAGTCAGGCATTTTTTTTTACATCCAGCCCTTGAGGAAATAAATGGGTGGAGGGATTTTTGACTAAAGAGAGTAACAATTCTGGCTAAGGGTTAATAGGCTGAGTGGTAGTATATGAACAGGAAGTTGCTGCTGGGAAGTCGCAAAAAGAACCCTCATTGGCTGTGGCTGATCAGCAAACTGTGCTTGGGTGGTTGTTTTTCTTGTCATGGTAGCTTGGGGGTTAGGTGTAATCTTTGGGGTCTGTGAAAGACTTGAAACAGTTACACTAGGGGCCGATATGGTGGTATGGTGCTTCTCTGTTGGCTAGGTGTTCTACCAGGAGCTTGGTTTCTTTGTGGAAGGCAGTATATAGGCTCAATTTGGAATTGTCCTCAAGCCAGCAGTGTGCAGCTGAGGTCAGGGGTAGAACTTAGTTAAGACTTTGGTTAATGGACTCCCAAAGGGCCTCCTCCTGGCAATACTTGACTATTTATTTTGGTACATTTTACTGTTTTTTTTAATTGTTAATGGGTGTTAAATAAAAGGCTGTTGAGGCCAATTTAAAACCCACGTCGGTGTCAATATTTGGGGGGTTAGATGTCAGGGACAGAACTGACATACCCATCAGTAAAAGGTATATTTGTTTAACCACTTGCCGACCGCTTACTATATATATACGGCGGCAGAGTGGCTCCTACAGGCAAAAAACGTATCGGTATGTCGCTCGCCTGGTGGCAGCTAGAGGGTGAG
The DNA here is from genome assembly GCF_965119305.1 of Pelophylax lessonae. Taxonomy (NCBI): domain Eukaryota; kingdom Metazoa; phylum Chordata; class Amphibia; order Anura; family Ranidae; genus Pelophylax; species Pelophylax lessonae. Next base: position 417,092,249 of record NC_138768.1, read on the forward strand.
CGCGCGCTGCCGTCAGTGCGCTCCCGCCCCCAATAGTCAGCGGGGAAGCCGATGCATGTGTCAGGTGGCTCCGATTGCCGCCTGACACCCGCGATCGCTCACCGCTGAGAGAGAAGGATGGTCGGCTGTTGTAAACACAGCTGACCGTTCTTCTCCCTGGAATGGTCATAGAGCCCATGTGATCCTTCTATATAGGATCACATGTCTCTATGGTCATTTCAGAAGCCACGACCCCCACAGTTAGAATCACTCCCCTAGGCTCACATTTAATCCCTTGATCACCGTTCTTCTCCCTGGAATGGTCATAGAGCCCATGTGATCCTTCTATATAGGATCACATGTCTCTATGGTCATTTCAGAAACCACGCCCCCCCACAGTTAGAATCACTCCCCTAGGCTCACATTTAACCCCTTGATCACCCACTGGGTTAACCCCTTCCCTGCCAGTGTCATTATTACAGTAACAGTGCATATTTTTAGGGATAGGTCTAAGCCTGTCTGGAGGAACCCCAGAACATGATGAATTTTAGGATTAGAGATGGAACCAGACTCATTAGTGTCAGGGTCCGGACTGGTAGCAGGAGCGGTGCAGGGAGTTGATCCGCTGTGTCAGTGAGGGATTGGCGTGGACCGTACCGGAAGATCGGTTCTAAGTAGTTACTGGTTTTCACCAGAGCCCGCGGCAAGGCGGGATGGGCTTGCTGCGGCGGTAACTACCAGGTCGTGTCCTCTGGTAGCGGCTCAACCTCACCGACTGCTGATATAGGCGTAGTACAAAAGGGACAGGCAGAGGCGTAGTCAGACGTAGCAAAGGTCAGGGCAGGCAGCACAGGTTCAGAGGCGATAGTCGTTAGCAAAGGGTTCGGCAACAGGCAAAGGATTACACAAATAACGCTTTCACTAAGGCAATAAGGCAACAAAGATCCGGCAAGGGCTGGAAGGGGCAGATCACTTGTATAAGAAACAGGAAACAGGTCACAGGAAACAGGTCACAGGAAACAGGTCACAGGAAACAGGTCACAGGAAACCGGTCACAGGAAACAGGAAACAGGTCACAGGAAACAGGAAGGGAGGTTTGGACCAGGCACCAATTACTGGTGCACAGGCCCCTTAAATTTCAAACAACCGGTGCGTGTGCGCCCTATGGTGCAGGGGCGCGCACGTTGGGAACCATGTGAGCGGGGAGCGGAGGAGGGACCTGGAGCAGGCACAGGTGAGTGGATCTGGAACGAACGCCGCGAGCGCTCCGGTCCAGAAGCAGGGACCGGAGCGCTCAGCGTTACAATTAGTCATGTAATCCTCAAACTTAGACCAGATCCTCTCGTAGACTTTATTGGTGCCCGGTCTCCTGGCACTCATCATTGTGGACATTGCCGCACTTGGACAGTCAAGAGCTTTTAGTCTTTCCCTCTCAAGGACCATGCCATGAGATGTAACTGCGCTGGGCAGGGATGCAGCACTGGACCCTGAGATAGAAGGTCCGGCCTGAATGGCAGGGGAACAGGATCCCGGAAGCTTAGTTGAAACAGGGGAAACCAGGGCCTCCTTGGCCAAAACGGAAGGATTGCTATGACCTTCTCTCTCTCTCTCTCTTTCTCTCTCTCTCTCTTTCTCTCTTTCTCTCTTTCTCTCTTTCTCTCTTTCTCTCTTTCTCTTTTTTTTCTCTCTTTCTCTCTTTCTCTTTTTTTTCTCTCTTTCTCTCTTTCTCTTTTTTTTCTCTCTTTCTCTTTTTTTTTCTCTCTTTCTCTTTTTTTTCTCTCTTTCTCTTTTTTTTCTCTCTTTCTCTTTTTTTTCTCTCTTTCTCTTTTTTTTCTCTCTTTCTCTTTTTTTTCTCTTTCTCTTTTTTTTCTCTTTCTCTTTTTTTTCTCTTTCTCTTTTTTTTCTCTCTTTCTCTTTTTTTTTCTCTTTTTTTTCTCTCTTTCTCTTTTTTTTCTCTCTTTCTCTTTTTTTTCTCTCTTTCTCTTTTTTTTTCTCTCTTTCTCTTTTTTTTTCTCTTTCTCTTTTTTTTTCTCTCTTTCTCTTTTTTTTTCTCTCTTTCTCTTTTTTTTCTCTCTTTTTTTTTCTCTCTTTTTTTTCTCTCTCTCTCTCTCTCCATGGCAAACAAGTCTACCTCCAGAAGAATCCCCAGAGAGGTGACCCACTTGAAGGTTTCTGGATGAAGGGACCATTCGTTGTTGTCTAGATCGGTTCTTGACAGAAAATCTGCCTGAATGTTCTGGACACCTGGAAGATAGGCAGCTGACAGGTTGGAAAGATTCCGCTGGGCCCATGCCATGATTGGTTTCACTTCTTCCAGAAAGGAGGAACTGCGGGTGCCCCCTTGTCTCTTGATATATGCGACTGCCGTCATATTGTCTAGCCGCAGGAGAACCGAGGACCCTGTCACCAAGTGACGGAAAGCCTGGATGGCACGAAAAGCCGCCCGAAGCTCCAGGACATTTGAGACCAACCGAGAGTGGGAAAGTCCCACCTGCCCTGGGCCACCTCTGACAGGCAGTGCGCGCCCCAGCCCGTCCGGCTGGCATCCGATGTTACAACGATCCAAGGAACGGGAACGATCGAATGACAATTCAGGAGATTTTCCCGTTGCAGCCACCAAGACAGACTCGCCCTCATGGAGGATGTTATCCGAACAGGAGTGTCTGGGTTCCCGGAACTCCATTGACGGAGGAATCCGATTTGAAAGGGCCTCATCCTCCACTGCGCCCATTTGACCATGGGGGCCGTGGAGACCATAGTCCCTATTATTCTTAGACACTGGGAGGCCCAAAGATAAGAGGTTGACATTGCCGGTTGTATTCTGCTGCGGATCACTGGAATCTTCTCCACTGGAAGAGAGATGGTGCCTCTGGAGGTGTTGAAGAGTGCCCCTAGGAAAATCAAGGATTTTGTAGAATCCAGATGGCTTTTCTCCAGGTTCAAGAGCCACCCGAATTCCTGAAGGGTGGAGATTACCTGAGACCTGTGTTGTAGAATTTGAGCTTGGTCTTGAGAAAGAAGAAGTAGATCGTCTAAGTAATGAAACAGTCGGATCCCTTTCGATCTGATCAGGGCTACAATAGTCAGTAAGATCTTTGAAAAGACCCGAGGTGAGGTGGTAAGCCCGAAAGACAGGTAAACTAGAGATGCACTTGACCCACGGCAAAGCGAAGAAATTTTTGTAGCTCTGCTGCCACTGGGACATGGAAGTAGGCATCTTTTAGATCTATGGAGATCATCCAATCCTCTGGTTGCACCACTTGACGGATAGTGAAGAGCGTTTCCATCCTGAACCTCTCTTTCCTTATGAAGGAGTTTAGATGAGTCAGATCTATGACCGGCCTCCAGGTGCCGCTTTTCTTTAGTACCATGAACAGGGGTGAATAAAGGCCTTGAAACCTTTCTTCGGCCGGGACTGGAATGACAGCACCTTGAGAGATCAGGGAATCTACGTATGACAGAAGAATTGACTTTTTCTTCCACACGAGGTAGAGCCGTAGGAATAAACTGCAGAATTGGAGTTTCTTCGAAAAACCAAACGTGACCATGAGACACGGTCTTGACGGTCCACTGGTCTGTAATCGAGGCTGCCCAAACGTGCGCAAACTGACGTAGGCGAGCGCCCACTCGCAACGCCTGGGCAGGCCTGATATCAAAAGGACTTTGTGGCCTCCCGACCACCTGAAGGTGTCCCTTTGTTGAACTTCTGACCTGTAGGTTGAGATCTTTTCCAATTCTTCCTGAACTCACGCCCAGGCCTGTAAGAGCGGGCTTCTCTGGATCGATCCGAGCTCTGTTTGTGCTGAAATCTTCTGCAGTCTAGCAAACGGCGATCCTGAGGGAGGAAACCCGATTTACCACCAGTGGCACGGGTAATGGCACTGTCCAGCTAATTGCCAAAAAGGGACGTACCCTCGAACGGAATCCTGCACCAAGCTTGCTTGGAAGCAGGGTCGGCCAGCTAGGGACGTAACCACAAAGCACGTTTGGCCGTGACAGAGGAGAGCATGACCCGTGCCACCAGGTGAATGATATCAATGGAAGCCTCTCCCGAAAAGGCCGTTGCTAACCTTAACTCTTGAACAGCCGAGTTTCTGGCTACTTCCTCTGAGACACTTTGCAGTGTGGCCTCCACATTATCTACCCAAGCCTCCATAGCTTTAGATGTGGCTGCTAGAGCCAGGGCTGGCTTGCAGGTCATACCAGCTGACAGGTAGATCTTTTTAAGATCTGTATCCATTCGTCTATCCAGACCATCTTTAAATGAGACGGAATCTTCCAAAGGCAGGGTAATGTGTTTAACCAGCCTCATTAAGGCTGCGTCTATTGTAGGTGCAGAATCAAGATGCTTCACCTTTTCGGTCTTAAAAAGATACAACCTGGAGAACTTGGACGATAAGGAATTCTTTCTTTCAACTCCTTGCCATTCGTCTGTGATGATTTCTCCCAGTTCACTCAGAAAAGGGAAATGATCCCGTTCTTTTTTGAGGTGTTAAAATATTTCCTCTGTTTTGCTGGGGAATCTGCTGGCTCTTCCCATTTTAACGCCTCTTTTACCGCTCTCACTAGCGGTGGGACCATGACCAAATCAAAACCTGTATTTTGGTCCTCTAGGTCATCCTCACTTCCAGAGGAATCCTCCGAGAAGCGACTCGGCTGGGAAGTGCCTGGCTCTAAGTCTTCCCTCTGAGGGGGAACTGGTGTGTCAGATGCATGACCAGACAGCCGGCTAGGATCCCAATCCCTTAGGGATTCTTGAACGATCCGCCTGACCAGAGCTTCCACTGGTTGATCTGGGACCTGTTTTTCCTTGATCGCCCGAGAATAGCAGGCATCACACAAGGATCTATCTTCAGGGACTACAGCCCTACAGCCCCAGCAGGATTTGCGTGTGGGGCGGTCAGCATGGCGGGAAGACAGGCTTGGATAATCTTCATGGCGCCTAGATCTAGACCTGGATCTACGGTGCCTGGATTTGGATGATGCATGATGATGGCCTGAAGGTGATCTATCCTTTTGATCCTGATGCAGGACGTTGGTCAGACCTAAATGGGCTGAAAAACAAAAGAAAGCTCAGGCTACAGTAAGCCAGCTGGCAGACAAGCGAGAATTTAAAACCAAAACTCACCTGTTGCGCAGGGACTGGCCCCCGGGGGGCGGTGAGGCATCTATTGCAGATCACAGCGAAATAACCTGCAATAGGAAGAGTGTAAGAACTCAATCTTACCTCCCCATAGCCGCCCTTCCCCCTTCCCCATTCGTGCAGGACTAACCTAGCACAGGACTTACCCAACACAGGCAGAGACACAGCGTTGGGAGGCCGCCGCAAAAGCCCACAGACATCCCAAGAATGACAGCTCCATCAGCTGTTTAAATTTCCCGGGAGCCGTAAAGCCACACCCCCCTGACGCCGCCGCGTCATCGAGGACCGGAAGTAGCGTGTGCTCATGCGCAGACCACTTGGAAACCAAGCCTCACACTGAACACCCAATCGGGAATCAGGGAAGCAGGGGGAGAAGCCGAGAGCGACGGTCTGGAACGCAGAAGCGCTCCAGCCGCCATACTAACCAGGAAGCAAAAAACACAAGATATATAGAAAGTAAGCAATACATTACCACCGATACCGTCAGAAGGACCTGGAACGCTCCTCAACCGGAGACTGGCGTGTGCATCGGGCATAAGGGCCTCCTGCTAGTAGCAAGGACGTTTGGCCAAGCGATGCAGCCCACCTCTCATTCAGGATTTACGGCATCTTCCGGCATCATTTTAAATTGCCTGGGTCCACCCAGATAATACTGAGATTGCTGGACTAAGGTAGAAAAGGCATCATCCAGGAAAGCCACACGCCACCAGGTATGTAAGAAAACGCATCCTACAAGGTAAGACTTCTCTTGCAGGAGGAGGACAAAAAAGGAACACGGCTCCTGGCTTGGAGCAAAAATTTATGGGAGTGGGGTCCTATAGGGTAGGAGAGGAGGCGGAGCCTACCCATAAGTGTGCTGCCATGGAATCTGTCAGGAAATTTTGATTTTTACATTTTTTTTTATTTTTTTTTTGAGAATGTCCTATAGCAGAATGTGAAAAATATTGTTTTTGTTTTTTTTTTCAAAATTGTCGCTCTTTTTCTGTTTATAGTGCAAAAAATAAAAATAGCACATGTGATCAAGTACCACCAAAAGAAAGCTCTATTTGAGGGGAAAAAAGGACATCAATTTTATTTGGATACAGTATCGCACGACCGTGCAATTGTCCGTTAAATTAACGCAGTGCCGAATAGTAAAATAGGGCCTGGTCATTAAGGGGGCAAATCCTTCCGGTCTAAAAGTAGTTAAAAATGAGCACTTATGCACACAATTCTGCAGAGCTGACAATATACCAATTGTCAAAAGTGAATGTGTTTTCTTTCTTTGTTTTGCATATATAGGTTGGAGGAAAGTTTGCTGATGTAACTCTTCAACAAATGAAGACTTTTGGAAGAATTGCAGTGTGTGGTTGCATCTCTATGTACAATGATTCTTTTCCGCAAACAGGTAATAACACTTTATTTGAATATTACCATAGGAAAGAAACCACATAAAAGAGACGTTTTACCATTTAGGTGGCCAAACCAGCGGCAAAGGCATTAATTAAAGGGATACTAAACACACAATAAAAAAAAATTGAAGTACCTTTTTCCTAATCGATATACAGCTGTCACATGACCCAGATCTTGCCCAGACTGTCTGCTGGGAAACATAAGCAAGAGGGGCTTCTAGTCCTCTGCTGCTGGTCAAACAAAAAATAACAGTCTTTGGAATACAGACTAAAAATAATTTAGATCAATAAAATGTTTTAAATTGTCATACAATTACATATTTAAAATCAAATCTTTATTAATATTTTTTGGCAATAACATGGTGTGGGTGGATTTCTGCCAGTCCCAAGCTCTAGCCTGTGTCTTAGAATAAGAGGGAGGGGAATCCTCCATCAAACTACATGTAATATTCTGCCCCCATTGTGTTTAGCTGGTTAGTGGGCATGGAAGAGGAGGGAGGGAATGGGCTGCCCTTTACCACTGTATACACCCACATGTGTGACTCTATAGTCATATGGGCTGCTCAGATGTGATAGGGAGGAAATGCTTAGCATAGAAACCCACTGAAAACTGATTGCTCTGCAAAATCCCTAGCTGCATTGGGGATTTGGACAGAATGGGGAGATAGAGAACAGCAGGATCAACCAGGTTTTTTTTGCAGAATACAGAAAATAATTCTCATAGTGACTGAGTGAGTATTAACAGCATGTAATACAGCATTTATTGATAGTTTTTTATGATATGGGGTTATTTTTAACAGAAAAAGTTCTATTGAACAAATCAGCATAACAAAAGTATCATATACAGACATAAAGGAAATGCACGACAGCGTTCAGATGTCACATATACAATCTGACAACAGTAATGGTTAAAAGAATCTCAAAAAAAAATAGGGGTACCCCCCCCCCCCCTATCCATCTCATACCCCAGAGAAGCACAGTCCCCTAACACTCAGTATATTGCTAGCAGTGCCACAAGTAGCATCGCTTAACCCTACCACCCACCCTCCCCCTCACCAAGTAAGGAGGATAAATGTTCCAGAGACCCAACCAAACAGTAGGGAGAGGAAGAGGCCACATCTAACTCTCCACGTCAATCCACCGGGACCAGATTTTGTTAAATTTCCTCGGACATTGTCGGCTCTCGTATGTAATTCTGTACCGAGGCAAAGCCGAGTTGACTGCACTCCGCCAGGAGCCATGGGTTGGAGGATCCCCAGACTTCCATTTCAGTAGGATATCTCATCTAGCATAGAACAGGGTGAAGGTCAGGAAGAGTTTGAGATATCTACCCCCCTCTATATCTTCAAAATGACTCAGTAAAAGAATCAGAGGGTTCAGGGGGATCACCAAATCCCACAGCCAAGGGTGGACGCAACCGCCTCCCAAAAGGAACGCAGCCTTGTTCAGGACCAGACCATGTGCCAAAAAGGCTCCTCCTCTAAACCCCATCTTTTGCAGCTAGGATTCAGCTGGGGATATATACGGGACAGCCTGTGCGGGGTGTAGTAAACCCTGTGGAGAAACTTAAGTTGTATAAATCTATCCTTAGCGGCTATCAAAGAAGGGATAAAGGCAGTAACACAATCCTCCCACCTCTCCTCAGTGAGCTCAGGAATGTCTTCCCTCCATTTGTCAAAGGATCTAGTTAGTTTAGTGTCATAAGCTATAGTCAGTTACAAATAAATGGTAGACAGTGGTTTATTTAACACCCCGGAGATAAGACGCCGCTCCACCGAGTCTGACTTCAGGATCACAGACCCCGGGAACTGGTCCCCGATGGAATGCTTTAGCTGCCATAATCTGAATTCAAGAGATCCCAGAAGCTGATATAATCACCTTGAGGTCCCGAAAGGGCATAAGTCTCCCATCTTTGATCACATGCCTCAGGGTAGTGATCCCCCTTCTGGCCCAAACCGAGGGATCCGGGACCGAGTTCAAATGGGGGAGCATAGGGTTATTCCACAAGGGAGTATGCGTAGAGACATGGAGAGGCCTCCTATAAATCGCTCTAGCACACTGCCAGACCCGTATAGTAGTTCTCATAGGGGTAGTCACCCTGGGATGCGCTTTATGCCCCCGAAACACCAATGGGGCAATGTGAGAGTGCAAGCGCCTAATGTCCGTTCCCCGCCCGGCAGTAACCCTGCCTGATCAGGGTGAATCAAAGCCGTAATTAACCCATTCAGCCGAATAGCAAGGATTTTGGTGAGTAGCTTTGCGTCGACATTTAGGAGAGAAATAGGATGATATGAGGAGAATAAAGACGGGTTTTTCCCCGACTTAGGGATCACAACAATGACCGTCTCCCCCATAGAGTCCGAAAGTGAACCCCCCCTCAATCGACCCCTTTAGGATGTGATGCAATCTCGGAACCAGAACCTCAGCATAGGCCCTGTAGAACTCGACCAGGATACCATCAGGCCAAAGCTAACGTAATACCGATATTCAAAAAAGGACAGAGGCATGTCCAGGGAAATTATAGGCTGGTCAGCCTGACATCGATAGTATGTAAACTTCTGGAGGGGATTATAAGGGACTATATCGTAGAGTTTGCTAAAGACAACAACATCACCAGCAGTAATCAGCACAGGTTTACAAATGGGCGTTTTTGTCAAACCAATCTGTTAACATTCTATGAGGAGGTGAGCTAGATAGGGGGAGACCAGTGGATGTGGTGTACCTGGATTTCGCTAAGGCGTTTGATACAGTTCCCCACAAACACTTAATTTATAACATAAGGTCTGCAGGCATCGACCACAAGGTTCGCTCTTGGATACGGAACTGGCTAAAAGGGAGTGTCCAAAGGGTGGTAATAAATAGCGCATACCCAGACTGGTCTGGGGTGGTAAGTGGGGTCCCCCAAGGCTCAGTCCTGGGACCAACCTTGTTCAATTTATTCATAAACAGCATTGAGGACGGGATCATTAGTTCTATATCAGTTTTTGCAGATGACACAAAATTGGGCAGGGCAATAACTTCACAACATGAGGCAGATATCTTACAGAATGACCTGAACAAAATAACAGAGTGGGCAATGACATGGCAAATGAGGTTTGATGTGGAGAAGTGTAAGGTTTTGCACTTGGGAACTAAAAACATAAAAGCACAATACACTTTAGAGGGGGGGGGGGGGAACCTTTGGGGAATCAAAAATGGAGAAAGATCTGGGAGTCTTGGTAGAGGATAGACTAGGCAATAGCATGCAATATCAAGCGGCAGCTGCCAAAGCTGGCAGAATATTGGCGTGCATAAAGAAGGGGATGTATTCCAGAGATAGGGCTGTGATCCTACCACTTTATAAAACTGGTCCGACCGCATCTGGAGTATTCTGTCCAGTTCTGGTCGCCAGTCCTCAGGAGGGATGTGTTGGAGCTGGAGAGAGTCCAGAGAAGGGCAACTAAACTAATTTGGCGATTTGAAAGACCTTAATTATGAAGAACGTCTACAATCGCTTAATTTATTCTCCCTGGAGAAGAGACGCCTGAGAGAGGACATGATAAGAATTTACAAATACCTCAATGGGGATCTAAGCATAGAAAAAAAGCTATTCAGTCGCAAGGATTGCATGAGGACGCGAGGACATACAAAGCGATTAGAGGAGAAGCGTTTTAACCTCAGGCAATGCAGGGGGTTCTTTACTGTTAGGGCTACAAGATTGTGGAATTCTCTACCACAAGAGGTAGTTTCTGCAGGTAGTATGGCTACTTTCAAAAGACTCTTGGACATACATCTCAAGGATCAGAACATTAAGGGGTATGAGAGATGATTACGGCCACATACACCTACACAGGTTGAACTGGATGGACTATTGTCTTTATTCAACCTCAAACCAGGAGTCTTCCCCAGCTGGAGCAACTTCAAAGCCATTCGTATCTCCTCGAATGAAATTGGGGCATCTAATCTGTTACGGTAAGTGGGAATAAGGGTCGGAATATCTATCTGCTCTAGGTAGGAGAGTAGCTCAGTAGAAGTATAAGAGACCCGGGAGGTGTAGAGAGTAGAGATGTCGCGAACATAAAATTTTATGTTTGCGAACGCGAACTTCCGCAAATGTTCGCGAATGGGCGAACTGGGCGAAACGCCATAGACTTTAATAGGCAGGCGAATTTTAAAACCCACAGGGACTCTTTCTGGCCACAATAGTGATGGAAAAGTTGTTTCAAGGGGACTAACACCTGGACTGTGGCATGCCGGAGGGGGATCCATGGCAAAACTCCCATGGAAAATTACGTAGTTGACGCAGAGTCGGGTTTTAATCCATAAAGGGCATAAATCACCTAACATTCCTAAATTGTTTGGAATAACATGCTTTAAAACATCCAGTGTGTGTATACGATCAGGTATGATGTTGTATCGATCAGGTAGTGTAAGGGTTACGCCCGCTTCACAGTGACAGACAAACTCTGACAGACCAAACTCCCAGTTTAACGCACCGCAAACAACTGCAAACAGTCCATTTGCAGTGGGCACAGTACAGTCTGTGGGCCTGACACTCACTGGCAGGCAACTGCAATTATATTACAGAGGAAAAATTAAATATATAAATTTTACTACTTGTACTAAATTAATAGACAATGTTGTAATCCACTGCGCTTTAGGAAATACAGGTAACACAAACCTGACAGAATAACACAAATAACACAAATTGCTGCTACTTAAATGAGTAAATATAATAAAAAATAAAATTCATCCAGAAAAAAACAGGAACTGGCTTTTTTCGAATTTCAGTAGCGCAGGGATGGTGATAACCTCTTACCAAATAAATAGGATGATAACATATGCCAAAATATATGAATCAGATGTGATAAATATAAGCATAAAATCATAAATAGTGCACTATAAATTTACCAGGAAATCTTCCAGAGGAGTCTTTGCAGCACAAATCAGAGATCTGGAGGAAACCTGATTTTACTATATGTTGTTGTTGCCCAGTCCATGAGAGTGGTTAGGCATAGGAGTCTGGCGAGTCTGAATTTCAGATACTTCTCCCAGCACTGTGTGGTGGTGGCAAGCAAGGGTGGTCCCCATAAGTCGCACCTGTGATCCTTCATGTTTGCACTTTCATTGCTCTATGCACTTTATACCTATGGACTTTATGGCCTCCTATTGATGTGATTTCATTCTTTTATGTATTTATGATTTTATGATTATACTTATCACATCTGATTCATATATTTTGGTATATGTTGTCATCCTATTTATTTGGAGGTTATCACCATCCCTGCGCTACTGAAATTCGAATGAAAAAGCCATTTCCTGTTTTTTCTGGATGAATTTTATTTTTTATTATAGGAAAAATTAAATGAGTTTATCTGCAAGGTGCTGTGCCACCCTATATGAGTGGTGGGCAGTGGGCACAGTACAGTCTGTGGACCTGACGCTCACTGGCAGGCAACTGAAATTATATTACAGAGGAAAAATGTAATGAATTTTTTATCTGCAAGGTGCTGTGCCACCCTATATGAGTGGTGGGCACTGGAAGTGGGCACAGTTCAGTCAGTGGGCCTGACACACACTGGCAGGCAACTGCAATTATATTAAAGGGTAAAAATGAAATGACTTTTTTATCTGCAATGTACTGTGCCAGCCGATATGAGTGGTGTGCACACAGTACAGTCTGTATATGTATGTATATATATATAATATATAATCAGACTGATATACCAGCCCTAAAAAGGGCTTTTTGGGGTGCTGTCCTTACAGCAGGAGTGTACACAGAACCCTGGCCTAGCTAATGATTTCCCTATTAATTCAGCAGCAGCAGCACTCTCCCTGCTCTAACTAACTCTGCAGCTTCAGAATGAATCTAAGATGGATGCTGCCCTTGCTTTTTTATAGGAGGTGGGAGGGTCTGGGAGGGAGGGTATGCTGATTGGCTGGAATGTGCCTGCTGACTGTGAGGTACAGGGTCAAAGTTTGCTCAATGATGATGTATAGGGGGCGGACCGAACATCGCATATGTTCGCCCGCCGAGGAGAACGCGAACAAGCGATGTTCGCCAGGAACTGTTCGCTGGCGAATAGTTCGGGACATCTCTAGTAGAGAGTCTGGTAGAAGGAAGCAAAACAAGAATTTATTACGTCAGGAGTGGACACTAGAGAACCATCAGAGTCAAGTATATGAGGAACTGCAACTATCCCCATCTGCTCCCTGGACAGCCAAGCCTGTCATTTACCGTTCCTCTCGCCCTGCTCAAAAATAAGTGGAGATGGGTACAAGAGTTTTTTTCTGCATGAGAGATGTACAGATGCAAATTACCTCCGCAGTTAGGGTTCTAAACCGAGCATAGTGATGGGGATCCCTGGTTCTAATGTACAAGGCTTCCTGAATGCCCACTGCCTCCTCCGCCCTAGTAAGGTCAGCCCTCCTCTCCCTACGCAACCTAGTGATAATGAGTTGGTGTTGACCTCGAGTAAAGGCCTTGAAAGCATCCCATACAGTACTCTTCCCCCCCCCCCGCCGTGCTGGGGTTCCCAACCCAGTAATCCCGCATGGCCACCCCAAACCTCGCCATCAACTCTGTATCTGACACCCAAAACCTAGAAAGTCTCCATAAGGTAATAGATGGTCCATCCGAACGAGAAGAACCGGAGCATGATCCGAGATACCCTTCGGCAGGAATTTAATGTCCCTGACCCTAGGAAAAACAGACCCACCCACGTATGCCAGAGAAAAGGTTTTGTACGTTGTGGAGTGGCAGGTGTAAGCCCTGGACTGAGAATGTCTCCACCTCCACAAATCCGTAAGGCCATAGGTATCCGCCCAGACCTAGGCCCTGGGCTCCTCCCACTGACATTCTGTCCATACCTGGGTCAGGGACCATAAGGACCACATTGTCCGCCCCATACTCTATCTTGGCCGTTATTTTGTTTAACAGGACCAAGGAAGCTGGGGGGGGGTGGAGGTACAGACCCACAATAAGCCATATCACACTCTGTATCTTAGCATGAACTATAACATAGTGGCCATCTGGGTCCAGGGTCAGATCCAGGAGCACAAATGGGAGTGTCTTGTGCACCAGTACACTTACTCTTCTCGCAAAGTTGGAGCAAGTGGAGTGGTAATGATGTGCAACCCACGGTTTTTTAAGACTAAAGGTGTAATCCCCCACCAGATGAGTCCCCTGAAATATACATATGTGGGGATTGTATGTTCTCAGGAATTGGAACACCAGTGATCTCTTAACCGAGGAGTTCAGCCCCCTGGTGTTCCAGGACAAAATCTCAAGAGAAGACATTGCAGCCTCAAAAAAATATAGAGAAGGGATCAATGGAAACCGTGGATCCCAGAAGTCCCCCCCAGACCCATGACAACGCATACAAATATACGTATTAGTAATCAACCAATATCGGTTTTTTTTCAATACTTAATAATAATCCTTTTGGAATAAAGTTCACCGGCAACTGGAACCAAGAATCGAGCAATTTTTTAGATCTGCAAATTTTTAAGGAGGAACATGTTTTAAAAAGTAGAACTTTTTTTAAGAGCACAGACAGAAACGGATATATACCTATTAATAGTTGCCACCATCCCAATTGGAAAGGGAATATACCTAAAGGCCAGTTCATAAGAATGAGACGGAATTGTGATAAACACGAAGATTTTCTAACACAATCAGAAATCCTATTGGATAGATTTGTAGAAAAAGGATACGACAAAGAGAAATTATACAAAACTAGAGAAATAATATCCAAAATGAATAGGGACGATTTGCTAAACAAAAAGAATCGTACAAACAAGAGAGGAGAAATGGCTTTCATTACAGGATTTCATAAAAATTTCAGAGAGACTGAACGCATCATCAAGAGATACTGGCCTATACTTAAATCCGACAGGACCCTTTCCAAATTGCTACCCAATAAACCTGCGTTTATATACAGAAAGGCACCTTCACTTCGAAATCAATTGGTGCACAACGTGGTGGATCCACCTAAACCAGTGAAAATGTTCAAAGACCTTAAGGGGTTCATTAGGTGCAAAAGATGCTTGGCCTGTAAGACTAACCCAAAACAACCGAGGAAAACATTACAATTTAAATCGAGAACAACAGGGGAAAATTTCAATATTAATAAACTTATTACTTGCCAGACAGATCATGTTACATATTTGGTGGAATGTCCCTGCCGTTTACAATATGTGGGTAGGACCACCAGACCGTTATATATCAGAATTAGAGAGCATATTAAAAATATCCGTTTAGGTTTTCCTAAGCACAGCCTGTCTAGGCATTTTGCGGAGAAGCATAATAAGGACCCTAGAGGCCTCACTTTCTGTGGCATCGATTGTATATCCGCACATTGGCGAGGAGACAACAAAACAAGAAAGATCTCCAAAAATGAAACTTTATGGATCTATAGATTACATACACTACAGCCCAAAGGCCTAAATTTAGATATCGATTTAAATTGTTTTATTTCTAATTTTTAGTATTCATTTTTATCTGTGCAACTTAGGATTATTCAACACTCTTGTTTTTAGATCTAGTTAACATCTGTGACATATTGGGACATGACACATACATGTGAGATGTCCTAGTGTAACTTCATTTAAATTATGTGTGCCATACGGAAATAAATCCCATATATGATTATTACATTTATTAGATTTAACACTAGATATTTGCAACACTTTTACCCTCACGCCGTTCCTATCCGCCTCTTAGTTAAACATTTTAATATATTTTAATATCCTTTTTAAAATATTCAAAATATATTTTTAAATTCATGTGAATTCAATATATGTATTTATTGACATTATTTCGTGTAGTTCTGCCCATGTCCACTAGATGTCTCCCGGAAAATTCCCCCATCGTAAACACAGTTTAAAATTACATATACCCGTCTTCTATACTTCCCCCCCCCCCCCCCCCCATTTTTATATTTTCATATTTTTTATATTTTCATATTTTTTATATTCTTTACATTTATCTTCTTCCTATGTATATATTTTTATATTTTTTATTTCATATTTCTTTATTTTTTATGTTTTACTGACAGTTACTTTTATCGACATGTATTGATGTTTATATATAAACTTTTTTATGTATTCGAATACCGAATGTATATTATTCTTCCGGAAATATGTATGCGCATGACCAGGAACCATTTTACACTGATATTTATATATACCGCCTCGCTAAGAGTTTTTTAATATATTCGGACGGAGTCATCTCTGCTTTATATATAGCTTTTTTCATTCTAGCAGGCGCCATGTTTCCGTAGTCCGCTCGGACCGCACAACAAATCAGGAAGCTCTATCAGGGTTGCCTGGTTACCGCATACATATTTAAGGGAAGCTTGCCGGACGTGACTTGACGCTGCTGATGACGTACAAGCTACGAAACGCGTACAGCGTGTCAAGTCATTTCCGGTAAACCTATATGGGAACGAGGCTTGGATCGCAAGCGCTCGGACAATACAGTCACGCTCGTTTTTTTCCTGTTCAATGTGAGTACCTTTTCATTTTTTTGCTCAATAAAGCATATTGCGGAATTACACTATGTCCACCATTTATTTTCTGGTTTAAATATCGGGAGTGGAGCTGAGTGGATCCCTCGGAACATACCTAGGCAGGAAGGCACACAGGGGACCATCCTAGGGTACATCCACATCAGGACCAGCCTGATCCTCGGCACACGCCCTCCACCCAGGGATAGGAGGATACCGCTAGGTTGCCAGACCCATAAATACACCCGCTCTATACCCCTGTGTGGGGTGGGTGTCTCTGGTAAGTGTGCAATTTTATCAAAGGAATCCCAGCACCTTACCACCCACCACGGGGTCACCTTTTCACCTGAGTGTCGGGTTGTTCCGAGTGCTGTCACCTTTATTGCCTTTGAAGTCACCGCACATGATATAGACTTTTCTACTGGATCTTTCCTTATTGGACATTGCAAGCTGTATTTTTTAAAATAATAACTTTTTTCTATTTTTGCTCTGTTGGCACTTTTTTATTCCCCATATCAACACGTGGTATGAGTGGAACAGCTCACTTTATATAGCACCATATTTTTTAGCACATTAATATTGCATGTTAAATATTATTTATTGCTCATACAATTATTGCACCAGTCACTTTCCAATCTTTCTGCAGGCACTTTTATACCTTGCACTTAATTGAAGTTTTTATGGAATATATTATTGTTTGAATATTACACATTATTGTTTTTAGCTTAAGGCACTTTGCATCACAGCTTATTACATTTTTATTATATCTAAATTATATAGGCAGCGCCATCACCCCTATTCCTTTTATATCCAGTGCATAGTCTCCGGACTATCATCCAGGGAGGCTGCAGCCTATTTTTAGATATATCTATATATATATATATATATTTTATATTTTATACATTTACTACATATTTTTTATTTATTTATTTATACACATTTTTTTCACTTAATTATTCACTTATCTATCCATTTAGTCCATAGCGCGGAAGTTCTTATTTTTCTAATATCGTTTTTTCGTTGCCGATACTGATATTTTGGCTATTGCATATCGGTATCGGCCGATACGGGCCGATATTTTCGTACATTTAAAAAAAAACATTTTTTTTATTTTTATCACTTGACAGGTACTCTTGTGGAGGAATCTGGGGGTCTAAAAGACCCCAAACCCCTCCTCTGCACTTAAAAGCATTAAAAACGCCAAGATTGGCTGTTTTGAATGCTGTCAATTTTTTTTAGTATGGCGCCAGTACCTGTAAGTGATGTCATGACATCACTACTGGGTTTTTACATGGAGACCCGATCAGATTGTGACCCCTGAGATCGTATGCTGGACGGAGCTGTATCACCCGGGTGTCACTTACGGCAAGTGGGTGAGAGACGGATCGGTAACGGGTGGGTGGGAGATGGAGTGGGTGAGAAAGGGAGCGGTATTGAGTGGATGCCGAATGGAGCGGTATCACCCGGGTATCAGTTACAGCAAGTGGGTGAGAGATACCGATCTGCCAGCAGATCTGCTAATGTTGAATTGCTTATATCTTTAATTTGTACATATGTGAGTGGCATATTCAATAACATTTGTAAACGGAATTATGCTATGTCACATCATTTTAGCCTTACATGAGCAATATTTAGAATATCAGCAATATCAGCCAGTTCAGGGGCCGATACAGATACTGTATATCGGCAAAAGTCAATATCGGCCCTAGATATATTGGCCTTGCCAATAATCGGTCGATCCCTAATACGTATCCCATAATCTGCAACAAGTAGAGTAGCATATATAAGCAAAGTCGTGCATAAAGTAAAATTGAAAGCAATGAAAAAAAACAGCCCAACGAGGCCAACATTACCCCCCATCCCACCCCACCCATCCCTGTGAAACTGAGGAAGATTTTCATCCAAAAGAACCAAAATCAGAAAGATAGCTGCAAAAAAGGTCTAATGTGCAAGCGGTAATCCGCTCCCCTGATTGTCCAAGCACCGAGGGGGCATAGCAGTGGACCATCTCTCCCCGTTCAAGATTCCACCTGGCTGATAGGAAGGTGCTGAGGGAGTCTAGGATGGTACTTCAGTCAGGATGAGGAGCAGCAAAAATATGAACAACTGTACTGCAGAACAATCCCCCAGCATGTATCCCATTGAAAAAAGAAATGCAAAGGGTTTCCCTAATTCCTTCATCCACGCGACAGGAACCAACAGGCTTTCTCCTGACCAAGTCAGGGGCTCCATCTCCGTTACCGATGAACAGTACAGGTCGCATAACAGGTGCCAACTGTCAACTTGAAGTCTAGAGTAGCTTAACAACCGCTACCACAGACAGGGTAGGCCTTGGGCAGAGTCTCCACTGGCTATGTGCCAAACGCTGCCGTTTCCTCTGCTATTTGCGCATCTAGGTGTCCAGGGAGAGAATGTCCTCCCGGGAGGTAAGTATATAGCGGATTTATGATCCTGGCCCAGCCGAGCTCAGGAAGATGCAGTCGCTCCCATCTTGGACACGCCCCCAATGATATAGGTCTAGTGACACTTTAAAACTTCAAAGTTCCTAAATGGGGTTTCAAAAGGCTAAAATAGTCAATACCTGTTTGAGAGGGAAGATAGCAGTGTCCAGAAGAGGAATAACTCTGTTTTTGGGTACTAACTGGAACAGACTTTTCATACATGGATTGTTAGTAGGTTAGTCTATCCTGTAATTGTCATCTGCTGTCCTTACCACCTGTTACCATACTCGATTACTAACCTATCTGCATTCTACCTACTACCATCTAATACTCTCCTGAACATTTCTATCAAGTGCTTGCCATCTCTGTCACTGTTCACACCTGTCCCTTCAGCACATCATCTTCATACTGTTATATACATCCTATCACTCCAGGAACATCTTATTGAGTGTGTATATCTGTATGCTGAAGCTGACAAGCCCACAGTGATGAGTCTGGAGAGTTGGATCTGGTTATTCAACACATCTCTACATGACTACTGAGTGGAGATTCTGCAGCTGCAAATCCAGCCTACTACAAAAACGCAGGAGCGTTACAACCGCTAGGGGGGTTAAAGAAATTAAATTATATTATTGACATGATGCCTGCCATACCTGGGGGCAGAGGAGAGTAGGTGGAGCATTAGGCTGCAGTGCCACACTTATTAGCATTGGGGGCCGTCAGGCAAGTTGTATCAAGTGTGGTTGGCGGCATGCGGTCTGTCCGAATGTCCTCACCCACCGGTATTATCATACCAGCAGGTAGCAGTGTGACTGCTTTATGTGGGTGCCAGACTGATTTGGCTCCTGGACCCTGCCCTCTTGCCCAATTCGCCTCGTAAGACTGGCACTATACTAAAAGTGTAGCGCAAGCTGTCGGGGACCCTTTTCGTGCGGGACCAGGGGGGAGGCTTTTTTTTTTTTTTTGTGCGGGGTGCAGATTTTTTGCTGCCCCCCCCCTGCAAAGTGCCACCCTAGGCCTGGGCTTGTTCGGCCTAGGCCAAGATACAGCACTGTACATACAGTATATACTGTATATATGGCCCCGAGTTTAATAAGCCTATATTTTCAGCACCCAGGAGCCATGGCTGCTGCATAATTCTGTGTTTGGACATATATTAGTTTTTGTGTTTGAAGAAATATGCCCATATTTGTGCGTGTTTAAATGCAAGTACCAGCATTTATAAGCATACAGCCACGTACAGCATATTCTGAAATGCATGTCTATGACCAGAAATATGCAGCAATAACACATACTAAAAATAATACAAAACGAAACATACAAAATTATTGTTTTTTTTTTTTTCAGCTACAGGGCCATATGTTCAGCCAACAATTCTCTTTAAACAACTTCGTATGGAAGGGTTTCTAATATTCAGTTATGAGGATAAGCCCATCTATGAAGAAGGACAGAAGCAGCTCTTAGAATGGATTTTAGAGGTAAATAATGGACAACATTTTAAATTATAGTGCTAACAGTGATGTTAAAGGTAAAATTTGTTTGTTTAAAAAAAATAACAAACTTCTTATACTTACCTGCTTTGTGGTTTTGCAGAGAGCAGCCCCGATCTTCCTTTTCTTGGGTCCCCCCAGCGCTCCTGGCTTCTCCTCTTCTCTGAGTGTCTCCCTAGTAAGACGCTTGCTACGGGGGCACTTATGTGTGTTCGCTCCCAAACCCCGTTTTGTGCCCTACTCCTTCCTTACTGGCTGTGATTGACAGCAGGGTGAGCCAATGGCCAGCCAATCCCGTCAGTGAGTGGGCCACAGTCATGAGAACCAGGGAAAGCCATGATCTGAGATCTGAGGGGGGGGGGGTTGGGGTTAAGGGTGCTTTTTTGAAGCAGTCACTTAAAAGTAAAGTTATCTGTTAAATTAATATAATTGTTTGCATGTGAAAAATGTACAGAATATAAATATATATATATATATATATATATATATATATATACCATTTAATATCTATTCTATTTTTCAGGGCAAGTTGAAATATAATGAACATATCACCAATGGGTTTGAAAACATGCCGGCAGGATTCATTGGAATGCTCAATGGAGAAAACACTGGAAAAGCCATTATCAAAGCGTGAAATTTGAATAAATACAAAATATTTTTTAAAATTCAAATCTCCTACTTGGCTGTGAAATATTTTTTTTCAAATGCCATGAGCATATATAAATAAATATGATCTATTTCTAATCATTGCCTGGTAGTGATCTGATAGTGATGTTGCCAGATGCAGCTTTTACCCTGCTTACAGCTCTGGCTTTGCACACAGCAGAACGTTCTATCGAGGAGTTTCCTTTGTTTTCACACTAAACTGCAAGGCATAGATGTAAACCAGCCACGGAGAAAGGAATATGATTTCTACCGAATATGCATTTTTTTATTATTTTTTCAAAGAGTTAAAGCAGAGTTCCGCCTTCCCCTCCAAAAATTAAAAGTCAGCAGATACACATACTGTAGCTACTGACTTTTAATATTAGGACACTTACCTGTCCTGGAGTCCAGCGATGTCGGCACCGCAGCTGATGTTTCTGTCGGCTGTCAGGTGCTGCCGCCGCCGCCATTGCCAATAAGGGTCCCTACTGCACGTGCGTGAAGCGCACTGAGCATTTCTATTGGCTCGGCGGCGGGGGAAGGAGGAGGGGGCCGAACTTCCTGGACGGCCGCGGCACGGTGTCCCGGAAGTGGGGAAGGGTACCTGTTTTTTACAGATGACAGAACGGGTCATAAACAGGAAGGGGTGTGGCCTTTGCAGGAAGGGGTGGGTCATATTTTAATTAGGGGGTGCACAAGTTTAGTCAGGACTAGGGCAGCACAAAACCTAAATAGACCACTGTGTGTGTGTGTGTATGTATGTATGTATATATATATATATATATATATATATATATATATATATATATATATATATATATATACTCATTTGCAAGAGCCCTTAGTATGCTCAGGTAGGTGTTTTAGAGAGCTAAGCTATTGACTGTGTGTTAGAACAGCAATCCAACTCTCCTAGTGCCCAGCACAGCTTTTTTTAACCCATGCCACGGCATAGGTAAAAAAAAAGTAAAGAAATTTGAATATGCAGTCTGACTGCATTACAACAATGGAGTAAGAGGGTTCAACTGAGCTTTATGGACCTTGTTATTATGCATTGGTTGTATGTACATAAGGGCAGACATGATTCCCCCCCCCCCCCCCGTGTACATGATGTACCCCCTGGACAGGGGTTTAGACACTGCTGCTTTCTGCAACAGTTCTCTTACTTAGTTATTGGTAAGCATAGCAGATAGATGCAATAAGAACACCAGCAGAAACAGCCAGGCAACTAGTGAGGAAGCTGAGGAGCTGATAATGAGCAAATGGAGCTAACCAAGAATTGCTGGACCCAGCCTCCAGACTTTGCAGGAGTTTGGCAAATGGAGCACTCCTGAAGTGATTGTACCCATTAGTGAGGACTTGGAGGAGCAGAGTTGGCAAACAGAGCATGTCAGGAATAGTGTCCAGGAGCAAAAGGTGGAACCAGGAGTGACAAATGGACCATACCAGGTATATTGCTGTGGCTAAGTGCAACTGAAGGAATTTATCAGAAACTATGCCAGTGGCTAGCAGCAACTGTCAGAGCATAGCAGGAGCAGTGCCAGAGGCCAGGAGAGGCAGGTGGAAAATTACCAGAGTAGAGGCTACAGACAGTGTGGACCAGGTAATAGCACCGGGAGCTCAGGAATAGAAGAAAACCAGCAGAGCCTTGGTAAACTAGTAGGGGGCTTGGCGTCACAATGAAAAATGTTGCATGGGAGTCTGTCCACTATGTATTGTAGTCCGGCCATTGATATATTAGAAGCATACCTGATTGGCAATGGCTGCAACACTTAGGGTAAACCCAGAAGAGAGCATGCCTGCAAGCCCTAGTAGACTCACCATTGGAACAGCGAATGATTGTTCTTACTAATCTCTCTGTGCGTTCATATACAGTTAAGTGAACAACCATTTCCTTTTCCAATGTTTAGAGAAAACACTGGAAAATATATATTTTCAGCTCTTAAACAACTCACCTACTAACTCTACTAAGCTCATCCCTACTCTCTAGTCTCATACTGGCCAAATCTCTGCCCTTAACGGCCGCTTATAGAAGATTTTCTGTCTTCCACAGGATTCTAGATCCTTCTCTTTCTAAACGCTTCCATCCCTGCTCACAGACTAACAAAATCAGCAAGATCTAAAAATCTACATTACCCAAGATTTAAAGCTGTTTTAAATAAATAAAAAACCTTGTCAATATCAAATAGGACAATATAGTCTTCTGATAATTTTCAAGACCCTCCCAAAAGTTGTCCCAGATACTTCCCTCTGGCAATTAACCTCTTTATTACCATTAAGTTACTATTACTTTTACACTTCTTAAGACTTGCCCTTGTCTTGTGTTTCTCTTTACGTCTTTCTTCTCTTTTCTTTTCTTCCTCTTCTTGACTTCCTATGGTCTTCCTCTTCATTCTCGTCTCTTCCTTTCCCCCCTTCCTATAATTATAAGTCTTGACATTCTATATCTTACCGCTTTTATTTACCCTATGACCTATGTGTGCAATAATTGCATTACCATTCATTTTCTTTTTTCTTTTTTCTAAGCCTTTTATTAGTATTTCTCATTGCTTTTAACCACTGAAGCCCCAGAGGATTTGGCTTCTCAAAGACCAGGGCCTATTTTGCGATTCGGCACTGCGTGAATTTAACGGACAATTGCGCGGTCGTGCGACGCTGTACCCAAATAAAATTGACGTCCTTTTTTTCCCACAAACAGAGCTTTCTTTTGGTGGTATTTGATCACCAGTGCGATTTTTATTTTTTGCGCTATAAACAAAAAAACAAAATAAAAATATTTTTCACATTTTTTTATATGAAATCCCCCCAAAAAAATGTAAAAATCTAAATTTTTTAACATTTTAGGCCAATTTGTTTTCTGCTACATATTTTTGGTAAAAAAAAAAAAAACGCAATAAGCGTATTTTGATTGGTTTGCGCAAAAGTTATTGCATTTACTAACTACGAGAAAGATTTACGTCCATTTTTATTTTTTTATTTTTTTGCGGGACTGCGACATTGCAGCAGACAAATTGGACCCCTGACTGACATTTTTGACACTTTTGGGAGTACCAGTGACATTACTACAGTAATCAGTGCTATAAATATGCATGGAAGGGGTTAACTTTATTGGTGATCAGTGGGTTAAATGTATCCCTAGGGGCGTGATTCTAACTGTGGGGGGGGGGGCATAGCTTGTGATGTAACCACAGAGACATACGATCCTACATAGCAGGATCGTATAGTCTCTGCAGTTACTTCAGGGAGAATGACAGACGGCTGTGTTTACATCAGCCGTCTGCCTTTCTCCCTCTCCAGCGGGAGATCGTGAGTGGCTGGCGGACATCAGAGCCGCCGGTCACTCACGCAGGGATGTCAGGGAACAAGTGGGGGCAGGATTGCGCCTCCGGCGGCGTGCGCTCGCCCCCTGCAGGCTCCTGGGCGAGCGACGTAGTCCTACGTCGGTTTGCCCAGGAGCGGCTGACCGCCGCTGTAAATATTTACTGAGGTGGACGGCAAGTGGTTAATGATATATCTTGTTTGCTTTATTTGCACATTATGTTCCCAACCCTCCCATAGTGACCTTGTTTCTCATTTTTCGATATTTCCTTGTTATATTGTAACACAATAAAAATATATTTGCCTCTAAATAAATAAAACAAACCAAACAGTTCCTATATTGCATTTCCCCCCTTTGTAACCATTGTAGTCCTCTACAATGACTGTTAAAACCTGGCTTTCACCCATTCCAGCCAGTGTTGCCAATCCCCTGAAGTGAAATTTACTGACACGACGTCCAAAAATTTACAAACAGCACCAATTTCCTACTGGCAAAAATCATGAAATTTACTGACAGTGCTACATTGTTTACTGACACTGCAAAAAAGTACATAAAATTTGTCCATTTAGAGTGCAAATATCAATATTTAAACTATAAACATCTAGCTAGTGCTATTAGCAATGTGTTCAAGTTCAAACAAAAGTCAGAAACCATATTTCTCCATTTACATGAAGGTCAGGTTAATATAACCCAGCCAGCGCAGAGTTCCCCTATACATCAGAGTCTGCAGAATTCTCCCTTACAGTGCAAGGGGAACTCTGATGTAAAGGGGAACACTGCAGATCATGATCTAATTGGAAATGCTGGTGTAAGGATGGGGAGGGGTCTAGTGACCACAGACCACCTTATATCAGAGTCCGCTGCATTCCCCTTTACATCAAATTTTCCAATAACATCAGGGTCTGCAGCATTGTCCTTTACATCTGAGTCCCTTTTTACATCTTGGTCCAGTTTCTCCTTGCACTCTAAGAAGGAATCCTGCAGACTCTGATGTAAAGGGGAACTCTGACGTGGCTTTCTCCGGGCTCCAGCTTAGCAGCTCTGGTTTTATCCTATAGTCTCCACTCCACAGTCCACACATGTCTGACTCCTCCCGTGACCCCCATCCGGGGGCGCTCTCACTCTTAACTCCTCTCGAGGCTCCCCCTCAGACACTGCAGACAAAATACAAGACAAAAGATGGTCAGAGATGGCAGACATGATACAAGAGATTGTTAAACGCTGAGGACATGATACAAGGAGATATTTAGAGATTGCAGACATGATGCAAGAAATGATTCAAGGCTGTGGACATGATAGGAGGTGATTAGACAATGCGGACATGAAACAAGAGGTGGTTAGAGGATGCGGACATGGTACAGGTGGTGGTTAGAGGAGGCGGACATGGTACAGGAGGTGGTTAGAGGACGGACATGGTACAGGAGGTGGTTAGAGGATGTGGACATGATACGAGTGGTGGTTAGAGGCTGCAGACATGATACAGGAGGTGGTTAGACAATGCAGACTTGATACAGGAGGTGATTAGAGGATGCAGACATGGTATAGGAGGTGGTTAGAGGACGCGGACATGGTACAGGAAGTGGTTGGAGAATGCTGATATAATACAGGAGGTGGTTAGAGGATGCGGGTGTGGTACAGGAGGTGGTTAGAAGATGTGGGCATGGTACAGGAGGTGGTTAGAGGATGCGGACATGGTACAAGAGGTGGTTAGAGGATGTGGATATAAGACTGAATAATGAGTAACACTGAGTAACGCTGAGTAGCACTGTGTAACGCTGAGTAGAACTGACTGCGGCTAAGCCGCTGCTTCACCTTGTCATTAGTAGTGAAGTAGAATTAAGTGGACTGTCTGAGGTAAACTGTACTGTACTGCAGAACAATCTTTAGGGCCCTTACTGGCACCCCATTTGTTCCTATTTCTCAGGATCAACTACACGGCACCACCTTTACTGTTTAATGTTACTTTATCCCCTGACTTCCCTGGAGTGGTTCCCTCTCCTAGGCAGACCCTTGGATCCTCTGCATCTCAGCTCCAAACCTGGTTCCCTAGGCCGACTGCCTGAACCACCTTTCTCACACCTGCAGGAGGAGAGACAGCCGTACACCTCCTCCTGGGACCTGGCTTCCCGCCCAAAGAAGCCCTGTCACATGTCCCCTCAGTATTTGTGGTCAATGCCAGGATGCATTGAAGGAATGCCCTCCCACTGGGACTGCAATAAAACCTGATGTGTCACTGGCTGGGTTTCCTCCACTTTCCAACAAGCTCCCTCATTGGATACAGTGGGGACACTCCCTCAGACCTAGTAAATCACACCTGGAAACATGTGACAGGCAAACTAATAAATCAGAAACCCCTGATAAGCAGAAGGAGCAATTAGATGCTTTTTCCTAGCACCTACCTAGGAGGGTGCTACATAGGGATTATAACCCTCCCTTACTCTATCCAAAAGGAAAAAAAAAAGTTTTGCCTATAGTTCTACTTTATTATTGTTCTGTGTATTCAGGAACAAGGTTTTAGAACATAGAAGAGCTGTGTTCTGGAAACTTGTCCCTGAATGCACAGGGCCCTAAACACCGGTACCACTTGGTACATCGTTTAGTCCCGTCCCACCATAGACTTTGACAGGCTGTCTCATATGCAAGGGGCCTTATATTAAAACCTATAATACGGGGTGTTTTAGCAAACTATATGTCTTTCAGTTAGGCTCCATTCGCACCTGAGCGTATTATTTTCAGATGTTTTTTTCAGTCGTTTTCCAGGCATTTTTTGCAGGTGTTTGGAGGCAGGCATTGACATCTAACAAAAACATCTAACAATCTGCCAAAGAAGAAACTCATGTACTTTTTTGAGCTTTAGGCGCTTTGCTTCAGGTGACAAAAGGCTCATACGTGAACAGGGGCTATTGGAATGTGGGGAAAAGGGAAGCAATATATAGCACCCCCTTTTCTCATGGGTTGGCGGCAGGAATAGAGTAGTTTATTAACATTTATTTGAGGGGATTGGGTTCATGGCCTCTGAGGTAAGGTTTATTTGACCTTTTCCTTAAGAGGTCAATTAGCCTTCCTTCCTGTTCGAAATTCTTGCCCAAAGCTACCCTGTATCCAGGGAGAATTGGCAAGTTGACCCTTCCCTGGGGTCAAGTGGCTCCTTCCCGCTAATTTATCCCGCCTAAATAGCCCGCCAGAACCCCGTTTTAGGGTATTTAAGGGGCGCCTCGGCGGATGAAAAGCAATCACTTCAGAAACGGAGCTGTGCTGTTCCCCTCCCTCCTTCCCCTTGTTTGTCGCGGCTAAATTTTTATGTGGTAGTGTCACCTTTGCTTATTGCTTAGGGGGACTAGACTTGTTGAAGTGTATGGTTGTTGATTTTTCATTTATTTATTGCTGGAAAAATCTTTTTGATCAAATTTGTTATTTATACAACCTGAGCCGTAGTGGCTAGGTTGTTTTGAGTGTTATGAATATTTATTATTAAAGTTGTTTATTTATTATTTGAAAACCAATAATAAACGGCCGCGGCCTTATTTATTCCAAGCCAATGTCTGGTTGTCTTTTTTATTTGACATTCTTGAACTGTTTATCGTTGGTTGTGTGTTTTAATATCGTATTGTTTAATTCCTGCCTGCCATCCCATGAATAGGATTTTGCTTTTTGGGCGTTTTGAGACTTCAGAGATGATCATTTTACGAGCTGAAAAATGCTCAGGTGTGAATAGGGTCTTAGGGTTTACATGTACACCAGAAGAGCAGAAAACAGATTAATATCACTCTAGTAAAGGATAGAAAGCGGCCTCTATGCTCTGTGTTAGTGTCAGAGGAGGAGATAGAGAAGGGGAGTGAATACTGGTGACGGTGAGCAATGAGGGGGTGGGGAGGACATTCTCAGGCTTGTATAATAATGGGCTAAACTCTCACTCCTGTTTTCTTACTTGATCAGTGAATGACCAACAAGGAAACAGATTTACCATACAGAAGCTTCTAGCAAGTAAGTGTCATGGTTTCTTTCCTGAAAAGTTGCCTCTGCAGGGAACATAATGTGCACATTGTGCTTGTTCCCTCTCTGCCAGCACAAGCCTATCTGCTGTGCAATCATGAGAAATTAATCCTTCTTAGCTGCTAAATACCTCTCATTTCTAGGGACACTCCCTGAATCTTTCCCTGAAATTGATCTGTTTTTGTGCCTTGTTACAGCTTATAATAATAGATAATATTAATAGCATTAAAGAATTGTAGGCAGACTGCATGCACTTTCTAATCCAGGTTTGTCTTCATGCCAGCAGGTAATTGCAATCTGAGATATGATCACAACATGCTAATTATACAACTTTACAAAAAAAACATTGTGCAAATTGTTTTCAACTGTCGGCAGCACTAACGTCTTATTTACACTTCTAGCTGAGAGGAAAAAAATAGGTATTAGGCTCGCTTCACGATGGAGCGATGCAGGAACCCTGTGACTCCACTGCGGGTTCTCGCATCGCACCCGAATAGCAGGCAGTTCAAGTTCACACTGCTATATACGAACTGCTGGGAGTGTCAATACAAAGTTAATGACACCCCCAAAACAGTTCGCATATCACCATGCGAACTGTCAATTTGGACAGAAGTCAGATTGCATGGATTGTCACCTCGTTTCTTTAACCACTTCAGCTCTGGAAGGTTTGCCCCCTTAATGAAAAGAGAAAAAAGCCGCGCTAGTCCCAAAGTAAACAGATGGATAGGATCACTGACCAGTTCTGAGCATATGAGTGCTCAGCAAATAGCAGATAAATGAAAAGAAAATGACGCCAGCCAGCACAAAAGATGCTAAATAAATAAAAAGTGCAGCGCCTGATGTTGATGATAGAAACTTAATACATAAATGCACATAGGTAATATAAAGGATATAAATCAATAATCCAATACAAAATCATGAATGATCATGGCTAGTGTGCATATAAATAGTGAAACAAAACAATCCTGATGATAGACAGTCTCTGTAACTGGTGAAAGTGATGATAGGAAGCCGCTCCCACTGTAGAGTAATAATCCACCACCGTGATGTAAACAAACGGGGTACTATTACCAGACAAGGTGGACCTTCAAATTAATGAAAGGTCAAACGGGCATATATTGAGTGTCCGGTGTCAGCTTTGTAGATAACCGGTCATCAACCTCCTTAAACTCTTAAAACGGAATGGATATATACTTATCAGATGTAAACATCCCCAACTCCTCCCCAAGTACCTTCTGCTTTCATAGACAAATGTTGTCTGATTTCCCAGGCTGAGAGAGCCATGATCATTCATGATTTTGTATTGGATTATTGATTTATATCTTATATATTACCTATGTGCATTTATGTATTAAGTTTCTATCATCATCATCAGGCACTGCACTTTTTATTTATTTGCCCCCTTAATGACCAGGCCATTTTTTGTGATTCGGCACAGTGTTATTTTAACTAAAAATTGCACGGTCATGCAACGCTGCACCCAAATACAATTGATGTCCCTTCTTCCTCACAAATAGTGCTTTCTTTTGGTGGTATTTGATGGTTTTTAGATTTTATAAACAAAAAAAGAGTGACGATTTTGAAAAAAAAAACAATATTTTTTACTTTCTGCTATAAAACATTCCCAATAAAAAAAATTAAGAAATTAATTTTTTTTAGCAGTTTAGGCCAATTTGTATTCTGCTACATATCTTTGTTAAAAAAAATCCCAAAAAGTGTATTTTTAATTGGTTTACTCAAAAGGTATAGTGTTTACAAACTATGGGATAGATTTTTGGACTTTTTATATATTTTTTTTGTTTTTATTAGTAATGGTGGAGATCAGCATTTTTTTGCAGGACTGCGACATTGCGGCAGACAAATCTGACACTAGTGACACTTTTTGGGGACCAGTGACATTAATACAGTGATCAGTGCTAAATAATATGCACTGTTACTGTATAAATTACACTGGCAGGGAAGGGGTTAATACTTAGGTGATCAAGGGGTTAAATGTAAACCAAATTGTGCTTACTAACTGTGGGGGGGAGGGCTCTGTGACAGGCACACAGAGATCGGTGGTTCAGCTTGGCTGAAACACATGATCTCACTCTGCCTGTCTGACAGGAGAGCCGTCTGTCTTGTTTAAATAGGCAGGTGGCTCTCCTGTCAGTTTGAAAAGTGTAAAAGTGTCAGCGCTGCTGTGTATACAATACAAAAAATATATAAATAAATGAACAATCATCAAATTACATAAATTATTATAAAGTGCTCAGTGCAAACAGTGCACATGATATATAGTGATATCCAGTCTTCCAATGTAATAAAAAATAACTGTCCTCCAAAATCAATATCATGTTTTTATGTGCAAATGGTGCTGGAAAAGTGCTTCAGTGCTCCAATCACAAAATAGTGCTCGTGCTCCCCTTCAGCTTTCCTACTCACCAGAACACTATGAAGTAATAGCCTGTAACACCAAAGACTGTGTGGGGCTGACCTGCCCTCCCCAGGATAAGCTTGCATCCAAAGCCTGTGTTCAAAACGCTGTATTCGGATTGGTAAGCGAACGGCTGCTGAGTGTAAACCGCTGGACAAGTTCCTCCTCAGTGACATGTAGAAATAAAGCCTGACATGGTGAAGTATATCAAGCAAACTTTATTGATAAAAAATATCGACTTACATTTAAAATAGTAACGATAAACTAGCTGAGGCGCGGTGGTTCCTGCTTCCCGCAGCGTGCATTCCACCGACAGGATATGATGTTGTACGCTCTGCTTTGCTAGGTGTGTTTCGCCCTCCTCCTGGGCGTCATCTGTAGCTAGCGTCTAGACTGTACGATAGGTTTATATAGCAGTGTGCTCCTCCTACTACACCCTGCGCCTTTGAGTACACCTTTTACATGACCGGAAGTATATAGTAAACTGCCGTGTAATGTGTACTGCTTAATACATCAATATTATACTGAAAATATTGCTAAAATAATATTAGATTCCTATTACAAATATATAATGACAACAGTTATTGCAATGTAAAACGTAAAACATGTCTTGGGATAAAAGGTGACCCCTAGTGGGGACTTACTAAATAGATCTGAACTTTATCCTTGATCTAGTACATTGTATGTATACATCTTATCACACCATATGATGTGTATATATATTCTCATAAATATTATCAATTATGCTAAAAAGTTAATGCCACAATTTTCATATTTACTCATAAATTACATAGACATATATATTTCTTAAAAACTAAAATTTATAAATATATGAATATAAAAACATTGTTAAAAATCATTAATAAAACAATGAATGTCTAAATCTACGTTCAAACCTGAGGGTGTCATACTACGCAATTTTTAGATCCATCTTGTCTCGTTTTGGGAGATGGCTTTCTTCATGTTAGTGCCTCTCCATTGTTTTTCTACTTTATCTATTCCGCAGAATTTTAATTTACTTGGATACCTATTATGATGAAGTCTGTAGTGATTAGACAAGCAAAGCTTATAAAAGCCTTTTTTAATATTACTGATATGTTCTTTTATTGTAACCCTAAATTCTCTTGTGGTCCTACCCACGTACTGAAGGCCACATTCACATTCTAAGAGATAAGTAACGTGGGTGGTGCCACAAGTAATACATTTATCTATTTGGTACCGTCACTGTGTGGTGTTAGACTGAAAGTACATTACTTTCTTAGTTGTATTATTTGTTTTACAGGTGTGACAAATGAGACATCTGCCGCATCTGAAGAAACCTGTCTGATCCAAAAATGTTACTGTTTTTTTAGGGGGATCTGGTATGCTTTAACAATTTTATCTTTCAAAATAGGTGGGCATCTGTAAATTAACTTAGGTTTGTTGGGTAGTATTTGAATAAACGTGGAGTCCCTTAATAGGATAGGCCAATGTTTTTTAAAAAATTCCTTCCAGTTGTTTGAATTGTTAATTGAACTCCGTACAGAAGGCCAATTCATATTCTTTCTTGATTTTCAGTTTTGGTTTCAATAAGTCTCGTCTGTTAATTTTATTGACCTTTTGTTGTATCTGATTAAGTTGGGCGGGTTTATACCCTTTATCAATAAACTTGTCAATCAGCAATTGAGATTGTATGAGATAATCCTTCTCTGAATGGCAATTTCTTTTTATCCTTAACAATTGTCCCTTGGGGACTGCTTAAAGCCATCTGGGGTGATGTCCACTACTGACAGGGATGTAACTATTCCTGTCAGTGGTTTTAAAATACGTTTTTGTGGCCATGTGCTCATTATGCTTGAAAATAGTAAGATCTAAATAATTTATTTCATCTTTACTAAAATTGGCTGTAAAAGAAATGTCATAAATATTATTATTCATATGATTAATAAAATCTTTAAGGGTATTTGTTGGACCTTCCCATACAATTAAAATATCATCGATATATCGTTTAAAAGCTTTAAGGTGTGGATGGAGGTGTCTAAAAATGTACTCTGACTCCCATATATTCATAAATATATTAGCTACCGTGGGAGCGTACTTCGCTCCCATGGCTACCCTTCTTATTTGTCTGTAGAAATTGTTAACAATGCCAAAAATAATTATTGCCCATAGCTGTTTCCAATATATCAAACGTGAATTCTATTTCAGGTAGAGGTAATTTATTATCATCTTTTAATGCCCACTCTACCGCTGGTAGGGCATCTTTCTGTTTAATATTGGTATAAAGGGAGTTGACATCCACACTCGTTAATATGGTATGTTCAGTCACTGTTAACCCTTCAATGTAATTTAGCAGATCCTTGCTGTCTTTCAGGTACAATACTGACTTTTGGGCTAGAGATTGTAAAAAATAATCTAAATATTCCCCAGTCCTATAATATAACGATTCAACCCCATTAATAATGGGTCTTCCTGGTGGTTTAATGGGGTTTTTATGTATTTTTGGTACCTGATATATTATGGACATATTTGGGGCGTCCAGAATCAAATACCTCATTTCTTTCTTATCCAATATGTTATTCTTATGAGCTTTTTTTATTTTTCTGGTTAACATGGCCTTCAGTTTATTTAAAGGGCCCCCTTTTAATTTTGCATACGTATTGTGATCATTAACCAAACGGTTCAGTTCCGTCATATAATCCTTTTTGTTCTTGATTACAATCCCCCCTCCCTTATCGGCCAGTCTACTCACAGCATCTTTCTTTTTTTCTAATGCCTTAATGCCCTGTTGAATATGTTTATTCCCCCTAACAGGGTGTATACTAATATGTTCTATGTCTTGTTCTACCATCATCTTGAATACATCTAGGCATTAGTTATTTCTTGTTTGTGGGTTGAACATAGATTTGTTTTTGAGGCCACTATGAATGCAGGGCAATGTTTCCTTATCTATATTTTGTTCATTTGCTGCTATCTGATTGCGCATTCAATCCAAACCTTTTGTTCATTTGTAAGTCTTATGGCATAATGTTTTTTTTAAATTAAGTTTATTTACGAACTTCTATACATCTATGAAGGCCTGAAACGTATTAATATTTTTAGGTGGTGCGAATTTTAATCCCAAGTCTAAAATGTTAAGTTCCTCCTCATTAAATACTGTGTTACTCAAGTTAAATATCAATGCTCCTAGTTTTCACTCAGCAGTGGACATCACTCCAGATGGCTTTCGGCAGTCCCCAAGGACAATTGTTAAGGATAAAAAGAAATTGCCATTCAGAGAAGGATTATCTCACACAATCTCAATTGCTGATTGACAGATAAAGGGTAAAGTATAAACCCGCCCAACTTAATCAGATACAACAAAAGGTCAATAAAATTAACAGACGAGACTTATTGAAACCAAAACCAAAAATCAAGAAAGAATATGAATTGGCCTTCTGTACGGAGTTTAATCAACAATTCAAACAACTGGAAGGAATTATCAAAAAACATTGGCCTATCCTATTAAGGGACTCCGCGTTTATTCAAATACTACCCAACAAACCTAAGTTCATTTACAGATGCCCACCTATTTTGAAAGATAAAATTGTTAAAGCATACTAGAACCCCCTAAATAACAGTAACATTTTTGGATCAGACAGGTTTCTTCAGATGCGGCAGATGTCTCATTTGTCGCAGCTGTAAAACAAACAATACAACCAAGAAAGTAACGCACTTTCAGTCTAACACCACACAGCGACAGTACCAAATAGATACATTTATCACTAGTGGCACCACCCACGTTACTTATCTCTTAGAATGTGAAAGTGGCCTTCACTACGTGGGTAGGACCACAAGAGAATTACGGGTTAGACTGAAAGAACATGTCAGTAATATTAAAAAAGGCTTTTATAAGCTTTGCTTGTCTAATCACTACAGACTTCATCATAATAGGGATCCAAGTAAATTAAAATTCTGTGGAATAGATAAAGTAGAAAAACACTGGAGAGGCACTAACATGAAGAAAGCCATCTCCCAAAACGAGACAAGATGGATCTATAAATTGCGTAGTATGACACCCACAGGTTTGAACGTAGATTTAGACATTAATTGTCTTATTAATGATTTTTAACAATGTTTTTATATTCATATATTTATAAATTTTAGTTTTTAAGAAATATATATGTCTATGTAATTTATAAGTAAATATGCAAATTGTGGCATTAACTTTTTAGCATAATTGATAATATTTATGGGAATATATATACAAACCCGATTCCAGAAAAGTTGGGACACTGTACAAATTGTGAATAAAAACAGAATGAAATGATGTGGAAGTTTCAATTTTCAATATTTTATTCAGAATAAATCATAGATGACATATCAAATGTTTAAACTGAGAAAAAGTTGATTTTAAATTTCATGGCATCAACACATCTCAAAACAGTTGGGACAATGCCATGTTTACCCCTGTGTGGCATCCCCTCTTCTTTTTATAACAGTCTGCAAATGTCTGGGGACTGAGGAGACAATTTGCTGAAGTTTAGGAATAGGAATGTTATCCCATTCTTGTCTAATACAGGCTTCTAGTTACTCAGCTGTCATAGGTCTTCTTTGTCACATCTTCTGCTTTATGATGCGCCAAATGTTTTCTATGGGTGAAAGATCTGGACTGCAGGCTGGCCATTTCAGTACCCAGGTCCTTCTTCTACGCAGCCATG
The DNA here is from genome assembly GCF_965119305.1 of Pelophylax lessonae. Taxonomy (NCBI): domain Eukaryota; kingdom Metazoa; phylum Chordata; class Amphibia; order Anura; family Ranidae; genus Pelophylax; species Pelophylax lessonae. The sequence continues at coordinate 417,127,233 of NC_138768.1, forward strand.
ATGTTGTAATTGATGCAGTATGTGGTCTCGCATTATCATGTTGGAAAATGCAAGGTCTTCCCTGAAAGAGACGACGTCTGGATGGGAGCATATGTTGTTCTAGAACTACCTTTCAGCATTGATGGTGCCTTTCCAGATGTGTAAGCTGTCCATGCCACACACACTCATGCAACCTCATACCATCAGAGATGCAGGCTTCTGTACTGAGCGATGATAACAACTTGGGTTGTCCTTGTCCTCTTTAGTCCGGATGACATGGCGTCCCAGTTTTCCAAAAAGAACTTCAAATTTTGATTCGTCTGACCACAGAACAGTTTTCCACTTTGCCACAGTCCATTTTAAATGAGCCTTGGCCCAGAGAAAACGCCTGCGCCTCTTGATCATGTTTAGATATGGCTTCTTTTTTTGCCAATAAAGTTTTAGCTGGCAACAGCGAATGGCACGGTGGATTGTGTGCACCGACAATGTTTTCTGGAAGTATTCCTGAGCCCATGTTGTGATTTCCATTACAGTAGCATTCCTGTATGTGATGCAGTGCCGTCTAAGGGCCCGAAGATCACAGGCATCCAGTATGGTTTTCTGGCCTTGACCCTTATGCACAGAGATTGTTCCAGATTCTCTGAATCTTTGGATGATATTATGCACTGTAGATGATGATAACTTCAAACTCTTTGCAATTTTGCTCTGAGAAGCTCCTTTCTGATATTGCTCCACTATTTTTCACTGCAGCATTGGGGGAAATGGTGATCCTCTGCACATCTTGACTTCTGAGATACACTGCCACTCTGAGAGGCTCTTTTTTACCCAATCATGTTGCCAATTGACCTAATAAGTTGCAAATTGGTCCTCCAGCTGTTCCTTATATGTACATTTAACTTTTTCGACCTCTTATTGCTACCTGTCCCAACTTTTTTGGAATGTGTAGCTCTCATGAAATCCAAAAGGAGCCAATATTTGGCATGACATTTCAAAATGTCTCACTTTCAACATTTGATATGTTATCTATATTATATTGTGAATAAAATATGAGTTTATGAGATTTGTAAATTAGTCCATTCCTTTTTTACTCACAATTTGTACAGTGTCCCAACTTTTTTGGAATTGGGTTTGTACATCACATGGTGTGATAAGATGTATACATACAATGTACTAGAATAGATGAAGGATAAGGTTCAGATCTATTTAGTAAGTCTCCACTAGGGATCACCTTTTATCCCAAGACATGTTTTACGTTTTACATTGCAGTAACTGTTGTCATTATATATATGTAATAGGAATCTAATATTATTTTTGCAATATTTTCAGTATAATATCGATGTATTAAGCAGTACACATTACACGGCAGTTTTGTATACTTCCGGTCATGTAAAAGGTGTACTCAAAGGGGCAGGGTGTAGTAGGAGGAGCGGACTGCTATATAAACCTATCGTACGGTCTAGACGCTAGCTACAGATGACGCCCAGGGGGAGGGCGAAACGCATCTAGCAAAGCAGAGCGTACAACGCCATATTTGGTCGGTGGAACGCACGCTGCGAGAAGCAGAAACCACCGCGCCGCAGCTAGTTGATCATTACAATTTTAAATGTAAGTGGATATTTTTTATCAATAAAGTTTGCTTGATATACTTCACCATGGCGGGCTTTATTTCTACATGTCACTGAGGAGGAACTTGTCCAGCGGTTTACACTCAGCAGCCGTTCGCTTACCAATCCGAATACAGCACTTTGAACACAGGCTTTGGATGCAAGCTTATCCTGGGGAGGGCACGTCAGCCCCACACAGTCTTTGGTGTTATACAGGCTATTACTTCATAGTGTCCTGGTGAGTAGGAAAGCTGAAGGGGAGCACGAGCACTATTTTGTGATTGGAGCACTGAAGCACTTTTCCGGCACCATTTGCACATAAAAACATTATATTGATTTTGGAGGACAGTTATTTTTTATTACGTTGGAAGACTGGCTGTCACTATACTGTATATAATGTGCACTGTTTGCACTGAGCACTTTATAATACTTGATGTCATTTGATGATTGTTCATTTATTTATATATTTTTTGTATTGTATACACAGCAGCGCTGACACTTTTACACTTTTCACTTTAAAGGCACATTTACCTTAATTGTCAGCAGCAGCTTTAATTATTGCTGATTCACAATATTATTTAAACACACCACCTAACCCATAAGTGCGAGGAACTTCCTTGTCTCTCCTGTCAGTTTCCCCAAAGATCGCGGGAGGCCGGCGGCAATCGAGCCGGCACCTCCCACAGTCTGGCTCCCGCTGTGTCTAACCACAGCGGGAGTGTGGCGTGCGCACATAATCCCATAGATCTACGTTATTATGTGCAGCCGAGCCGCCCTGCCGCAGTAAATATGCGTGTCGGCAAGTGGTTATACCAGGACACATGTTAATTACACATGTTCTGTGGCTTATTAAGGTAATTAAACTCCCTAAGTGCCAGTTCACACATATGCGATGTCAGACGTCGCATGTGATTCGCACCACACTGCTGTGCAAATCACATTCAAAGTCTGTGCGATGTGAATTCAGCCATACAGATTGCATTGCTGAATTCGCATCGCATTCAGACCAAAGTCACACAGGACACTTTTTTGGTCCGCACCAGAATCGGATCGCATGGGTATTCACTCTAGGGTTGCCACCTCATCCCTTTTAAACCAGGACCTATGCGATCTGATTTCTGTCCAAACTGACAGTTTACACTGCGATATGTGAACTAATTTGGGGGGTGTCACTGACTTTGTATTGACACTTGCAGCAGTTTGCATATGGCAGTGTGAACTGCCTGCGTGTTCGATGCGATGTGGGAACCCTCAGTGGATTTGCAGGGTTCTCACATAGCACCAATGTGAACCAGGTACTTAGTGCCTTATCTGCGTCAAATTAGCCACAGAACCTGTGAAATTCATAAAATGCTGCAGCACAGATGGAAGATGAACATATCACAAACATGTAGAAACTATGGGCCAGTTCACGCCACATGCAGTCCAGTGCATTTTTTTTTTCTGCATCAAAAAAGCATGGAAAGTATCGGGGGCGCATGCGCGGCGCGGAACGGGATGGACGCGTGAATTAACAGCTCCCTCCAGCACGGCTTTTAAACACCGCCCTGGGGCCCAAGAAATTAGATTTTATACACCCCCAGTGCCAAGCGGATGCTGTGCATGTCTTCCGCCAGGAAAAAGCACTGCAAATCTCCTCAGAAGTCTCTGACCCACTACCTCCTTAGAGCAAGGGAGCGCTTCAGCATGGAGCAAGATGGTGCCGGCTCCACTCCTGCTTCTAAGAAGAGCGCTGCGACTGCCTCTCAGCCAAAACTCTCCTCAGACCGGCTCCACAAACTGTGAGTACAACACTCCCCTCACAAAAAACGAGCTAGAAAACAGCTTGGAAGCCATGTACACTAAATTAGCCTCAAAATTTCAATCTGAGCTGCATAAGACGGCAAATGCACTCACAGGAGATCTCAGCTTTGGACAACAGGACAGACAGACTAGAGACCAAGCATGATGAACTATGTCTGGCTTACAAGGAACTTGGTAGAGATCATGAAACCTTAAATAATGCCTTTACTCAGCTCCTTTCTCATGTAGAGGATTTGGACAACAGGGATAGGAGAAATAAATTGAGACTGAGGGGTATTCCTTAATCCTATACTGACCTTATACCAATGGTCAATCGCCTGTTTAAATCCCTGCTGCCAGAACAGGAGGAATCACAATTTGCTTGTGACCGCATTTCCAGAGCACTCAGGCCCAAACCTCCAGCAGACAAACCACCCAGAGATATCATCCTCTGTATGAAGGATTTCATTATAAAGGAAGAAATTCTCAGAGCTGTTAGAAACTCCCCAAACATCCTGATAGATGGTCATAAACATCAGATATACCATGATATCTCACAGGCGACTTTAGAGAGAAGACGCAATATGAGAGCGATAACTTCCGTTTTACAATCTGCTCATCTGAGATATCGTTGGGGATTCCCCTTCAAACTGATAATTCCCCAAAATGGTTCCACATATATTGCCACCAACATACAGTAAGGTCGAGAGATACTGATCAAACTTGGAATGCTAGATCCTGCTGCTGTTCCACACCCCTCTCCATCCCCACAACTTTCCCCACTATGGCGGACACCTGCAAAAATAAGAGGTTGTTGCAGAATTTGCAACGAAATTGGATAGAAGATCCATTTTTATCCCCAAGCAATTTATTAAAGGTTGTAATCGCTAATTTTTTCTATAAGAGTTAATAAGACTTCTGAGGGCTACTCCGAATATCCTGTGTCTTATGACACGTTCTCTCTCAAGCTGAAACAGGAAGGAAAACTCTATATAATTGCTCCCTTTTTTTCTTTTATATGTATTTCTTAAATTTTTGTAAAGTAGGGGGAAATGATGTAAGGGTCTCTCAAATAGACTTTGCACTACTTTATGCTTGACATGCGGCTAAGAGACTCCATCTTTCAACTTACCTTGCAAGCAAAATATTTTCAATTACAAGTTATTAACCAATGTAACAGCGACATCTGGTGGCAGGTTCAGATTTTCCTCCCATTTGATTTTCTAATATTATTAAGCCTGCACCTTTCATCGTAATAGTGACATCTTGTGACCATTATTGATATTGCCACAGAAAATATTCACCTCTCTGATGTTAATACAGGCTCTGCAACCTCACTTGAACTCACACGTCTTTCTCAACAGTGCCTTGTGTATTACATTGCTGGTGGCTATAATAATTCAGACGCATGGGAAATGCACATGGTATAAACCCCCCAAAAGGAGGGGGGAGGAGAAGAAAGAAGAGAGAAATATCCCCCCCCTTTTTTTTTTTCTCTCCCCCCTCCAATCATACATGTAAAATTTCCTTGCCTCACTCCTGCTCCAGGACTTTCCGGATTAGACTGCTCAGTTTTCTGCATCTGTTTAATGTTCCTGAATATAAATTGAGTTCCGTGCAAGTACATGCACTACCCACTCAGCTAACTAGGCAATAGTTGGTTCCCCACGGTGAAATCTCCTATTTGTTTTCCTCTAGTTTTACACTTTCTTTTTTTCAGTACCCTTAGGGTATACTGATCTCATTCAATTGCGCCTCAATGTTTTATATCTACCTAGATTTTCTTTATTATTTACTTGTACTGTCTAACATCTTTGTCGTACTTTGTCGACATATCTATATATATATATATATATATATATATATATATATATATATATATTTTATTTTTTACTTTTCAAGTTCAAGAGGTATGTAGAGATAAGGAAAGCAAATACCTAATCATTAAAGGATGCATTTTGGGCAAGGAATTAACTATTGCAAACATTTATGCTCCAAACGGTGCCTCAACACAATTCTATCTTGACTTTCCTAATATTTTAGACAAATATCACTCCTCCCATATGATATTAGGCGGTGACTTTAATATGGTTGCACACCCGACAATGGATCAAAGCAATCCATCTATTTCAAAGACATTCCCAAAGGCTCTCAACAAAAGGTTGAAGGACATGCAACTTACGCATACATGGCGTTGTCTCAACATTGGGGCTAAAGAGTATACATTTTACTCTAACCCTCATAACTCCTCAGCCAGATTAGATTACATTTTTTGCTTACAGGTCATACTGGCAAACTTGTTCTCAGCCGACATATACCACTGTGTCTGGTCGGATCATCATCTGGTGTCATTTGTCATAAAATTCATTGGCCTTTCTCCTACACCATTTTCATGTAGATTGAATGAATCTTTGATTGCTGACACCATTGCAATACAAGAACTTTCAGAAACGAAAACAGAGTTCTTTTCCCTCAATCCGTGTATTGACACCTCAATTCCTAATACTTGGGTTACGCACAAAGCATATGTGCGAGGGAAACAAATTGCTCTAGCAGTTAAGAAAAATAAAGAGCGCATGAATAAAATTGAAACCCTCACAAGGGAGCTGGACAATTTACATAGAGACCCTAATACACTGCACGACAATGATGTTAGACAACAAATAGATCAAAAACTTTCTGAATTAAATACTATCCTATCAGAGATAATGTTGAAAAATCTATAAGATATTCTAGAGCAAAATTCCTTCTTTATGGAAATGCTGCCTCTGCAATGTTTGCCAGAAAGCTTAAAGCGGCAGTATTCTCCACCATTAAACTTCTACCTACAGGTAAGCCTATGGTAAGGCTTACCTGTAGGTAAAATGAATATCTCCTAAACCTGCACGGTTTAGGAGATTTTCGCCCTGCATGCAGCCACTGACAACAGCGGCACATGCGCTCTGAAGGTCCGGCAGACCTTCAGAGCTCTTTGCCGGCTCCTTGCGACAAGTGACGTAATCGCGGCTCCGGCCACTCACAGTGCCGGAGCCATCCCACCTGGAAGAGACACAGAGGGAACATAATGGCTCCCTCAGCAGTGTCCCGGCGACTGTGTTGGGGCTTCAGTTTAAGGTAAGTATTTCATAATGAGCTAGTATGCGATGCATACTAGCTCATTATGCCTTTCTCCTGCAGGGTTTTTTTTTTTTTGAGTATACAACCACTTTAACCAATTGATCAAGCCTCCCCACGTTTACAAATTAAATACACCCTCGGGTTTTACTACCTCTCACCATAAAGAAGTTTCATAGATATTCGAGAGATTCTATTCCACTCTCCTGTCCCCCCCCCCCCCCCCACAACTGAGGTATCGTCATCTTCCCAAAAGTGACTAGAGGAGCTACCCATCCCCAAATTGTCCTCCTCACAATACTAGAAATACTGAATGCCCCCATTACAGAAGAGGAAATAAAATTAGGCATCAAGAATCTAAGAAACTCTTCTGTCCCAGGCCCAGATGAAAATGCCGCGATTTATTATAAAAAGGTCTCCTCTCTTTTGTCCCCAAAACTCATACAATTATTTAATCACATATTGCAGGGCAACCAATTCATAGAGGAGATGTTGTTGGCTAACTTGTCACTCATCCCTAAACCTAATAAAGACCTATCCCATCCACAAAATTACAGGCCAATATCAGTCATTAACAATGACCTAAACATTTTTAGCAAAATACTCGCGTCAAGGCTATCCTCTATTATTTCTAGTATTATGTCAACCAACCAATCAGGATTTATCCCAAATCGTCATATAACAGACAACATTAGACTCGCCAGCAACCAGGGCCGGATTAAGAGCATCGTGGGCTTGGTGCTGAGGATTTTGAAGGGCCTTAAGGGCCGTGCCTTGGCATGCACCCAGAGGAGGAAGGGTGCAGCCATGCATGCCTAATTCAACATGGGATGCTGTCTCTGAAGCCCATAAACACATCCGTGCATCGGCAACTGTCCCTCCTTGTCCGGCCTTCGTGCTGTGTGGGGAGGTTCTGAGGGAGCTGCCTGGGGAAGCGAGCATAGAAGCCAGACTTCTGTGTTTACAAGTGACAGAAGAGCGGTAACAGTGAATATGGCCAACCCGGGGCCTATATTAAGGTAGGGGCCTGGAGCTGCAGCTCCAATAGCCCCTATGTTAATCTGGCCCTGCCAGCAACATTATTCAAGATGCTAATAAATTTAAGAAGAAACTATTACTATTAGGCCTAGACATTCATAAAGCCTTCGATAGTGTCTCATGGCAATATTACAACTGATACTTTCCAGATATGGTATCGAAAAAGAGTTCCTGAATGGTTACTTAGCACTATTTAATAACTCCAAAACCAGGATCAGGATTCCGGGATGCAACGCTGCATTTTTTTCCACTGGGGAGGGGAAGGAGACAGGGTTGTCCCCTATCCCCACTTTTATTTGCCCTGAGCCACTCTCTATAGCAATTATAACCAATGATACCTGGATGTTGTATAACAAAGGTGATGCCGATTTAAACTTAGTTTATATGCTGATGATGCCTTACTGTTTCTTCCTAAACCTTTAAACTCAATCCCCAACCTTTTAAACGTATTAGAAACATTTGCGAATATCTCTGGTCTAAGTGTGAATGTATATAAATCTATGGCATTTCCCATCAACTTCACTATATCTGAATTGTCTATCTTAAAAAATAATTTCTCATTCTCCTGGTCTGAGAACAAGGTCTCCTATTTGGGCATTCAACGAACTAATGATTATGATTTATTGTTTCGCTATAACTTCCCCCCCACGAATAATACTTTAAAAATCTGGTCCACATTCTTCCTCTCGTTTCTTGGTAGAATCACCGCAATTAAGATGAACACACTTCCTAAACGTATCTATCTCTTTAGATGACTCCCAATCACGCTTACAAAAGCATACTTATCCAAAGTTCAATCACTCATCAACAAATTTATTTGGAATGGGGAAAAAACCCAGATATGCTCAGAATAACCTTGATCAATCGATTGGGTCCACCACAAATTTGGACGTATTACGTATCTAGTAGGTTAGTACAAATCGCTCAATGGCATGTCCATAATCCCACTGTTCCATGAATAATTTTTGGAAAGAGACTGTAGTCCCATTCCTTCAAATGCTTAATAGGATGGAAGAGATCAGAACTATGGAATACCTCCGCCATACTATCAATGATACTAAACAGTTATATGACCTTAAATGGACCCCATGGTTTTTATATAAATGCACACTTGCAACTTAATCACAAATTTTACTCTGTTTGCAATACCGGACTTTAATGTTTCTAATACCATTTCTATCTGTTGGATTTGCAGTATGGTATATTGTAATGATTGTCGCCAATCTCACTCCAAGAGGCCGGAGGGAGACCGAAAAGACTCTTCTCTCTATACTTTGAGTGAATTGCTCTTTCCTTTTCCTTTTCTTTTTACTTTATGACTATGTAACCTTGTTTACATTTATACAACAGTTTAATATGTTGTGATTTAAATTTGATATCACAAGTTTATACTTGTAATCCAGCTGGGTATACTTATAATCCAGTTGGAATTTCCATCCAGGAACAAACAGTGTAAACTCTAGGGTAGAATATAGAGCTTCTCCGCATCGGTATGGTCATTTGAAATGCAGATAGTTGATGAAGATGAGATCCTTTTGTTTCCGCCTGTTCATTTTGGAAATGCAGAGGGATGATGTTAGAAGAGATAAAAAATCCAAGGCAAGTTATGGCTGCTGTGGGGTGGTCAAAAAAGTGGACCTCACCCTGGGCCACTACACGTAGGCCTGCTGGATACAGCATGGCGTATTGCAGGTTCAGGTCCCATAATATTTTTGATGTCCATCTATGAATTTTGCGCGTTGCTTTTGCAATTCTGCAGAGAAATGTGGAAACAGGGATATTTTGGCATTGTCTGTAGATAAGGTGTTACTCAGTGTGTGAGCCCTGGAGAGAATGACATCTCTAGCTTTATAGTTCAACAATTTGAACAGAAATGGGCGTGGCTGGTTTCCTGGCGGCAAAGGGTGTGCTGGAACCCTATGTGCCCGCTCCGCTGCAAATATGGAGAGAAAACATCTTTTCCAAAGACAGATAACAGCCATTGTTCAATAAATTGCACAGGGTTTTTGCCCTCCACCCTCTCAGAAATACCTATGGCTCGCACATTGTTGCGCCGTATCCTGTTTTCAAGGTCATCTAGTCACGCAGCGTGTTGTGCTGTAAGATGACTGTGGTATTTTAACATCTCTTTTGCATGGGTGCCATGTCTTCCTCAATTATGCTTACTCTCCCTTCTACCACTTTAAATCATGCTGCACAAATGTAATGTCAGCTTTGACCCCCTTATCTCATTAGTAAGGGCCGTAATGGAAGATTGCAGGAGGTAACTGCCGAAAATATGTCTCTCGCATGGGCTCCGAGTCCTCTGAGGCTTTTGTTGTAATGGATGGCATATTGAATAAATCAGCAGGTGTACTCACTGTGGCCCAGTGTGGAGAGGATCTGAGTCCATCCTCTAAGGGGACGGTGTCATCCGCCTCAGATTGGCCCCTCGAGGAATCCTCCGGCACCTTATAAATGGGGGGCTCTTTGGATGGTGCCAAGGAGAAGAATTTTTGTGCGGCCGCCCTGTACTGTGTCTCCAGGATACTTGTACGGATTCTCGGCGGAGAGGACTCAGGACACGTCCGACTACATCCGCTGCTCAGCCACATGCCCAAATCAGTGATTTTTAGTAGGATTGGGACATTGCAGTGGACAGATCAGACACCTCACTGACATTTTTTTACACTTTTGGAGGGGGACCAGTGACATTACTACAGTAATCAGTGCTAAAAATATGCACTGTTACTGTACTAATGGCACTGGCAGGGAAGGGGTTAACACCAAGAGCGATCAAAGGGTTAGTCAGGAGTAAGGACCTAGTTCCTTGCTGAGATCTCTGGTGGGTTTTTTTTTTTAAACCTTTTCTTATCTTTGTAGATTCTTACAAGAACCAAACAATCAACTGCCGGCCTGGGCAGACTGATAATCTAGATCCAGAGGGTCCCCACTCCAGTCTGGTCAGCGAGTGTGCGCAGACCTCAGCTCCACACTAGGTTGGCCACGACTAGGGCTGGCATGTGAGTTGAACGTCTCGCTAGGGCGCATACAACCTAGCCTTGGTCTGAGTCTGTGTTCTCCTGGCTGACAGCCGCCCCCTCTATTCCGATGGAGCGGTGGTCTGTCAGGAGCGGTGCCCATCCTGTTCTGGCATGGTAAGTAGCTGTTCCCCCCTGGAGGGTTTTGGGTACCCCTCCTTCACCCCTAGCCCCTCTAAAATTTTGGTGGTCTCTGTGGGTCTTTCGGGCCCCCCCCTTCCCTGGGTGAGGTTATGAGCTGACTTTTGCCACATGCTCTTAAGGGGGGCTTGTTGGAGTTGCTGCTGGCAGGGTTTTTCATGGTGAGTGATGGGGGGTTGAGCAGGGTTCCTCGTCACCCTGTGGGTTGGTGACTAGGGCAGGGCTGTCCTCTGGGCTCCCTGTTGCAGTTGTTGGGCTGGGGGAGTGGATGGCTTAGCATCTGCAGGTCCACACCTCACGCGCCCGGATCCGGCAAAAAATTTAGGCCACCAATTTGCGACCTGCTGGTCGCGAGCTATGTGGGTTGGCCCCAGTGAAGGCGGGTGAAGCCACCACCCTCCGTTTGGGCATCCGCCCTCCGCTGCCCTTGGGTGGTCGGCTCCACTGGGGCTCGTGCCCAAGTGGTTGGGTGTCCACGAAAATTTAGGCCTACTAGTTGCCTTTGTTGGGAGGCGGCCCCAGTGAGGTTAGCTGAAGCCCCCACTCTTCTTTTGGGCATCTGCCTGCCTGGGATCTGTGCAAAAAATGTAGGCTACGGCTTGCGGCCTACTAGACCATATGGCCAGCTTGGCGCCACCCTTTTTGATGGCAGCCATGCCGCCATTATGGTGTAGGACACCTGCCCCTTTTTACCGCGTGCTGCGGGACCATCAGAGTGACCACAACAAAATATTGGTGCAAAGCACCTATCTCCTCTGCTCCTGAGATGTAATCTTCTAACCACATCCAGCCACGCTCATGCGGCTACCGAAAACCTTCTACCGGTACTTGGCTTCTCTTGGATACTTTAGCCTTGCAGCCCCTTTCATGACCAGGGTAGTCTGAGACCACTAAAATTCAAAAAGAAACACAAGGGCGCACCGGCCAGTGCATTATCCTTCACAAAGGTTTTATTAGATAGGTATAAAAATATTTACAAACAAGTTCTTGGTACAAGCATATCAAATGGATATATTGCCATCAGCATCAGAACCAAAGGGTGTATTGTCCTCCTGAAGCTTAACGGCTTCCGCGTTTCGAGGCTTAGCCTCTTCCTTTGAGCCTATGGACCATATCTAAGCCCTTGCTTAATATACTTGACAATGACCTCTTTAACCAGGTGCGATTAGACCTAGATCCTCCCCCACAGGGGCGTGTACATGGGGTTCCGGCCCAAGTCAGCTTGCCCAACCAGATAAATACATTCATGAAGCTAGTGCCCAAAATTGGGTTGATCCTAACCATTAAATGCGTATTAGACACTAAAAATAGGATCGCTTAATAAAATTACATGTACTAAAATATGTACCTTTTTTCGCAGGGTACAGTAGGTGCTCTATTCGTGGGCCCATGATCAGCATCCCCTTTGCGGGATCACAGTCGGTGGTCCTCGTCTGATTTGTTATGTTTTCGGGTGAGCTTAGTATATAGCGCCCCCCGCCCTCCCCTGCTTCATCTGTCTCATCAGATCCTGAATCTGTTTCAGCCACTAGTCACCTTATTGGGGATGCGTCCACGCACCCTGAGTGCTCAAATGGTGAGGATGATTCCTCTGCTCCTCTAGCGCGCATGAAAAGGCGCTGGTAGATACACTGAAACTTTAAAAATAAAGGATGCAGCTGATTCTGCATTGGAGGCGCCAGTCTCTTTTGGCACCCACAGGCCGTGCAAAGCGGCGAGGGTGTTCCCCTTTTCAGCTTACTTTGACAACATTGTCACAAAACAATGGGTTGGTTCCTAAGCATTTTCCTATGCGGTATTTTAATGAGAATTCCCTGCTTAAAAAGTGATGGTCCCACCTGTGGTGGAGTCGCTGGTTTTCAGGTTAAATAAAGCTACCTTTATTTCCGGTTGAGGAGTGAGGGCGGGGGCTCTGGCCCATCACATGTTCATGTCTGTATCAGCAGTGGTCCTTCGGTGTATTATATGGCTGAACTGCTGGTCTGCAGACCAGACTTCTAAGCAGGCCTTATCTAATCTTCCCCTTGTAGGGGATCGCCTGTTTGGAGCTTTGTTGGATGACATCATTAAGGGTCTCACAGGGGGGGGGAGTACTCTTCTTCCACAGGCTACCAAGGGCAAGAAGCCCTGTCGTAGATGTGGGCCATTCTTCTCGGCTCATAAGGGGCCTTTTTCATCCCTCTCAAAACAAGGAATCAAAGCACTTCAGGAACCTCTAGGTTCCAAGAGGACCTGGTCTGGCAAGCCACGAGCCTTATGTGCCAAGCAATCACAGTGGTCATGTGATTGGCTAATCTTTACCACTTCCCAGCATCCAGAACTTTTTAAAGAGATGCTGGGGAGAGCGGGAACGGGTTGAGTACCAAAATATTCTTCTTAAAAAAAAAAAATACAGCTTTTTTATGCTGGTTTCAATAATCAGACTTTTCACTTCAAGAGATGATTTTTCCGGATCTGACTTCGGAACTTTTTCAGGGGTTTTACTCAAACCTCTTTACAGTTCCCAGGAAGGAAGGCAAGGTACATCCAGTTCTGGACCTCAAGGCGCTAAACTGCTTTGTGCGGGTACAGAAGTTCCGAATGGAGCCCATTCGAACGGTAGTGGTGTCCCTACATCAGGGGATTTTCTCGCTTCCATCGATATCAAGGACGCCTACATTCCAATATATGCCGGTCTCCAGCGCTTCCTCCACTTTGCCGTGGGCGAGGAGCATTATCAGTTTGTGGCATTACCCTAGCATTGTTGCTAGCGTTGTTGCTAGCATTGTTGCGTCAGCGGGGGATCGCGGTACTGGGGTACCTGGACGTTCTTCTGCGAGCAGAGCCTCAGAGTGCTCTGATGTATATCTTGGGGATTACTCTGCGAACTCTTGAGGGAGTTTGGTTGGATTCTTAACCTTCAGAAGTCTGCTCTGGTTCCATCCACAAAACTGTGGACTATCTGGGTCTGACTCTGGACTTGGCCTCAGCCAGAGTATTTCTTTCTCTGGAAAAATTCCAGACATTGCAGGAGGCAATTCAGCTTCTGTTGTCCAGCAGGCGGTCATCCCTCCGGGCTTGCATGTGGGTGCTGGGCCTGATGGTGTCTACCTTCAAGGCGGTTCCACACGAGGTCTCTGGAAACAGATTCTGGTGAAATGGGACAAGAATCTACGGTCTTTAGAGGTGGCTTCCTTTCTGGCACTTTGACAGGGGACAAGGGAAATCATTTTCCCCCTGTACTGTATGGTTGTTACCACGGATGCCAGCCTGTGCCTGGGTGGGGAGGCACTCTCGACACAGAGTGTGCTCAAGGGAACTGGACCCTGGAAGAGTAATGTACTGGAATTCTGAGCGATCAGACTTTGTCTGGATCTTTTGAACAGCTCGTCTTCAGGGTTGTTTGGTACAAATTCAATCGGATAATGCCTTGGGCGTGGTCTGTCAGTCACCAAGGGGGCACAAGAAGTGTCCTGGTGGCTTGGGAAGCAGCCGGCATTCTAAAGGTGGACAGACCATTGGTTCCAGTCCTCTCTGCTGTACACAATCATAGGATGGTACAGAGGTTTGTGGCACGGCCTTGGGATCCTCTGGCCAACGCCACAGACTACTTCATCTAGGGGCTCTGAACTGTCTTCGCCGGTCTTGATAGGCTGATCTGGTATGCCTGGTCTCCGATTCTTCTTGGAGACTTCGTCCCAGGGAAGGTCTGCTGTCCAAATGGTCAATCTTCCATCCTACTTTACGGTTGCTGGCTTTAACAGCCTGGCAGTTGAAAGCCAGGTGCTGAAGGATAGAGGTTTGTCTAAATTGGTGATTCCTACTGTTAAAGGCTAGAAAATCTACCTCTAGGAAGAAGTACATTGCTTGGCATGAGTCTCTTGGGGTTCCCCCTTTTCCTCCAAGTAACACTCGGCTCCTCCAGTGCGGTCTCCATTGCCACAGTGGGACCTCAATTTGGTTGTCAGTTCTCCAGAAACCTCCCTTCAAAAATATTGGGGAAGTTTACCTGCTTGCGTTGTCCCAGAAGGTGGCCTTTTTGGTGGCTATTACTGCTACGCGCAGGGTGTCGGAGATGGCGACGTTGTCTAGTCGTTCACCTTACCTGGTGGTTCATTGAGATGAAGTGGTTCTTTGTCCCTGTCCGTTCCTTCCAAAGGTCATCTCTGATTTCTATTTGAATGAAGATATTGTGTTTCTCTTCCTATGTCCCAGGCCTGAACATCCTAAGGAAATTGCCTTGCATTCCCTGGATGTGGTTTGAGCAATCAGGGTGTACCTGGCAGCTACAGAGTCTTTTAGGAAGTCATACTCACTATTTGTACTCATGGATGGACCTCTGAAAGGGTTGGTCGCTTCTGCTGGGACCATTTCTAGATGGATCAGACAGACAGTGATTCAGAATTATATTTAAATTATGTAGCACCAAAGGATAAATAAATAAATTCAATATACACAAATTGTGTCAATTAAAAAATGTAAATATCTGTAAATGATTAAATAACTATAAAAATGTATCTCAATCAAAGTGCAAGTGCTCTTGATGTGATAAAAAATTCCAGGTGATAAAAACTATATTGGTGAATAAAATAATAGTTATAATACATGACTGTTGTCACAATAGATGCTCGTGCAAGTAAAAGTCACGCATATGCATACACTGGTGTGAATTAGAAATAAGTGCACAAAAGTCCATAAAAAATAGGTGATATCTTCTGTGTTAATATCAAAAGACCAAGTGCTGGTGCTTGAATACTAAAAAGTGCCTCGGTGCATAAATGGTAATGCTGGCCGCTCACCTCCTGGTTTGGCTCACAAATTATGAGCCAAACCCGCTTTTTGCACACACAGGTGCTAGTAGGTGTGGATAGGTGACTTCCTCCTGTCCTGCCTCTGTATAAAGGTACTTCAGGTAAAAAATCATCAGTGTCGCTGACACACTGAAGGGGATAGGGTGGTCGCCTCCTCACACTCCTCTCTCCATCGTCATAATGCAATACATGTGTGAAATAAATACATCGATCTAGTGCTCTCTGTACCGTATACTTTATTGGGGTAAATGAAACAAAAAAACACTCACATGCACTGGCACTCAGCCAGTGCGGGCATGGACAGCGATATGGTTTCATTTACCCCCAATAAAGTATACGGTACAGAGAGCACTAGATCGCTGTATTTATTTCACACATGTATCGCATCATGACGATGGAGAGAGGAGTGTGAGGAGGAGACCACCCTCTCCCCTTCAGTGTGTCAGCGACACTGCCGATTTTTTACCTGAAGTACCTTTATACAGAGGCAGAACAGGAGGAAGTCACCTATCCACACCTACTGTCACCTGTGTGTGCAAAAAGCGGGTTTAGCTCATTATAATTTGTGAGCCAAACCAGAAGGTGAGTGGCCAGCATTACCATTTATGCACCAAGGCACTTTTTAGTATTCAAGCACCAGCACTTGGTCTTTTGATATTAACACAGAAGATATCACCTATTTTTTATGAACTTTTTGTGCACTTATTTCTAATTCACACCAGTGTATGCATATGCGTGACTTTTACTTGCACGAGCATCTATTGTGACAACAGTCATTTATTATAACTATTGTTTTATTCACCGATATAGTTTTTATCACCTGAAATTGTTTATCACATCAGGAGCACTTGCACTTTGAGATACATTTTTATAGTTATTTAATCATTTACAAATATTTACATTTTTTTAATTGACACAATTTGTGTATATTGAATTTATTTATTTATTTATTTATCCTTTGGCGCTACATAATTTAAATATAATTTTGGATTGTTTTTGGTGTCAGGTGAATGCACTTTTATGTTGGCAGCCATTGGTCCCCTTATCTGGCTTTTTAGCTATTAATTGGGGTATTAGTTTTTCATTGGTCAGCGCTGATTAATCACTCTTTATCAAAAGACAGTGATTCAGGATTATTTAATTAGGCGTCCGGTTCTTCCTTTCCCTGTTTAGGCACACTCTACTCGGGCGCTTAGTCCAAGCTGGGCCGTCTGTCCATCAGGTGTCAGTGATGCAGGTTTGCAAGGCGGCCACTTGGTCGTCTGTGCACACTTTCTCAAAGTTTTATAAGGTGGATGATGCTTTTTAGGGGACCTGGTCCTCTTTGAGTTGTTTTTCAGGTGAGCTCCAGTTTATGGTTGAGCTCCATTTTTTTTTTTTTTTTGCTGTTCCCACCCCTAATGTTTTGACATCGCTTTGGGACATCCCAGTGGTCAAGAAGATAAGGAGCTGTGTCCGTCAATGAACGATAGAGAAAATTGGATTTTTGACTTGCCTTTTTCTGATGTGCATTGAGGGACACAGCACCTGTGGAGTTGGCTTTCTTCAGACACTGCTTGTAACAAAACTGTGTGCCTATAGCTGAGAGTGGGAGTATACCCCTCGGGGCCATAGGCATAGTCAAGCTTTTTCCTGCCTAGTGTCCTACTTCTGTAAGGGGCAGTATAACCCAGTGGTCAAGAAAAGGAGCTGTGTCCATCAATGAACATCAGAGAAATTGATTTTTTGGTAAGCCAAAAATCCAATTTTTTTTCTGTTCATCACTATTACATCATTGTTGATTAGACTAGTAGTTTACACAATAAAAATAAGATCAATTCACAGGTAGTGTCAAGGTCATTATATTTAGCAGATATAGTCTATAGTTGCTGAATATTTTTTATCCTGAAAATAGAATCTAGTGAAGCCACCACATCTAAAGACTGGTAAGCTGCAAAAGAAAAAAAAAACAATTTTGTTTTTGGGTTTAAATATGCTTTGTCCTCCTTCCTCCCTCCTCCTCCATATTGTCACTAGTACCATTGTTATCCGATTCACTGACAATTGAGATGATCATATAAATTAATCTATCATGTAACATGTCTCATTTGTATTTCTATAATCTATTTTGTATGACAGGTCAGTAATCATGGTTGTATCAAAGTCATGGACAATGGTGAAGCACTTTGACGGTGCCCCAAAACCTGAGGATTTCAAGCTGGTTGAAAAGGCGCTTCCGGCACTCCAAGATGGAGGTAAGACTTCTGACTTTTTGTTACTTTATATCAGGGGTGGGGAACCTGCGGCCCGTGGGTCGTATGCGGCCCCCGAAGTCATCTGATCCGGCCCCCTGTGCTAGGGTGACCACACGTCCCCGGACTGAGGACACTGTCCCTGCTTTGCATGGCCGATCCTGGGCGGGGGGCCCAGGGCCGGCCCTACCATTGGGCTGCCTCCGGAGGGGAAGGGGAGGGAGAGGCACTCTAATTCCCGGGCACTAATAACTCTGCATTGATGGGGGCACTAATCACTCTGCATTGATGGGGACACTAATCACTCTGCATTAAGGGGGCACTAATCACTCTGCATTCTGGTCACTAGATGGAGATGCGTGTTGCAATCTAGTTATGCCATGCTATGTTAAAGCAGCCCACACCTTTACACACAAGAAAATGTAACTGCACTGATTTTGATAATGCAGTGCATCATCAAACAGGCTAGCTGAAAAATGTAATAAAGGCTTAATAAAACCTCTCTAGCAGTAGGTCTTTTAAGAACCTGCCGGCATGTGTCTGCTGGGAAGCTATGATGAATGTGACAGTTTCCTGCATAGGGCTCTATCCCCAGTCTCATTCAGCCAAGAGATTCCCCAGTTAAAAGTTAAGACGTTGTAATCCTCAGACATAAAATCTGAACAAAGCCTATCCCTCTATAGCACGTACATGTCTCAATCCAGAGCATGAAGTGTCTGCTGCTTTTTTTTTTTTTTTTTTTTGATTGCTGCTATCAGCATGAGTCACATCTGACAGATTTTTTTTCTGATGCCAAGAGAAAAAAAGGTGATGGGAAGGCAGCTCCAGCACACCATCCATCTATCCTTCCAATCATCTCTCAGAGCTCTCCTCACTGAGCTCTGCAGAGTGTAACTTCAGCTCTCTGCACCCTTTTTTGACAGCTCAGACCTGCTTTTTAAATTCTAGACATTGAAAGGATGTAGAGAAGAGGGAACTGCAGATAAACAAGTACAATTTATGTAGGAGGATTTATTTCATTTCTGTGTATCACCTGGGGCCAGTCTTTTTATTGGGTATTTGTAAGGGTTTACAACCACTTTAAATTTAAACAAAGGGTCCACGATGTTGGGTAATGACCTCCCCAATTATGGTAATGCCCATTTTTGGGAAATGACTGGAGTCACAGGGGGTGCAGACCGGATGTGAAGCTAGTCCCCACAGCCACAGCAACTGTTGGGTGGGTGGTCATTCGTATGGACTACTTCTGACACTCAAGTTTTTGAGTCCGATATGATTGATTTTCACCTGCGTATGTGAGTAGCCATTTCTATGTTATAACAATAAAGCCAATATTGAGGATAATGCGCTAGGTCGGTGCGCCCTTTTTTTGTGTTTTTTGTTTGCAGTACTGTTAGACTACCCCAGTCCTTTAGGGTAGCAAGACCGTAGCCATCCGAGAAGCCACCTGTAAAGTCCTGGGGGAAGAGCAGTCGGGGAGCCTTGTTTTCTGAGCGCAGGAGAAAGGTGGTTCATTCACCATATTTTGTTTGGTTGGGTGGGTAGAGCCTGATGGGGAACTAAGGGACTAGTTTGCCAGTTCCCCTTTAGTTTTGAATGTTAGACTGAACAGTAGTTATGGATCTGCCCACTGCTGTGAGCTGCCAATCAATAGCAAGACAGATTTCATGGTAAAAACAAATGGCCACTGCCCTCACCTATAACTGGCTTTTGCAGCAAGGAGCACATGGTCGGTAAGTTGAGTTTGCAGCTCAACTTACCGACCAGCCTGCAGCCAACCGAATTAATCTGTCTTAACAGTATGGGTTAAAAACAGGGGTTTGTGAATAACCAGAAACGCAGCACTCGCAGGGTAAATAATAAATCAAATCAGTAAACTTTAAATGATAAAGTCGATATGTGCAAAAAATGCTGAAGTGTATAGTTAATAGTGATCCAATAAGGTGCAAAAAACTAAATATCACATAGAGGACCAAATATCATAGTGTGTCCTAAGGTGCATATATAATAAAGATAAAAATCAATCAAACAAAACAATTCATAGTAATAATGTTATACATGTACATAAAGTGCTTAGTGCTTGGTGCAAATGGATATATATTAATCCAATGAAGTGCAACAATATATCAAAAAATCATATATCAGGTGAAAAGGTATACATATAATTAAAGTCCCCAAAAATGATTTGCTAGACGTGTTGCTAAAGGTGCTGTATATCATTAAAGTGTCAGTTTCCAAAGTGCAATGGTGCTCCCCGCAGTGACGGTGCTCGAAATCCCCCTAAGGGAATGCACTCACCAGAGCTCAAAAGACAAAGAGCCTTTATGATATTTATCCTCCAATCCTGGCAAGCATAGATCTCCTCTCCAGAGCCCCCAGATTTGACTCACGGTGTCACTCAGGAAGAAATGGAGCCAGAAATAGTGAAGCCCGTAAAGAACATTTATTCAAAATAAGGTTAAAACTACTCACATAGAGCCATAAGTTAATCAGCAAAAGAGAGGAATAGTAAAAAATGAAGGTACAGCTCCGCTCACGGAACACAGCCATCTTGCATTTCAAGGAGACCAGGAAGTGACGTATTATGTTGACCGATCACCGGAAGTGCGTCGACGCGTTTCGCCCGCCTACATGGGGCGTTATCAAAAAGGTCTTTGATAACGCCCCATGTAGGCGGGTGAAACGCGTTGACGCACTTCCGCTATGATAAATGAAGCTAACAGGTGCACTAGATGGGCAACAATGAGACCACCTCCAAAACAGGAATGGTTTTACAGGTGGAGGCAAAGACCTTTTTTCTATTTTTTTTTTTCCTTACTCCATCTTTTCTGACAGTTTTTCCACTAGTTTTGGATATTTATCGGTGTTACTGCTGAAAGTATGAGGCAATACCTGGACCCTTTAAAGCTTGCACAGGCAGTCTAACTCCTCCAGGATGGCACATTAATACGTGCCATTGGCAGAAGCTTTGCGGTGTCCCCCAGCACATTCTCAAGAGCAAGCAGGAGATTCTAGGCAAGCTGGACAGTGCCACAGAAGGTCCTTAACCCATCAGAAAGGACTGGTATCTGCTCCTTTGTGCAAGGAGGAACAGGATGAGCACTGACTGCCAATAGGTATCAGGATGAAATCCTTGGACCCTTTTGCCAGACCCTATGCTGGTGAAGTGGGTCCTGGGTTCCTTCTGGTGCAAGACCATGCCTGGCCTCATGTGGCAAGAGTATGCAGCCAGTTCTGAAGGATGAAGGAATTTAAACCATTGAATGGCCCCTACGCTCGCCTGACCTAAATCCAAAAGAACACCTCTGGGACATTATGTTTCGGTCCATCTGACTCCGCCAGGTTGCACCTCAGTCTGTTCAGGAGCTCAGTGATGCCCTGGTCTAGATCTGGGAGGAAATACCCAAGGACACCGTCCGTCGTTTCATTGGAAGCATGCCCCAACGTTGTCAGGCATGCATACAAGCATGTGGGGGCCACATGAACTGCTGAGTACCATTTTGAGTTGCTGGAATTAAATTTCAGCAAAATGGACCAGCCTGCTGCATCATTTTTTTTTTCACTTGATTTTCAGGGTGTCTTTAAATTCAGCCCTCTGTAGGTTTATAATTTTTCATTTCCATCACACAATGTGGCATCTTTTAGTTCTAACACATTTCCCAGTCCATATTATTATAGATATATGGGGCACATATAACACATATATATAACGCACATTGGGCATTATAAAAAAGGTGTTTGATAACGCCCCATGTAGGCGGGTGAAATGCGTCAACGCACTTTGGTGAACGGTCAACGTATTACGTCACTTCCTGGTCTCCGTGGAACGCAAGCTGGCTGTGTTCCGGGAGCGGAGCTGTACCTGCATTTTTTACTATTCATCTCTTTTGCTGATTAACTTATGGCTCTATGTGAGTAGTTTTAACCTTATTTTGAATAAATTTTCTTTACGGGCTTCACTATTTCTGGCTCCATTTTTTTCTGAGTGATGCCGTGAGTCAAATCTGGGGGCTCTGGAGAGGAGATCTATGCTTTCCATGATTGGAGGATAAATATCATAAAGGCTCTTTTTCTTTTGAGCTCTGGTGAGTGCATTCCCTGCGGGGAGCACCATTGCACTTTGGAAACTGGCACACGTCTAGCAAATAATTTTTTGGGACTTTAATTATATATATACCTTTTCACCAGATATATGATTTTTTTATATATTGTTGCACTTTATTGGATTAATATTGTGACAGGAAGTCAGGTAAATCTGTGGATGTAGTCACAGACAGGAGATACATTTCCACCTGGTTTAGAAAATTCACCAATTACTATAGGGTGTCGGCTGCAGACTTCAGCTGTTCAGAATGAGGAAATGAAGGCCTCTATAATTTGTCCAGAGGAAGTCTAAGGATTGCTGCCTCCTGACGCTGTGTGAAGCTGGGGAGAGGAGGACAGTCACATGTGTACCTCCCGACGCCGTGTGGGCATGGGAGAAGGGATGCCCCCTGAAGTGGTGTGGGCATGGGGAAGACCTCCTGGAGCGATGTGCGCTGAGGAGGGTAAAAAGTGTGAAGACTTCTCAAGGTGAGAAAATGAACTATTTCTATGTGGAAGAAATAAATTAAATGTTTGCTATGTGAAGAGACAAGCAAAGGGACATGTTCAATGTGTAGAGGAAAAGGGACATGTTCAATGTGAAAAGGAAAAGGGACATGTTCAATGGATATTTGTTGTGTGAAGAAAAAAACATGGACTATTGAGAGTTTGCTGTATGATCAGCCAAGTCTGCCCAACAGTAGGTTGGGGACAGACTTCCTTAAGATAGGTTCCTGTGTGTGAGAAGGTAGCCGCCCACAGTGGCAAGGATTTATTTTGTGTTTTATTTTATTTTGGATGTTTTTGACGCTTGCAGTCTGATGAAGAAAATTGCATGAATAAACCAAACTGTTTGCTACCACTTCTCGGCTATCTCCCTGTGTAAACGCACCCCCCAAAGGGGTCATCCACGCCTACCACCGAGCTAATCTCTCACAATATATATCCATTTGCACCAAGTACTAAGCACTTTATGTATATGTATAGCATTATTACTACGAAATGTTTTGTTTGATTGATTTTTATCTTTATTATATATGCACCTTATGACACACTATGATATTTGGTCCTCTATGTGATATTTAGTTTTTTTGCACCTTATTGGATCACTATTAACTATACACTTCAGCATTTTTTGCACATATCGACTTTATAATTTAAAATGTACTGATTTCATTTATCATTTACCCTGCGAGTGCTGCGTTTCTGGTTATTCACTTATGGTTCTAAGTTTTTCACTTAGTGGGCAGCAGCTGCATTTTATTAACTATACTTTTTAACAATTCCTAAGCGCAGGTTTAAAATCATTGTACAAAAACAGGGGGTTTACTTTGCACACATTTGCAAATACATGCATAGGCTACAGAGCCCCGTCAAGGCACCCTAGTTTTTTCTGTAGTTCTAACTCTAAATTTTGAAAACATCCACAGTGGAAGCACATGCATCATTATGGATGGGCATAGGAGAGGTGAGCCTGGAGGGAGCCCACCCCTCCTTAAAGGCACTGGGGGCACACTGGACACCCAGCACAATGGCAGCAAAGATGTCCAGTGTATTCCAACAGTACAAACAAATGGCCACTGCCCCCACATATAACTGGCCTTCACAGCAAGAAGCACATGGAAGGGCAACGCATGTCAAACAAAACCAAAGATAATCCCAGCTCAACTTACTGACCAGTCTGCAACCAACCAAATTATCCTTAAAAACAGGGGTTTAGTTTGCACATTTGCAAATGCATGCATAGGCTACAGAGCCCCATTAAGGTACCCCAGTATTTTCTGTAGTCTTAACTAGGGATGATTGAACTTTTCAAAAGTTCGGTTCGACCAGAACACCAGAACTTCCAGAAATTTTGGCCCGGATTTCAGAACCCCATTGAAATCAATGGGACCCGAACTTCGGTAATCAAAAAAACCAATTTTGAAGCCCTAAAACCCAATAAATGCCCCTAAAAAGTGCCTAGGGTTCTGGGTCATGCCCCAGAGACTATTAATCACACAAAATTGTCATTTTTGATAGAAAGCCAATTATTGAAAAAATTATTGAAAAAAAAATGAGATTTTTTGATTTTGACTTTGGATTTAGTGTCTGGGGGGGGGTCTAAAAAGTGTACTTGTGAAGTTTCAGCTCTGTAGCATGTCCAGAACCAGAAAAAAAAAAAGATTGTTTCTATTAGGTCACTTATAGAACAGGGACATGGCTCCGCTATTTTCACACCTTGCCAGTTTTGTAGCAAGCGTTTTTTTGGGCATTTTTTGGGGGTTATTGGAGGCAGGCATAACATCAGAACTTCTGTGTAGGGGTATATATACACACACACTTATATGTATATATACACATACACATATATAGGTGTGAAAGTAGCAGAACACTATGCTTGTGCTAATGAAATAATTAACAGGCATATGGCTTCGCTCCTATCACACCTATATATGTGTATAATACATATAAGTGTGTGTGTATATATACCCCTATACACAAGTTCAGATGTCATGCCTGACTCCAAAGACCCTGAAAAAATTCCCAAAAAAACGCCTTCAATAACACACCTGGGCGGTTTTTTTTTGGCGCAGGCGTTTTTTTGGGCATTTTTTTGGGGTCTTTGGAGGCAGGCAAAACATCTGAACTTGTGTATAGGGGTATATATACACACACACTTATATGTATTATACACATACACACATATAGGTGTGATAGGAGCGGAGTCATATGCCTGTTAATTATTTAATTAGCGCAAGCATAGTGTTCTGCTCTTTTCACACCTATATATGTGTAGGTGTATATATACATACATGTGTGTGTATATATACCCCTATACACAAGTTCAGATGTCATGCCTGACTCCAAAGGCCCCAAAAAAATGCCCAAAAAAACCCCCGCAATAACACACCTGGGCGTTTTTTGGCGCAGGCGTTTTTTTGGGCATTTTTTTGGGGTCTTTGGAGGCAGGCAAAACATCTGAACTTGTGTATAGGGGTATATATACACACACACTTATATGTATTATACACATACACACATATAGGTGTGATAGGAGCAGAGCCATATGCCTGTTAATTATTTAATTGGCGCAAGCATAGTGTTCTGCTCTTTTCACACCTATATATGTGTAGGTGTATATATACATACATGTGTGTGTATATATACCCCTATACACAAGTTCAGATGTCATGCCTGACTCCAAACATGTCCTCTAAAAAGCCCTATAAACGCCTGCAGCAAAAAGCAGGCTGACCGGCGAGAAGCCATATCGCTGCTCTGTAAGTCACATAAGAGAAACGATCTTTTCTCTATAGCGGTCACCCTGAAATGGAAGGGTTTGGTCACCCTGCCATAGCAGTCAGTGTCAGTTCACCCTACACTACACTACGGTCACCCTGACACTTAACACTTTCCCTACAGAAACTAGATTTTTTAAGCTAACTAAAGTGGAAAATAGCACCCTAACTACACTAGATATCCCTTTCCTCACACTAATAACTGCTAAATGACACTTTTGAAGCAGAAGTAACAGAACTGCTTCCACTCTCTTCCATGTCCCTGTATTAAAATGCTAGGAATTTGGTGGGGCTATCTTATATACTGGAGGGCGTATTCACTAATGATTGGCCTCTGGACCCCCTAGTCACTCCACTCACATTCCTAGCATTCTCCTGCCCCCTCAATTGGGTTTTACTAATGGTTCTGGTCCAATCATGGGCTTTTAAAGCCCATTTCCTGTCCCATTGCATTTTGGTCGGTTCTGGTTGCCGAATTCCAAACTTTTTCAGCAAAAAGTTCTAAATTCGGCCGAACCTCGAACAGTCAATGTTCGGGTCGAACCGAAGGTCGACCCGAACCGTTCGATCATCCCTAGTCTTAACTCTAAAATGTTTGAGAGTCCTCAGGGGAAGCACATGCATCATAGGAAACTACTCTCTTTTCTGCCAACCCTGTGTTCTGCCCCCCTACTATAAAACTCCTCAGTCATGTGCCTATCCGTGTGATGGGTGCAGTTGCTGGGAAGGGAGTGTATTATATTGATCTTTACTGCAGCTGTGTTGGCAGCTACTATTGAGGTGATTTGGGGAGCCATTCTAAATGAAAGAAATCAAAATCCATTGCAAATTTATATTCGACTGTGCTGTACATTCTAAGACTCAATAGAAGCCAATAATTACAAAGCTTTGTTTTGTAAACCATAATTTTAGGAGCTGCTTTTGTATATCAATAATGAGGATTTGATCATCTTTTTGTTTAACTTTAGAATTGTTGCTGCAATCAGTGTTTTTGAGTGTGGACCCATACATGAGGTAAATTATATCAACAGAGACAGTTGTGTTTTTATTAATTACTGTGATTCATAAGAAACATAAGCAGGCTTCTTTATAAGGTTAGGTTATTACTAGTATTATGTTCCCTCGGTATGTCAGATTGATATATCAGATGTTTTATAACTTTGTAGCCATTTGGTAGTACAGGGTTCTCCAAACATTGTAGCCATTCGGTAGTACAGGGTTCTCCAAACTTTGTAGCAATTCGGTAGTACAGGGTTCTCCAAACTTTCAAAACAAAGGGCCAGTTTACTGTCCTTCAGGCTTTAGGCAGGGCCAGACTGTGGCCAGTGGGACTAGAAAATGTGCTGGCGTCCGTGGGAGTAACCAGTGCTCTATGATTGGTTTCAGTGATAAGACTAGTGTCAGTTGGAGAAGCAGTGCCCGATTGTTGGTGTTCAAGGGAAGAATAGTGAACCATAGTTGTCGGTGGTAGGAATGGTGCCTCATTCCAAGTTTTGCTACATTGAGGATAAATTAGAACCTATTGTAAAACTTTATTGCTGTCTGAGGTCAGTTAGGGGAACGTACCCTCACCTTTTTAATCCAAAGGTCAGTTAGGGGAACGTACCCTCACTTTTTTAATCCAAAAAGCATCAGGACCATCACACTTAAAATGGTTGTAAAGTCAGAAAGGTTTTCTTTACAGGTAAATGCATTAACCATGTAGGAACTGGAAGGTTTTACCCCCCTTAATGACCAGGCCATTTTTTGCGATACGGCACTGTTACTTTAACTGATAAGTACGCGGTCGTGCAACGCTGTACCCAAATAAAATTGATGTGCTTTTTTTCCCCACAAATAGAGCTTTCTTTTTGTGGTTTTTTTTTTTTTTTTTTTTGATCACCTCTGCAATTTTTATTTTTTGCGCTATAAACAAAAAAACAGCGACAGTTCTGAGGAAGAAAACTTTTTTACTTTCTGCTAAAAAACCTTCCCAATCAAAAATGGTAAAAATAAAAAATCCCCAAAAGTGTATATTGATTGGTTTGCACTGATTGGTTTGCACAAAATTTTTTTGCACCTACAAACTAGGGGATAGATTCATGTCATTTTTTGAATCTATTTTTTACTAGTAATGACAGCGATAAGCGATTTTTGGCGGGACTGCGACGTTGGAACGGACAGATTGGACACTTAACTGACACTTTTGGGGGGGCCAGTGACATTATTAAAATAATCTGAGCTACACTGGCAGGGAAGGGCTTAACCCAGGATCGATCAAAGGGTTAAATGTGTGCCTAGGGGATGCTTTCTAACTATGTGGGGGTGGTAATCACTGGATGCACAGAGACCTGTGTTCCTAAATAGGAGGAACACAGGATCCCTGTGTTCCTCAGTGACAGAACAGCGGTCTGCTGTGTTTTTATATTGGCACCCCCCTCTAGCCAATCGGCGCGTGTGTGTGCCTCCGGCAGCGCACCACCCCTATCTGCTACATGAAGCAACGTACAGGTATGTCGTTTCTCGTAACAGAGCCGACCCGCCACAGTAAAAATACGGTGACTGTTCGGCAAGTGGTTAAAATCAAAAGCCTTCTGTGTGCAGCAGCCCCCCTAATACTTACTTGAGCCCAATCTTGATTCCGATGTCCACGAATGCCTCGGCCGTCCAGGACTCTCCCTCCCGATTTGCTGAGACACAGCAGTGGCACCATTGGCTCCCACTTCTGTCAATCAAACTCAGCCAATGAGAGAGAGGGGCCAAACTGCGGCTCTGTGTCTGAATGGATACACGGAGCTGCGGCTTGGCTTGGGTGCCCCCATAGCAAGCTGTCTGCTGTGCAGGCTCTCAACAGGTGGGAGGGGCCAGGAGCTCCAGCCAGGGACCCAAGAGGAGAATCTGGCCTGCCCTGTGCAAAATCATTACACAGGGAAGGTAAGTATAACCTGTTTGTTATTTTATTAGAAAAAAAAGAGTCTTTATAAGCACTTTAAAGTGTAACTAAAGGCAAAACTTTTTCCTGGTGCCTCCATGGCAGCATACCTGTGATAGAGCTCCGCCTCTACTCCGCCTTCAGGACTAGTGAATAGCTTAAAAGAAAGACGCCCCCTACTCCCAGCATTCTCCTTTTTTTCCTCATACCTCTGGACTGGTGAAGAGTAGCAGTATGTCCTTACCTGCTGACCATCTGGCAGCTTCCGCTGGGTTAAGCCTCTCCCAAGCCCAGTCCCTGTACTCGGGCCGCTCATAGCGCTAAAAAGTCTGGGAAACCCTTCTGCAGTGCGGTGCAGTGGAGATGGATTAGAATGTTTGTCAGTGTTTATTGCTGACTGTGCCCCTGTCAAGGAGATTCACCCTCTTTGTTCTGCTTACAATTATCATTGAAAATGAAAGTAAAGTAAATTTTGGGTTGTCCCCAGAAAAGTAAGAGGGGAAATCTTCCAATAGGGGCACTAGTTCTGGTGACCTGGGAGTCCCCAAGGAATTCCCTTAATTTGCAGGTATTTCCTCTGACTTCCTGTTTGGCTTTGAAACAGGAAGTGGAGGGAAATCTCTGCAATGGGACACAGAAGGCAAAAAATCTGGCAAGGGTTATAACCCTTCCTTACTATATCCAAAATGAAGAAAAACATTTTGCCTATAGTTCTACTTTAATGTGGCTTTCTGCTCCAATGCTTCTCTAATGGTCCTTAAAGCGGAGCTCCACCCAAAAGGGGAAGTTCTGCTTTAAGCACTCTCCCACACACCCCCATGCCACATTTTAGCATGTCTTTTTTTTTAGAGGAGGGAACGGGTACCTAGTTTTGACAGGTACCTGCTCCCACTTTCACTCGGATCACCTAGGCGACTCGAGCGGAAGTTCTCCTCTCCCCCTCACTCCCTGCAGTCTTCTGGGACACATCACAGGTCCCAGAAGATTGCCCGACCTTCAAGGAGGCGCTGCGCGACTCCTGCATGCGCAGTGTGCACCCGACTGTGAAGCTGCAAGCTGTCAGTCGAGTGCCCAAACTTGCAATGTCGGGGAGAGAGCAGAGGGTTTGGGTGGCCACATCGCTGAATCGTGGGACAGGTGAATGTGTGTTAAAAGTCAACAGCTATATTTGTTATAGCTGGTGACTGTTAATAAACACAAAAATTACTGGAACTCTGCTTTGAGGTCACCCATCACAATATGTGGGCAATTGGGGGTCCGGAGGAGCAGGATGGGAAGATCAAAGCATGGCCACAAAACTGGTTGCTGTTTTGCATTCTAAAGCAACCCAGGTTTTTCCATTTTCATGCTACAGATTAGATAACTACTGGTGGGAGGATATAGGTTTGCCTTAATTAACAGTCTTCCCATGCTAATGTGAAAAAATAAATTAAAACCTTTTCCAATGTTACTTTGGTCTAACTCCTATAGCATATTTTGGTAATAAAGATCCGATTTTTATAATAAATTTCAAAATATTTTTAATTCCATTGACATTTTTTGTGTACTTTGGTGGATTTTATTTTATGTTGGAAACAAGAGTGCTTTAATTTGATGTCATGTGCCTTGTTTTGCCTCTCACAGACCATACAGTAGACGAATAATGAAGGAAGGGGACGTTATGATAGGAAGCCAGGTTGCCAGGTAAATTTCCACCTTCACACAAGGAAAAAAAAAAGATCTGATTCTATCTTTTAAAGAAAGTATAGGAGTTGAAGCCCTTTTTGTGCTATTACATATTGGAGTTTTGAGGTTGGGGCCTGGTTTCCTTCAAAGCCCCTGTTCATTCCTGGAATTTTGCAAACCACTGACCAATGAATATGTATTAAAGAACTTCTCTTGCCAGTGCTGGGGCAATGAAAATCTGATGTCTGATAGTTGTTAGCCCGAGCAGGCTTTATTACTGTCCTCATCTTCTGAGCTTACAGTGTGTGCGGTGAACCAGCAGGCTTCAAGTGGTTTTAGATCCCCTGACGCCCTAGTGGTTGTAAACCCTCCCATATTCCCAGTGAAGCTGTTCAAAGTCCAGAATGCATAAAGCTTATCTGAGCTGTCAGAAAAAAGAAGGCGGGGAGCCGAAGTTACACTCTACAGAACTCAGTGAGAAGAGCTCTGTGAGCTGATTGGAGGGAACTGACACACACCCCTCCACTTAGCGTACCAGAACAGAGCTGAGGCTGTCACTCTGCTTCCTCCCTTTAACCTTTTTTTTTTTTCTCTTGGTGTCAGAACAACTTTGTCAGAAGTGATTGATGCTGAATGAATGAAGCAGCAGACAGCATTTTCACTTGGTGCTCTTAATTAGGGATGATCGAACTTTTGAAAAGTTTGGTTCGACCAGAACACCCAAACTTCCCGAAAGTTCGGGTCCGGATTCCAGAACCCCATTGAAATCAATGGGACCCGAACTTCGGTAATCAAAAAACACAATTTTGAAGCCCTAAAACCCAATAAATGCCCCTAAAAAGTGCCTAGGGTTCTGGGTCATGCCCCAGGGACTATTAATCACACAAAAAAAAGTTCTTAAAAATTGTCATTTTTGATAGAGAGCCAATTATTTAAAAAATTATTGAAAAAAAAAGAGATTTCTTTGGATTTAGTGTCTTGGGGGGTCTAAAAAGTGTACCTGTGAAGTTTCAGCTCTGTAGCATGTTCAGAACCAGAAAAAAAAATGTTTCTTAGAATTTTTATTAGCGCAGGGATGGGGTTCCGCTACTTTCACACCTGTATGTGTGTATGTGTATGTATACATATGTGTGTGTGTATATATACCCCTATACAGAAGTTCAGATGTTATGTCTGCCTCCAAAGACGCCCAAAAAATGCCCCACACCTGGGCGTTTTTGTTGCAGGCGTTTATTGGGCATTTTTTGGGCGTCTTTGGAGGCAGGCATGACATCTGAACTTATGTATAGGGGTATATATACACACACACATATATATGTATATATACACATACACACATATAGGTGTGAAAGTAGCGGAACCCCATCCCTGCGCTAATGAAATTATTTGCAGGGATAGGGTTCCGCTCCTATCACACCTGTATGTGTATATATACATATATGTGTGTGTGTGTGTGTGTATATATACCCCTATACAGAAGTTCAGATGTCATGCCTGCCTCCAAAGACGCCCAAAAAATGCCCAATAAACGCCTGCAACAAAAACGCCCAGGTGTGTTGTTGCAGACGTTTATTGGGCATTTTTTGGGCGTCTTTGGAGGCAGGCATAACATCTGAACTTCTGTATAGGGGTATATATACACACACACATATATGTATATATACACATACACACATACAGGTGTGATAGGAGCGGAACCCTATCCCTGCAAATAATTTCATTAGCGCAGGGATGGGGTTCCGCTACTTTTACACCTATATGTGTGTATGTGTATATATACATATATGTGTGTGTGTATATATACCCCTACACAGAAGTTCACATGTCATGCCTGCCTCCAAAGACGTCCACAAAAAAGCCCAATAAACGCCTGAAACAAAAACGCCCAGGTGTGAAAGTAGCGGAGCCCCATCCCTGCTCTACTGCAATGCTAAGACAAACAATCTTTTTTCTCTGGCGGTCACCCTGACATGGATGAATTCGGTCACCCTGGCATAGCAGTCAGAGTCAGTTCACCCTAAACGACACTACGGTCACCCTGACACTTAACACTTTCCCTACAGAAACTAGATTATTGAATCTAACTATAGTGGTATATAGTACCCTAACTACACTAGATATCCCTTTCCTCACACTAATAATTGCTAAATGACACTTTTGCAGCAGGAGTAACAGAACTGCTTCCACTCTCTTCCACAGCCCCTGTATTACAGTGCTAGAAATTTGGCGGGGCTATGTTATATACTGGGGGGCGTATTCACTACTGATTGGCCTCTGGACCCCCTAGTCACTCCAATCACATTCCTAGCATCCTCCTGCCCCCTCAATTGGCTTTTACTGATGTTTCTGGTCCAATCACAGGCTTTTAAAGCCCAGTTCCTGTCCCATTGCATTTTGGTCGGTTCTGGTTGCCAAATTCCGAACTTTTTCCGCAAAAAGTTAAGAATTCAGCCGAATTTTGAACAGTCAATGTTCGGGGGTCGAACCGATGGTCGACCCGAACCGTTCGATCATCCCTACTCTTAATTAGTGTTCTCTTATCACACTATCGTGGGATGTGCTTTGTTAATATTTCAGGTCTGAAGGTTACAACCACTTTAGGTAAAAATAGAAGTATTAGGTTAGCCTGCACAGTTATGACAACTGAATGTTTAGCTTTCTGCATAAGCCCAGCAAAATCGAACAATGGGGCTGCACTCCACAGAGCAACTACTGGTAAGTGTATTTTATAGCTGGCTGTTGCCGCAGTCCCTGCCTTTAGGCCATGCCCTGTGAAGTGTTTGGCTTCTTATAGGGCTCAATCATAGAGGTCATTAACTCTGATTAAAGTGGTTGTAAACTCTTACAAGAGAAAATCCACTGACAGGCAGGCTTTTTATAACAGAAGAGACAGAAGAGTGTTCTTTTCTGTCACAAATGCCCCCCATGCCTGTCAGCGGGTAATGTGATCTGAGATGCACATGTGCAGCTCAGACCACATTTACAGCCTGCTCTGCGTGCCACGGTGATGTGACGTCACCTGCAGCCATGCCATTCAAGTGCCTGCAGTTTGGGAACCCAGAAAGAGGATCAGATGAAGATGGAAGCTGCCGGAGACCAAGGAGAGCCTCATCAGCGCAGCACTGGAGGGCACTGTCTACAGATAAGTCTGTCATAACGTACTAGTATACAGTGCATACTATTACATTGTGACCTAAGACTGCACGGGGGGCCATTTAAATAAAAAAATTAAAAAAAAACAAACAAAAAACTTTACAACCGCTTTTAAGCCCTAGGTTTCGCCCTTCCTAACAGAGCTGTGGCATAGAGGTGGGGACTGTGCCAACAGCTAGCTATACACAAGAAACTTACCAGTGGGAGTTCCATGGAGTGTGGCCTGGTTCTTTGATTTTTATTTTTTTTCTATTACGACACATAAAGAACAGTACCTGAGCGAAAGCTTCCTGTTGGTTTTCCGAATCTGTATCTGTTCTGTAAATGAAGTATTCTGGTCTATGGTCCATTCTCTGGTTCCTGCTCCTTTTTGTCTTTCACTTTATAATCCTAGTTGTCTGTCACATTATACACCTTCCTACCTGCACTTTGTGTTTTTTCACCTGCATAAGACTTTTATCATGTAGTTTTATAGTGTCATTTGTTGCCTTGTACACACAGCCTATAATCTATTCAACCTTCACATTCTTTTGTCAGAAGTTCTTGTTTATGTTTAAACGTGGGGCATATGGCAAGGTACTGCACAGGTTAATGCATGACCTCTGTCTGTAGTACGATAACTGACATTTTCTGTAAGTAAACTACATATCCCACGATCCCAGGGTCCCTCAATTTAGTGCAAGTAAAAGCTAGCTACACATTTAGATCTGCTAGTCACAAGCTGGCAGAGCATACACATAGATTTCTGATGCAGCTGAAAGATTATTATTATTTATTTATTTTTTATTACATTAGCATTCCCAAATGTTGTGATGTAACACAAAGCAGATGGCAGTGCAGGCATTGAACGTTGCGTGACCCGGAGAAGGAATTTGTCTTGTCTCTTTTGGTGAATAGGGACAGGCTAACTAGAACAAACCAAAGACATAGAGGATTGATCAGCCATATAAATAACAATAAAATCAGCGCAATCCCAAGTGAATATAAATTACACCACAATGGCAGCATACATTTAGTGTTTTCACTAAACACAAATATCAGACCAAATATTCAAAATAATGCAGCGTCAAAGATGCAATAAATATTAATTAATAATTGAATTAATAAATATTGATACCCAATAATTCCCAAAAATCAGGTGTAAAACAGTGGTATTTAAAAAAAAATTTAATCCATTGTAAACGTGCAAAATAGATATTTGTGCACATAAATGTAGAAATTTACATATTAACATTGCGTCACTCATTGGACTTTGTCAGCAGGGGTCATTTAATATTTATTGTATCTTTGGCGCTGTATTATTTTTGATATTTGAATTGATCAGTCATGACACTACAAACTGCAGCCACAACATGTGAGCCCATCATTACAATGTAATGCATACAAACACAGGGTATATAACTACACTAATAGCTAGCTAAAACGTTCAAAAGTTTATAATACCCTTTATGGATAAATTCTAGGCATGGTATATTTTTACATAGTTAACAATGGTCCAGCTTGGACCAATATAACGAAGTTTAAACCATACCTGGCAGATGGCCCTGAAAGTTGGAAATCGCTGAAGGAGATATGGCTACTCCAGAGATCTCGACTTGCTTCCGAGTCCCATGCTGAGCGACTGGCCTGATGTGTTGTGAGCACAGGTCAGCCACTCTGCACAGGTGACATTCAGGGAATGCTTTTTCTGAATAGAATGCAAAGTGTCCTCTGATTTGATGCAGGGTGGTGACATCACAGTCCCCTGTGTTCAGAATGCAGCAGGCCAGCCACTCAGCACGGGACCCTAAAGCAAGTGGAGATCACTGGAGCCTACTTCATTGACTTCCAGCTTTCAGAGGCATAGGCCAGGCATGGTATATACATAGTTACATTGGTTCAACGTAACTATATAAAAAATATACCTTACCTGAAATTCATTACTCCTGCTTTTGTTTTTTTGTTTTTTTTTTGTTTTTTTTAATTACCAAGCACCAGTGCATGTAACAGGAGGTAAAAGGAAGTGAGTCACCTGCTCTTCCATACCAAGGCATAAAGGCTATTTTCTGTATTCCTGGTAGCAGATAACAGGAGTATGTGGGGTTGGGGTGGGGGGGGGGGCAATAAAGCAAACTTATTTCTTTACCCTGGACTGACAGAGCACAGATTTGCTTTACGTGTTGGCTAATATTGGTTTTGCTGTGCCTCCTTTTTAGTATGTATTGTACACTTCTTCTCTCAGCATTGCTTACTATTCTGTAGGGTAACGGAGAGTAAAAATCCCAAATTCCCAGTGGGAGGATACTATGTTGCACAGGCTGGATGGACAACACACTTCATATCAGATGGCAAAGCACTACATGCATTACCCTCCACCTGGCCTGAATCTGTGCCTAAATCACTGGCACTTGGAGCCGTGGGCATGCCTGGGTAAGTTGTACAGAACACAACTTCAAAGTACTTTCTCTTATTTGTTTAAACTTTCCTCAGCATGGAAGCCACAACCACTTGGCCTGATTAAATATCTTATTGGATACTTATTGCTCTTGGAGTGTTGTCCAAAATAAAAACCACAATCCATATTAAAATGCAAATGTTACACTGACCTTATGAGTCTAATGTTCTGCTGTTTCTAGCATAAACCTAGGAATGAGAAAGATGTAATGCTGATGGATGGGGAAAAAAATGGCCAGAGGTGTTAAATAGTGGGATGTTCATGCTCATTCCTACCATGTTATGGTGTTTTTCTATCCACCTTCTGGTTCTTTTCTGGTCAAATGCTTAGGACAATAAAGTGAAGAAGAGAAGGTGAGGCAAACGTTCAGTCCTGGCACTGACTTTTTTTCTTATGGGAAGCCATATTGATTGGGAAAGGTTTTCCAACCTTTTTATAGTCCATTTATTCGTCCCCCCACTGTCCCCAGTGAGGCCCATCAGAAAATCACCACTTTAAATTGTTCCTGATTCATCAGAAACTGGCCAGGACCATAGGTTGCCATCTAAGGTCTATGGGTATCTTTAAGGGCAATATAGAATACCCACCTATACATAAAGGGGCCTATTGAGTAAGACCTTGTGCATATGGACTTTAGCTTGTATAAAACGGTGTACAGTAAGTTTCTACAAAGCACTTATAGAGTTTTTATACAAATTCAAGTACCTTTGTTAAAGCACCCATCAACTCCATTTTGGAGAGTCTAAACATACTGTAGATCCTAATAGGAGTGCTGGCTGTTCTAAGCTGCTATCGGGCTTCAGTAAGACGTTTAAAACTTGTTTAGATAACTTTGCAAATAATTTGGAAATGCTTGTCATATACACTTGTCTTGCTTGTCATATACACTTGTCTTCTAACATTTCGAAGCCTGTATGTACATGGACTTGGGTAAATAGCCATGTGAAAAATGAAGTCATCGGTCAGAATTCACCCAATGACCTAACTTCAGTTAAATAAAATATAATCTGTTGCTGCACTTTGCACTACCTTCTAGCTTTCTTATCTGCCTCATTAAATAGTAAAGATATACCAACAATTTAAACCTTTAGGCTGAGTTCATACTTTTGTGCTGCTAGTACTGCTGCTCAACGGTGTAAACTCAGCCAGCCCTAAAGATATTCTACTTGTTGGACATACTCGTAGGACAAGCTTTACTATAAGTTGTAAATATCGGAGTTGGGTTATACCTCTATTCTGCACAATGTTCTTTTTTATAAGAGAATGATTGATTGAACAAGTACAAAGCATAGCGTATTTATCCTGTTCTGTGACAAGAGGTTTTTGGTTTTTGCTCTGCATTTGAAAAGTTTAAAGTGGAACTCCAGGCACAGGCAATTTTAGTATTTCTAAGGGAAAAATAAATGACCTATAGTCTTATCTACATACTAAATAAGCACATTGCTGCTCTGTACAATTCATTTTCTTTTTTTTTTGTACACTGAATACTGCAAATAGCACTGCACTTCCGGTCACTTGCAGCTATTAAAGGTACAGCTCACATATATGAAAACAAGGCTGCGAACAAGAAGGTACCATTGGTCCTCCTGTGTCAGGCCTGGCCCTGTGATTTCATGGTTATGATTAAGCGAAAGTGAAACGCGTCAACTGTGTTTGTCCCCTGTCTCTGATATTGTCACTATGGATTGTTTGGATCTTCAATAAATGGATTTTATCGTTTCATATCTTCAAGCCTGGAGTACGGCGACCTATTTCTATTTGTGTACAGCTGCCGGGATTGCGGACCTAACCAGCACCCTGTTTGATTGCTAGGACATTCATTCACCTGAGCGGTTTTTCTTTTCCTTACGTCTAATTCAGCAGGGGGGCCCAGAGGCAGAGAAGGAACTCCAAAATTCTGGGCACCAAGGTAGTAATTCCTATTCTTAAAAACTTTCCTGGGCCCCATTTGTTTAGTGGGTCAAGGAGGGCGCAAAGGGGACTATTTAATCACTTTCAGGTTCAAGCAGGGTAATCTGCCACCAGGTTTCTTAACAATTACATTAAGTCCTGGCATTTTTTATGGGCCCAATCGGGACTTTAATGCAATTGTCAGGAAATGCAGAGGCAGATTAATTACTTCAGCTTCAAGCAAAATAAATATTCTTTCTGCCCCCTGGTTCCCTTTGCCCAGCTTGGTGCTCAGGAGAAAAGAATAGGATCAGAAGTATTAACAGTGCTCAGAGGATCCATCCACAGGAGAAGCACTGCACCCGGTCCCCAGGTAGAAGAACCCAGCCGGACCAGGTGCTTTGCGGGAGACTGGGCCGGGACTCTGAGCATCAGCACTAGGTTGGCCATATGGTTTAACTTTAAAATATTATTCATTTGTAGTCAAGTCAGGCTGCAAAATGTTTTTACACCCAGTTGTTCTCCCACATATCAAATAGATTGTGGATGGTATCTTTGACTCACCAAAATATATTGAAAGGTATCTTCTTTTTTCTTCTTCCATTTGATGATGCAGCAATACCCTGGACATGTTAGGAGTGACACATCTCAGGGGTATTAAGGTAGATTAGTGTACATTTGTCGCCCTCTGAAGAGTGGATCAGTTTTCAAAGGGTGTTTGACAGACAGTGAAGAAGTGTTATATTGCCTCCTCATCTTCTGATTTAATCCCTAAATAAAAAAAAACATGCACCACCTTGCTGCAACTGTGTTCATTGCTCACAGCTATGAGGTGTCCCATTCAGTGGAATGGGTCGCATTCCACCCTCAAACATGACAGAGGGGGTTAATTTTTGAATACTCCCAAATCTGTATGTTACATACTCCAGACCCCTGCATTCTTTGCATTACCCAGTCCTGACCCCCTGAACTATGTAGATTACCCACTTAACTATGTATATTACCACTCAATACCCCTGAACTCTATGGTACTCACACTCGACCCCTGCACTCTGTACATTCCCGACCCCTGAACTATGTACGTATCCCTGACTTCTGCACACTGTATGATACACACTCCTGAAATGGACAGATGGTTAAATGCAGCCTATAAATGAACTAAACCGAATGATCACAATACTCTGCTATTCAGGCCTAGGAGAAGAGCCAGAGAAAGTGGGGAGGTTCGCTTGTATTTACAACACACGGACTTGGCCAGTAGGGTCAAAGAGGCCTGTATGGCCCATTGGCACCTGTTGACAGGCGATCCAATTGTCAACAGGTTTATTTTGAACTGTCCACAAATTCTGTGTAGGAACACAAATGCACTGGTGGACATATTGGTCCACAGTGATACAGTGGAGGCCTCCAATATGACATAGAACTGTCAGGATGTACAGGTGTGGTATGTGTAATTACTGTACCTATATGATAGAGGGAGACAAGGTGGTCCTGCCCACTGGAAGGACCCTCAGGTGCAAAAATTAGCAGGTGATATGTGACACCACTGGGGTGGTCATGTGGTCTTATGCACCTGTGGATCCTTCTATTCTGGTGTAGCACCCTCCTAGATAAGTGTTAGGTAAAGCATTTGTTTGCTCCATCTGCTTATCAGGGGAGCCTGATCTGTTAGTTCTGCCTGTTATATGTGTTCAGGTGTGAGTCACTTGGTCAGAGGGAGTGTCCCCACTGTATCTAATAGGGGAGCCTGTTGGACAGTGGAGGAAACTTAGCCAGTGACACACAGGCTTTTGTGACAGTGCCAGTGGGCGGGCACCCCTGCAGTGCATCCTGGGATTGACCATAAAAATTGAGGGCACATGTGAGAGGGCGTCTTTAGCTGGAAGCAGAGTCCCAGGAGCAGGGTGACAGCTGTCCTTCTGCATCCTGAGGAAAGTGGTCACATGCAGTCGGCCTAGTGAGCCAGGTGTGGAGCTGAGCCTTAAAGGTCCTGGAGAAGCTGACAGTGGAGCTGCAGGCAGAGCTACCTGGGGAAAAGCAGTGTCCGTGAGAACCAGGGGGCTTGCAAAGGGGTCTGCTCAGGAAGGGGGACCACTCCAGTGAGGTCAGTGGACAGAAGGTCAGCTCACACAGTTAGTAGTAAAGGGGATGCCAAGTAGAACCCTGAAGAGTAATCTACCAAGTAATTCACTTTTCAAATACTTCACTTCAGTGGCAAGGTGAAGCAGCGGCCCTGCCGCATTCAACATAGCTGGAAGTCCTCACGTTTGTGCATAGTTTACTAAGTTGTTGTATCCCACTCATCCCTTCTCCTATCCCATCATAAAATAAAACAACAAAAAACAAATCCCCTGGACTGCTTACTGGCTGAGCCAAGAATCTAAGGTCTTAGGAATTCACGAGTTGTTGCTATGGGCAACCCAGAGGAATCCGCTTTAACCACTTAAGCCCCAGCCCTATTTCGGACTTTTTGTTTACAAGTTAAAACCAGTATTTTTTCCTAGAAAACTACTTAGAACCCCCAAACATTATATATATTTTTTTAGCAAAGACTCTGGAGAATAAAATGTCGGTCATTGCAAAATTTTTTGTCACGCGGTATTTGCGCAGCGGTCTTTAAAACGCCATTTTTTTGGAAAAAAATTGAAAAATCACATTTCACTGCATTTAAAAAATACTAAACAGTAAAGTTAGCCCATTTTTTTGTATATTGTGAAAGATGATGTCACGCCAAGTAAATAGATACCCAACATGTTACGGTTTAAAATTGCGCCCCCCCCCCCCCCCCCCGTGGGATGGCGACAAACTACGGTCAATAGAGATCTCAATCTGCGACGCTTTAAATTTATTTAACAGGTTACCAGTTTAGAGGTAGAGTATAGCTCTTTTTTTTTAATTATTGCCAATGCTCTAGCGATTGCGGTGATACCTCACATGTGGGGTTTGAACAGCGATTTCATTCGCAGCTCGACTTGCGTATACGTTTTCTTTTTGTGCACGAGCTAACGGTGACGGGGGCGGCTAGACAATAGACCCCTCCACTACACTTCCCTGTATGCAAAACGCCAAAAACGGCATTTTTGCATACAGCCGTTTTTCAAATTTGCCGCCTTTTGCAGCAGAGTAACCCGGAAGTGACGTCATGGACGCCGCCTCCGGGTTACGTCATCGGAGACCCGATCGATGCCGTTTCCGGCATTCATCGGGACTCCATCCAGCCGGCGGACGTGCCGGCTGGGTGCTCGGGGCTTCCGGTGGGACGGGAGCCCCGAGCAAAGCCACGGAAGGCGGCGGGAGGGGGGGGGACGTCCCCTCCCGCCCCTCCGGGTAACGATCGAGCGGCTCCCGAGCCGCATCGGTCGTTACCGACGGAAAGCCGACCGTCGGCTTCAAACCACGGTACCGGGATGATGCCTCTAACTAGAGGCATCATCCCGGTATAACCTCGCAAAGTGTGCCGACGTACCGGTATGTTAGAATGCGGTAAGTGGTTAAGCAGCTCCCAAGGGAGTAGTGCTACATTTGGAAGACCATATTTTACTGACAGACTCTTATAGGACCACATTTTGAGATTTCAACGTACCATTTGAAAGCTCAAAATGGCCTGTCATGTATGTTTGCAACACGGCAGGGGCCTGAGGTGTGTGAGCTGCTGTGTAGTGGGAGTAGTCTGATTGTTGTTGCAACATAAGGCTAGGTGGATTTTGGAGCTGGAAGGGACAAGGCTAGGTGGATTTTGGAGCTGGAAGGGACTAAGCCACCTGGCCTCAGTGATCGTTTGAGTTTCTCCCCATTCTTCTCTTGAGTAATTTTGTAAAAGAAAACAGAGGGATGGAAGGGGAAGAGAGAGAGGGGAGGAAAAAAGTGTGGTATGTATGTGTACATCAAGGCTAAACCGTCGGTATGGTGATGGCTCCCAATTGTCCTATACAGGAGCGTAACTGCAGGGGTTGCAATTGCAACCGGGCCCCATGCTCCAGGGGGCCTGTGCGGCTCCCCTGTACACCCCCCCCCCCCACACTGTGCTCCCTTCCCTCTCCTGCCGGCCGCTGCAGGGGATGTGTCACAATAGAGAACCAGGAAGGGGTCGGTAAATATGTAATTTACCAGCTCCTTCCTTTTCTGAATGGACAAAGTCATAGTCGGTGACATTGTAAAAAAATAAGATAATACAATTAAAGTACCAAAAAATATAATCCCACCTTCCGCATTTGCTCTCCCTCCCTGACCCTGTAGTCTGGACCAAATACAATATAAAAAAGATTTCTGATGTAACTTCAGATCTCTCCTTCCCCTCCTTCGAACACCTCATTACTAATTCCAATGTTCCCTCGTCCCATTTGTTTAGGTATCTTCAATTCTCTCATGCCTTCAGGGCCCAGTTCCCCTCTGGGAGATTGCAGGTGGTACAGCCGGATCTGGAACAAGTTCTCAGATACGACTGCTGGGAGCGGGCTCGGGTCTCCTCTCCGGAGCTCTCTGGCCTGCTTGCTCAGTGGGCTTGGGATGTTCCGGATTTGGACTCGGAGGACTGCGTAAATATGTGGGAGCTTCCCTTCAATATCCTTGTTTCCCATTAGAGACAGACTTATCCAATACAAGATAGCCCACAGGGCATACCTTACCCCGTATCGTCTCCATAAGATTCACGCCTCCCATCCCCCGGACTGCTGGAGGTGTGGTCGGGAACAGGGTGATTTTATCCACGTTTTTTGGTCCTGCCCGGATCTCTCCACATACTGGTCGTCAGTGCTCCTGGTAATTGAAGCCATCTCGCAGGTCACGATTGATCCGTCCCCCAGACTCTGCCTTTTGGGTCTGCTGGATGACCTGGTGCCGAGAGTGGCTGAACGGACCCTTTTGGGCCTGTTGCTTTTTTATGCCAGGAAAAACATTGTGCTTCATTGGAAGCAGGGGGCTCCCCGACAGTGATATAATAGAAGAGGTTGGTGAACTCTGTGATACCACTTTACCAGGACACTTACGCTCATAGAGGTTGCCCAAAAAACATGATAGGGTTTGGGCCAAGTGGCTATCTGCTCCCTCCACCGCTATGAGTGACTAGTGCAAAGCCCATCTCCCTGCCCTGACTCCTTGAGTGGGACCTAAATCTGTGTGCGTTATTGTATTGCTAGGCCTCTGGGGCTCCTTGGGCAGTGCCCGTCACTCCCCTGGGTCGTTTGCCCTTATTCTCATGCTTCTGTTTTTCCGATTGCCTCATTAAATGTTCTGTTCCGACCCCTGCGTGGGTGACGTATTATCATTTCTGTACTGTGCGACTGCTGCAATGTGAACCACGTGCACATGTTTTGTTTTTTTGTTGTTGTGTTTAAAACCAATAAAAAGATTAAAAAAAAATACCAAAAAATAAAAACTGACACCAGTGGGTGAACTTCCAGGATTGCAAAAGGTCACACTTGCGACTGGGCTCTGGCATTCCAGCATCGTGAGTAGGCCCCAAGATGGCAGGAAGGGAGCCCACTGCAGACCTTATTAAAGGGTTCTGCAATGAGAGTAAAGGACCCCAGGCTTGAAGGGAAGGGCCCCAGGCTTGAAAGGAAGGGCCCCGTCCAGGAGTCCGCAGGGCACTTCATGGTTCCTTGCACCGGGGCCCTAAAGGTTCTAGTTACGCCTCTGGTTTTATTTATATTTATATATATATATATATAATTATACACGTGTATCTATAATAGATGTGGGAGGCCTACCTCCCTATAAAAGGCCTACCTCCTAATTCAGGGAAATTTATTTTGGATATTAATGAGAAATATAGATTGTAAATACGTATGATATTATTTCCCCGTCGCCAATTGCATACTATAATTAACTGCCTAGGACATGTATGAAAGGAATAAATAGGTATAAGATAAGCACTGGATATTACCTTTTTCATCCCCTTTTTTTTTTTTTTTCTTTTCCCTTCCTTGTGTGTATATGTATATTTACATTTTATATACTTATATATTTGTGTATTTGTGTGTTGTTTAAACCCAATAAAGACTTATTAAAAAAAAAAATAGATGTGGGAGGCATGAGTTCCATGGGAAGGATTGTTTAAAAAAAAATTTTATTGGCTGTCCAGAGATGGGGGACATCTAGTGGGGAAGTAAGGAAATTTCTTCTCGCTCATTGGATTATTTCCTTCCCATTATCCCCTGTGTCCTTTATACCGACAATGCCGAAATTAAAGCGGAAGTTTCGGGCACAAAATCAATGTTTTTTTTTTTTGTGCCCATCCGCTAGTTCTGCATCACCTGAAAAGGAATTGGATAGTTAGGTTTTTTTTTTTTTTTTTAAACTCACCTTGTAATTGAAGATCGTAAATACTCACCTCAGGGTACTTCCTCCCTCAGCGCCGCTGTCACTTCCTGTCTTGCGATGATTCCTGGGAGCTGAACGTCATCGCTCCCAGGAATCAATGTGACGGCACCGGCCCCGCTCGTCACTTCCGGAAGTGACGAGCGGGGCCGGTGCAGGCGCATTCTGGGAGAAGAAGACGCGGAAGAAGACGCAGAAGAGGACCGCGCCGGCTTCAGCTGCCCACAAGAGAGATGGAAACGCTGTGGAAGAAATTTTATAAGTAAGTATTTCTTCTAAAAGGTAAGTGCGAACCGGGACAGATCAGAGGCTAGCCATTGTGGAATGTACTAGCCCTGACTGTCCCGGGGGTATGTTTGTTAAAAAATGACTTCTGTGCCCGGAACTCCGCTTTAAGATGTCCCCTGTGCATGACGTCCTCACACCGTACGTCATGACGTCCTTAAGCAATGCGCATTGGGTGGCCATTTTGATGGTCATTTATGATATATACTGTAGAAAAACCATGCCACGTTTATTTGTTTGCCTTTAAAGCAGCCGGGGTCAGGCTCGTTTGTCCAGCTGCCTACTGGTGACACATTGGACAAGGACTATCTTTTGCTGAAGATACAAATTCATCACTCTGAATAGTGGAGCTGTGAAGTATATGGATAGGTGATAGAAACCACTCGGGTGCTCAGATGTCCTCTTGTTCACCAATTAACAGCATACCAAACGAATGAGCGATCTGACCACTCCAAAATTCCTTCTGAATCTTTTATTAATACATGACCATGAGTAAAAGCAAAATTGGCTAATGTGTTGGCTAAAATTAAATAGACAAAAAAGAAAAAATGAAGACACACATTCCCAACAATATTTGCACGATTCCCCCTTCGACACAGACCGTGCTGCCAGGGGAATCCCTTCTACCAAGCAATGGTCTGCTCCCGGCAGGGGAGGGGGGCGAGCAGCAGAAGCCGCCCCTGCCGGGAGCAGACAGTGATTATTGCTAGTGGCTTTAGTAGCCGTTCGCGACAATCGTAAGAGAATCCAGCAGGCTGGTCGTAACCCAAGTTGATTGATCGATGAACTTGGTACATTCAGCCTGCTCATTAACAGTTTGAATCTCAGGCAGGTTCAGCTGTTCTGTTTGCCACTCGGTAACCAGCTATTAAAATCGTTATATGGACTATGGAGTTGCTGTCTCATTCCATTTATTTGTTCCAGTTTAGCAGGAACCGTGTATAGCCGGCCTTGGGGTCTTTTTTGGCCCACCTCTCCCTTTGATTATTTGCATAATGGTTCACAGAATACAAAATGTCAACAAGACTAGGCATTCTCCAAATGGCCAAGGAATTGGGGGCGCATAAATGACACCAGAGATTCTGTGTATGAGAGCAGCAGAGTACTACGCTGGCTCTAGCATGTGGTGTAAAGAGAATTTACGAAATGTGCAGTATAAAGCAGCGATCTTCTCCTTTTTAATACACCTAGACGTTTTTAGAAAATTCAAAATGGTCTGTGCCTGTAGTTCCTGTTTTATGGCAG
Source organism: Pelophylax lessonae (assembly GCF_965119305.1). Classification (NCBI taxonomy): domain Eukaryota; kingdom Metazoa; phylum Chordata; class Amphibia; order Anura; family Ranidae; genus Pelophylax; species Pelophylax lessonae. Next base: position 417,172,197 of record NC_138768.1, read on the forward strand.
CAGATGGCATCATTATAATTTTTGTGCGCTTTGCATTGTTCTGCTATGATAAATAAACTTGCATCCGTATAGTACTGTCTTTTCGGGTCTCTGGATGGCACTGGATCTAATAAATTAGTATCATGGGGATTATTTTTCTTTAATTATAGTTTTAATATAGTTTATTTTAAATGAGCACACATTCTAAGTTATTATTGCAGTACTGTTTGTTTAATTTTATATCATTTTGTGCTATTCACAAAAATGTTGTTTTTCATATTCTGATTAATCTAATAATTAGTTAAAATTAAATTTGTAGATTAACCTTTAGGAGTCCTGCATTTAAGCCTCATCCAGCCTCCTTGCATATCTGTTGAAATAAGACTTCAACCACACAGGGAGTGCATTGTTTTCAATTAGTTGGTTTGCTCATAGACTTGCATTGTGAGACGGGTGGTAAAGCTCAACCGTTGTTTAGAATTGTAACACAGTAAGCAGAATCCCACCATGTAATTAACCACTTCCATACCGGGCCATTTCTGGCACTCTGCTCTAACATGTAAAAATCATAATTTTTTTTGCTCGAAAACTACTCAGAACCCCCAAACATTATATATATATATATATATATTTATTTTTTTTAACAGAAACCCTAGGGAAGAAAACGGCGGTCATTGCAACTTTTTATGTCACACAGTATTTGCACACAAATTTTTCAAACGCGTTTTTTTTTTTTCAAGTTTTATGAATAAACAAAAAAAAAAACACTAAAGTTAGCCCAAATTTTTTGTATAATGTTAAAGATGCTAAGCCGAGTAAATAGCTATCTAATACAAAAGATAAACATCCAATCAATCTATTCCTGCACCATCACCCTAAAATGCATAGCCAAAAATTTGTGAACTGTAAAAAACAGAGGGCTATATGTTATCGGTGCTGGACCAACCGCTATGAGAGACATATACCAATCAAAAATGTATGTAAAATATATTTTATTCAGAATAATCCTAATAAAATACTATACAACAGTAGTACAGTAAACAATATACATAAATACACACAGAGACAAAAGACATGTGTGGACCTCTTGTTAACACCCTACCCACACCCAGCCCCACAAAGGTACATAAAGAAATGCCCTATAGTGGCGCAAGGTAAGGGTGTCCAATGCATTTCGCCTACTCAGCTTCTTCAGGGAAGGGTAGGTGTAGAAACAAGTAAATATGATATACTTTCCTATGTATTTACTGACGCTAGCTACTGAAGCATAAGGATTTAAAATAGTCCATGTTGATTGAGAGAGTGAAGTTCCAATTAAACAGATGCAGCTGTGTGTGCTGTATAAACTGTGTGTAGCCCCAGCTACAGCAGGACGGATACTTCCCGTCTTGTTCCATAACACAATAGAGTTGGACTGAGCTCTGCTCAGTCGTTCACAGGAACTTTTGCATTCTATGCACTATACAGGGCTCCCTCTGATTGGCTGAGGTGGAGTGGTGGGCAGATGACCTCATGATCTCCACCTCAGCCATTCAGAAGAAGCTTTGTATTCATTCATATATTACAAAGCTTCCTGTGAATGGCTAAACAGTGCAACAGAGACACTGTGGGGAAGATTGAACAAAGCTGGAGTGTGCATATTCTGGTGCAGTTCTGCATAGAAGCCAATCAGTTTCCAGGTTTTATTGTCAAAACTTAATTGAACAAGCTGAAGTTAGTAGCTGATTGGCTACCATGCACAGCTGCATCATATTATGTGTGTAAAAGCTGAGATCACCTCTGTATACAGTTCCTTTTTAACAGAAACTGTGGAATCTCTTTATTAATTTGCTCATCTCAGAAACATGCAGACTTGAAGTGATTTGTAAAGTTTTGTGGGGTGTGTTTTGTTAAAAAAGAAAAAAAAATGCTATACTTGCCTCCTCTGTGCAGTTGGTTTTGTACAGGGCCGCCTGCATCCTCCTCTTCTTGGGTCCCTCTTCGCTGCTCCTGGCCCCTCCCTCTTGTCGAGCTTGCTATGGGGATCACCCAAACCGAGCTGCAGCTCCGTGTCCATTCAGACATTCAGTTCGGCCCTGCCCACTCTCTCTCCTGATTGGCTAACTGAAGTTGATTGACAGCAGCAGGGGCCAATGGCACCTCTGCTGGGACTCAGCCAATCAGGAGGGAGTGTCCCGGATGTCTGAGGGACTCAGGGACATCTCCGGATAGAGATGGAGCTCAGGTAAGTATTAGGGGGTGCTGGGGGGCATTGAAAGCATTAAGATAAAAAACCTTCTGTCTTTAACAACCAATGCACATTTGTCTGATATATTGGTGTCAGTGTAATAAAATAGTTGTAGTTGAATTCTTATTGACTCCTATGGTTAATAGTAAATTACAGCACTGTGTGATTTAACAAAAGCCACCACAACTGTGATTTTAATGTGCTTTCATTTAAACAGTCTGACAGCATACTTTGGCTTGTTGGATATCTGCAGTCCCAAGGAAGGAGACGTGGTTCTTGTTAACAGTGCTGCTGGTGCTGTGGGTTCTATAGTGGGACAGATTGCAAAGATCAAAGTAAGTTACCTTTTAAAGTTCTGATTCCCTTTTAATCCCCCCCTCCTCCAAACAGAAAGCTCGTATGACTTTAGATGAAGCTTGCCTAAAGAAACATGTGTTCTGTCATTGCTCACTTTCCTTTGAACATGCTACTTGCCTGGCTCTCTTGCAGGTCACATGGCTTCCATTCTTTGAGGCACTAGCCCCAAAGAAGTATTCTGCAAAGGAAATCAGAACTTGTAATTGGCAAACTTATTGCAGATCTGTGGTTCAGAGGCCACAGGAATACTATGGAAGCCAGGCAATTGGTGTTTTCAGAAGGTCAGTTGTGGAAACTTTACAGATTTCTTTTAGGAAGCAACTCAAAACAAAGATAGAATTGGCATAAATGTGCTAATGTGCTATAGGTACATTGCCCAAATTCTAAACTCAGAAGGGCAACCCAGTTTATTTAGAATCCTACAATACAATATTGATAGATTTTCAGTGTGGTTCTGCCTGTACTGTAACCACTTGTCAAGGAATTCAATAGTATGCAACTTCGGACTAATTCTTTATTGTGTGTGGGCAAGGCTGCCGAGGGCTCAGGGATACACAGGGGCTGGAATCTAATTTTTAGGGTCATTCAGCAAAAGAAGATATTGGTCCTTCCAGACGACTAGACCATGGACTCTACTCCCAGACTGCCAAGCTCATGAGTATTTATGGGTTGTTCGCCCACCTTCTGGGCCTTGCCTCCCCAGGGATTGATGGGAACTCCATAAAAAATATTTGGGCTGCAGCCTCTGTTCCTCCACCCTCTAAGTTCTGAACTATCCAGTGAGTTCTAAAAGCCAGGGGAGATAAAGCCACAGCCTTTGAAGCACTGCACAGTCTAAAAACAAAATAACCCCCTGCTTCTGTGCTTGGCCTGCGCAGTCCCAACACAAGACAAGGCAACTTTGCCTTGTATACAGTCAGCTCAGTTCACAACTATGCTTTGCCTAGCACCTACCTAGGAGGGTGCTACACTGTGCATATGACACATCCCAGGATGAAAATGACACTGGTCAGGTAGGCTGTTTCCCCTGAAACTAAATGTTACAAAAATGACATGTTTAGGGTCTAGTCACACCAGGCGCATTAGGACTGTGCTTGGCCTGCGCAGTCCCAACACAAGACAAGGCAGCTTTTCCTTGTATACAGTCGGCTCAGTTCACAACACTGTGATGCGGGTGGTGTGCACTGAAAAAAGTACAGCACAGCATGCTACAATATATGCTCCACTACATTGCACCGCTCTGAAGCCAATAGCACTGCAAGAAATGTCACGATGACATTTCAGTAAAGTTCAAGGAAAAAAAGGTTGTTGTGTTTCCAGCACATTAGCACTGCAGCATTCTCACTGCACACCGGCGGCTACATTCTACACTACTGATGTGAAAGAGCCTTAAAGTGTCACAGCTATGAAAGTAAGGTCCCTTTCACACTGACGAACCGATCGGGTCTGCCTGTCAGTTTTTCAGGCAGACCCGATCGGACCCATCCGTTGCTCTCTTTGAAGCAGTGGATGTCAGAGGACATGTGTCCAATGACACCTGCCGGCATCCGATCCTATCCTGTCCGCTAAAAACAGACGGCTAGGGATCCATGGGACTGTAGACTGCAATGTTTATCATTTAAACAAATTTAAATATTTAAAAATACCGTCTTCAAATAATTTAAACAAGACAACTCAATAATAAATACACCACTCATAGATGGATAAAAATTGGCCGTGGCACCTTTATTGGTTTTTTTAAATATTGTAAACAAACTTTATTAATCATCAGATAAATAAGAATAAATAGGAATAAATATCAATATAATAAATAATCCATAAATAATAATAAATTAAATTCCAGCAAACACAAATCACTCAGTCATAGAACTCGAGTGATGACCAGTCAAAATATATATTTCTTTCAAATAAGTCCCCCCTTGATACAAGGGTGACGGACCACATAACGGTGCCACGACATGGATGGGGGGGGTGGGGAGCTCGCCAAGCCGCTCAGAGACACTGAGGAGACTGAAGCCGCGCAGCTCTTTATATAGGCCTATGCCCATGACGTAGCCGCACGTGGCTCACGTGTTTCCCGCCCGGCTGCTGCGTGACTTTCCCGCCTAGCTTGAATGGAAGTTAGCCAATCCGAGCGCCTCCCACCTGAAAACCTTATTCAAAATGCCGCTGCTTAAGGCAACAAGCGGCCATTATACTAAAACGCTCGGAACTGCCCTAATCTAAATACTAGTGACAGCAGCCACATTCCCATGGCGTTAGGCATTTATTATGCCCAACTAACATTCCCCATCCATCTGGTGGATCTGACAGGCAGTTTGTTTCCATCTGACAGCCCCATAGAAAACAGCGGGTTGTGTCCGTGTCCACTCTGCATCAGTGGAGTGGACAAGGACCTGTCACCCGCCACCTTAGCAGGGATCAGCTGAGAGATCCCCCTGCTGAGCGGGTGGATCCTGTGGCAGACTCAACCAGTGTGAAAAGGGCCTTAAAAGTATCTATGTACAATTGCAGTCAGTCCCAAATCAAAAACGCACAGTGCAGAGAACCATGACATGAAATGAATAAAAAAAGGTAAAACATGATTTATTTATTTATTTTTTTTGTCTCATCAGGGCTGTAAAGTGGTCGGATCTGCAGGCTCAGATGAAAAAGTTACGTATTTAAAGGAAATCGGTTTTGATGAAGCTTTCAACTATAAGGCAGTGGACTCTTTGGCGGAAGCACTGAAGGCAGCATCTCCAGAGGGCTATGACTGTTACTTTGAGAATGTAAGTTAGCTTCAGCTTTTTATGTTTCGTAATAAATAATTGGAAAAAATACTTTTTTTTTTTTTGCTTTTTAAATTTAAAAAAATGTGCAGCAAACAACCTTTAAGACCTGCTTTGGGTTACTAAATGTTTGCATTACGTAATTCTCCTCTTGGAGAACTTTACATGTCTTAACATGTACAAATTTGCACAGTCATGATGCAAGCAACAATGTACCCTTTTATCTCCGGTGTTTGCAAATGTGAATGAGTTTTATCACTGTGTTCGTTCTACATTTCTTGGGAACGTGGAGATTCCAGGAGCAGGACCAAATATGGAAGCAGCAGATCTCAGATCTCAGTTGTATTTATGGAAGTCGGTCTAAAGGCAGACTCTGTAAAACTAAAGGACACTTGGACATGTTGCCTGAAGCATAAACCTATTTTATCTTTATATTTTCAAACCCATGGTAGAAATGTTACATAGTTTGTGAGGTTGAAAAAAGACATCAGTCCATCCAGTTCAACCTATGATGTGTGTGTGTTTGCTGTTAACCGTACATTGTATACCCCTGTATGTTGTGGTCTCTAAGGTGCCCATCTAATAGTTTTTTGAAACTATCGATGCTCCCTGCTGATACGACTGTTTGCGAAAGAGAATTCCACATCCTCACTGCTCTGACAGTGAAGAACCCCCTACGTATTTTAAGGTTAAACCGCCTTTCCTCTAGTTTTAGTGAGTGGCCACGTGTCTTATTGTATTCCCTTTCTCTGAATAGTTTGTTCCTTATGCTAGGGTCGCCAGTACAGTATTTGTACATTGATATCATATCCCCCCTCAAGAATAATCTCTTTATTTCTGGACTGAATCCCCTTTTTTATACATCCCAGTATTCTGTTGGCTTTGCTTGAAGCGGCTTGGCATTGCATGCCACTGCCAAGCCTGTTGTCTACCAGTACCCCCAGGTCCTTTTCCATGTTAGATTCACCCAGAGGTCCCCCCCCCCCCCTAGTGAGTAGCTTGCTTTGTTGTTTCTGGCACCCAAGTGCATTACTTTACATTTTTCAACATTAAACCTCATCTGCCATGTAGTTGCCCACCCCATTATTTTGTTCAGGTCCGCTTGTAAGGTTTCCACATCCTGCATAGAAGATATTGGCATGCTTAGTTTAGTATCATCCACAAATACTGAGACTGAAATGTGGTATCCGAGGCCTTGTGGCTCCCAGTTTTTTGTTCCTTTGTTCCTGTAGAATATCCTTTCCTGTATTCATTTTCTGCAGTATTGGAATGTAACTGATCATTTCTCTGCTTTAGGTTGGAGGAAAATTTGCAGATGCTGCCTTGCAACAAATGAAAGATTTTGGGAGAATTGCTGTATGTGGTAACATCTCTACGTACAACGACGCAGTGCCTCCTTCAGGTACATGAATAATTTTTTCCAGGTTTACAGAGAAATGTAACCAAACCTATAAAGAGTATCTGTTTTATAAATATGTTCACACAACATTCATATAGGATTGAAATATAAGTACTGCTAAAACAGGAGTGTCCAAACTAAGGCCCTCCAGCTGTTGTGGAACTAGGCATCCCATGAGGCATTGTAATTCTCTGATATTCAGGCATAACTAGGCATGATGGGAATTGTAGTTCCTGAACTGCTGGAGGGCCATAGTTTGGACACCCCTGGTCTAAAAGAATCTAGTTCGAAAAATGTGTGATTTCGTTTTTGATTGGCTGCAGGTACTATGATGAGATCTCGCTCTATTGCATGAATGTTTTTTAAATTTATATACTGAGAAGTCTACTGCTGCGGGTGTGTGAACTTCCAAGGCTGGGCAGGAACAAGGACAACTTCAAAGTAGGCATAACTATAAAAGGGGATCTTATTGTTGACATCTCCAAGAGCTATAAGAGGCTAGTGGTTGTCCCTGCCCACCATACACTACCTCCAAATGACATTTTACTTTGAGTAGATTCATTTATCAAGTAAAAATAAAGGTAAATATCAGTTGACAAAGGTAGGACATTTAAAAAATACAACGACTAAAATCTCATATAGTTAAAGTGTTAAAGTGATGTTAAAGGTTCAGATTTCTCTTTAAAAAATAACAAATGCATTATTCTTGCTGCTCTGTGCAATGGTTTTGCACAGAGCTGCCCCAATCCTCCTCTTCACAGGTCCCCCGCTGGTGCTCCTGGCTCCCCTGCAAAACCTCCAAACCCCTGCCAGTGTACCGCTTGCTACCTGTGTGGGCTTGATCGTTCAGCCCTATCCCCAACTCCTTAAAGCGGAGTTCCGGCCAAATTGTTTTTTTTTTAGCTGAAAATACCCCTACAATAGTCAGGGCTAGTGCATTACATTAGGATATCCTGTAAACTGTCCCCTATTTTTTGTTTGTGCAGCATGAATTACTTACTTTGTGAAGTTCTTGCACAGCGTGGCCATCTGCGGTGTGGGCAGCTGAAGCCGCAGTGGCCCTCTTCCAGGATTTCGCGAGTCCCAGAATGATACCCTTGTCACTTCCGGGGAAGGCGCGTCATCCCACAGCTGGTTCCGCGTCATTGCACATGCCCAGAAGCTGTTCTCGATCCATCGGCAGAGAATGACGTGCCTGAACCAGGAGTGACGAGGGACACCGGTGCAGGCGCATTGACTCTTGGGATTCATGACACTTATCTCCCAGGAGTCAATGCAAAGCAGGAAATCACGCCCGTGGCCACATAAGGAGGAAGTGGGAGGAAGTGAAGTTATTTTCCATTAAAAATAAGGTAAGGGAACGTAAAAAAAAAATAAAAAATAGCCAAAATCGAATTTTGAAAGTGATATAGGTATGCATGATGTGAAGTTTAAGATGTGGCCGGAACTCGGCTTTAATCGCTGGAGTTGATTGACAGCCAGCAGGAGCCAATGGCTCTCACTGAATTCTAAATATATTGTGCACTGCACTGGACCTAGATTGGCTCAGGTAAGTATTTAGGACGGGCAGCTGCACCTAAAAGGTTTTTTTCCTTAATGTAGAGGATGCATTAAGGTAAAAAGCTTTTAGAACCACTTTGATCTAATTTTAGAAGTCCTATTCAAGCTTTAAATAGTTTTTGGGCCAACAAATGGCTCCATCAAACAGTTTTTTTTACTGAACAATGCACCTGCTGGGGGAGCTTTTCAAACTGTATGTAGCTTCAGCTACATATAGTATACAGTGCTGTGTTCTGTTTGTGGGGCAGGGACTTCCTGTGCTGTTCCCGGAACAAAATAGATTCAGGCTGAGTGCTGCTCAGCCATTCACAGGATGCTTTGTATTTTATGAATAAATACAAGGCTTCCTGTGATTGGCTGAGGTGGAGAGATGGGTGGATGATGTCATGATCTCCTCAGCCAATCACAGGAAGCCCTATATAGGGTTTGTAAACTTTATTTAAAAAAATACAGCGTGACAACCTTATTGTTGAATCACATTTACATTGTTTCATTTGTATCTCAAAAGGAGTGAACTTTGATCTGCACATGACTTCAGTTAAAGCCTAAGGCAGGCCATACATTAAGTGTGTCTATGGGAATGTTGGACCATTCTTCCAGAAGTGCATTTGTGAGGTCAGGCACTGATGTGGATAAGAAGGCAAGGTCCATAAAGACATGGAGGAGCAGGTTTGAAATGGAGAAACTTGAATGGTCTGACCCCAACCCGATAGAACACCTTTGGGAAAAATTAGACCACAGACTGCAAGCCAGGCCTTCTCATTAACATTAGAACCTGACCTCACAAATGCGCTTCTGGAAGAATGGTCAAACATTCCCATAGACACACTCCTAAACCTTGTGGACAGCCTTCCCAGAAGAGTTGAAGCTGTTATAGCTGCAAAGGGAGGTCCAACTCCATATTGAACCCTACGGACTATGACTGGGATGCCTATACAGTTCTTTTGCGTGTAATGGCAGGTGTCCCAATCCTTTTGGTAATGTTTGTATATGTGTATGTATTTCTTCTTCTGAAATAAGTTGTTATTATGAAATATATAGAATGAAATATATAGATTGCTTTGGCTACAGGAGATATTCTATTTAAAAACCTATCTAAACCCAAGTTATCAGGTCTCACCTTGATCTTGTCCTGGCTGGAGGAACCGCTATTTTTTTTTTAACTTGTGGAACAGATGTAATTAACCAGTTGCTGACCGCCTCCTGTATATTTACTGCAGCAGGCTGGCTCCTACAGGCAAAACGACGTAGGTATACGCCACTCGTCTGAAGGCAGCAAGGGGGTGAGCGCGCACCACCAGTGGCGCGCTCCCGCCCCCCAATCACTAACGGGGAAGCCGATGCGGGTGTCAGGCGGCTCCAATTGCTGCCTGACACCCGCAATCGCTCCCCGCTGAGGGAGAAGGATGGTCGGCTCTTGTAAACACAGCCGACCATCCTTCTCAATGGGATGATCACAGAGCTCATGTGATCCTGCTATATAGAATCGCATTTCTCTATGGTTATTTCAGAAGCCCAACCGTACAGTTAGAATCACTTCCCTAGGGTCACATTTAACCCCTTGATCACCTATACTGTTAACCCCTTCCCTGACAGTGTCATTATTACAGTAACAATGCATATTTTTAGCACTGATTACTGTAGTAATGTCACTGGTACCCCCGAAAGTGTCAAAAATGTCAGTTAGGGGTCCGATCTGTCCGGCGCAATGTCGCAGTCCCACAAAAAAATCGCAGATCGCCCACATTAGTAGTAAAAAAAAAAAAAAAAAAACATTAAAAATTACATAAATCTTTCCTGTGGTTAGTAGACACGATAACTTTTGCGCAAACCAATCAAAATACGCTTATTGCGATATTTTTGGTAAAAAAAAAAAAAAAAATGTAGCAGAAAACAAATTGGCCTAAAATTAGATTTTTGAGAATGTCATAGCAGAATGTGAAAAATTTTGTTTTTTTGTTTTTTTCAAAATTGTCGCTCTCTTTTTGTTTATAGCGCAAAAAATAAAAATCGCATCAAATACCACTAAAAGAAAGCTCTATTTGTGGGAAAAAAAGGACGTCCAGTCCGTTTGGTTACAGCGTCGCACGACCGCGCAATTTCAGTTAACCACTTAAGCCCCGGAGGATTTGGCTGCTAAAGGACCAGACCCCTTTTTTCAACTTGGCACTTTGTGACTTTAACTGAAAATTGCTCGGTCATGCAATGCTGTACCTAAACGAAATTTACGTCCTTTTTTTCCCACAAACAGAGCTTTCTTTTGGTGGCATTTGATCACCTCTGCGCTTTTTATTTTTTGCGATATTAATAAAAAAAGAGCGAAAATTTTGCAAAAAAATGACATTTTCAACTTTGTCTTTTAAAAAATATCCAATATACTCAATTTATGTCATTTTTTTTGGCCAAAATATATTTAGCTACATGTCTTTGACAAAAAAAAAAATCAATGAGCGTATTTTTATTGGTTTGCGCAAAAGTTATAGCGTCTACAAACTATGGTGTAAATACTGAAATTTACGAAGCTTTAATTTCTGACTGCCTATCTCATTTCATGAAGTGCTAAAATGGCGGGGCAGTACAAAACCCCCCCAAACTACCACTTTTTGGAAAGTAGACATCCTAAGGAATGTTCTGAGAGGCATGTTGAGCTCATTGAATATTTTATTTTTTTGTCACAGGTGTTTGAAAAATGACTAAAAAAATTTTTTTTTTTTTTTTTTTACACAAAGTTGTCATTGAAATGATATATTGCTCACACATGCCATGGGTATATGTGTAATTACACCCCAAAATATATTCTGCTGCTTCTCCTGAGTACAGGGATACCACATATGTGAGACTTTTTGGGAGCGTAGCTGTGTACGGGAGCCGGAAAACAAATCACCACCATCAGAATTTCAAAGGGCGTACATTTTTCATTGCATTTTCTCACTACCTATAACGGTTTAGGAGGCCCTGAAATGTCAAGATACCACAAAACCCCCCCAAATGACCCCATTTTGGAAAGTAGACACCCCAAGCTGTTTGCTGAGAGGCATGGTGAGTCCATGGAATATTTTATATTTTGCCACAAGTTTCGGGAAAATTACAATTTTTTTTTTTAATTTTTTTTTTTTACACAACGTTGTCACTAAAAGATAAATTTCTCACACATGACATGGGTATATGTGGAATGACACCCCAAAATACATTCTGCCGCTTCTCCTGAGTATGGGGATGCCCCATGTGTGAGACTTTTTGGGAGCCTAGCTGTGTACAGGACCGCGAAAACCAATCAACACTCTCAGGTTTTTTAATGGCGTAAATTGTTCATGTCACCTCTGCACTACCTGTCGCAGTTTCGGAGGCCCTAAAATTCCAAGATAGCACAAAACCCCCCCAAATGACCCCATTTTGGAAAGTACACACCCCAAGCTATTTGCTGAGAGGCATGGTGAGTCCATGGAATATTTTATATTTTGCCACAAGTTCCGGGAAATATATATATATATATATATATATATATATATATATTTTTTTTTTTACACAAAGCTGTCAGTAAATGATATATTGCTCACACATGCCATGGGTATATGTGAAATGACACCCCAAAATACATTCTTCTGCTTCTCCTGAGTACAGGGATACCCCATGTGTGAGACTTTTTTGCAGTCTAGCCGAGTACAGGACCCCGAAAACCAACCTCCACTTTCAGGCTTTCCAAAGGCGTAAATTGTTGATTTCACTCCTGACTACCTATCACAGTTTCGGAGGCCCTAAAATTCCAAGATAGCACAAAACCCCCCCCAAATGACCCCATTTTGGAAAGTAGACACCCCAAGCTGTTTGCTGAGAGGCATGGTGAGTCCATGGAATATTTTATATTTTGCCACAAGTTCCGGGAAATATATATATATATATATATATTTTTTTTTTTTTTTACACAAAGCTGTCAGTAAATGATATATTGCTCACACATGCCATGGGTATATGTGAAATGACACCCCAAAATACATTCTGCTGCTTCTCCTGAGTACAGGGATACCCCATGTGTGAGACTTTTTTGCAGTCTAGCCGAGTACAGGACCCCGAAAACCAACCTCCACTTTCAGGCTTTCCAAGGACGTAAATTGTTGATTTCACTCCTGACTACCTATCACAGTTTCGGAGGCCCTAAAATTCCAAGATAGCACAAAACCCCCCCAAATGACCCCATTTTGGAAAGTAGACACCCTGAGCTATTTGCAGAGAGGCATGTTGAGTGTTTTGCAGATCTCACTTTTTGTCACAAAGTTTTGGAATTTGAAAAAAGAGGAAAAAAAATGCATTTTCCTGTTTTTTCTTCATTTTCCAAAAAAAATGAGAGCTGCAAAATACTCACCATGCCTCTCAGCAAATAGATTGGAGTGTCTACTTTGCAAAATTGGGTCATTTGGGGGGGTTTTGTGCCATCTTGGCCTTTTATGGACTTCAAAAGTGTGATAGGTAGTAAGGAGTGAGATCAACAATTTACGCCCTTAGAAAGCCAGAAGGTGCAGATTGGTTTTCCGGGTCCTGTACGCGGCTAGACTGGCAAAAAGTCTCACACATGGGGTATCCCTGTACTCAGGAGAAGCAGCAGAATGTATTTTGGGGTGTCATTTCACATATACCCATGGCATGCGTGAGCATTATATCATTTACTGACAACTTTGTGTTAAAAAAAAAAAAAAAAAATGATTTTCCCGAAACTTGTGGCAAAATATAAACTATTCTATGGACTCACCATGCTTCTCAGCCAATAGCTTGGAGTGTCTACTTTGCAAAATGGGGTCATTTGGGGGGGTTTTGTGCTATCTTGAAATTTCAGGGCCTCTGAAACTGTGACGGGTAGTCAGGGGTAAAATCAGCAATTTACGCCATTAGAAAACCTGAAGATGTGGATTGGTTTTCGGGGGCGCGTACACAGCTACGCTGCCAAAAAGTCTCACACATGGGGTATCCCTGTACTCAGGAGAAGCAGCAGAATGTATTTTGGGGTGTCATTTCACATATACACATGGCATGTGTGAGCAATATATCATTTAGTGACAACTTTCTGTAAAAAAACAACAAAAAAAAAAGAAATAATAATTTTCCCGACACTTGTAGCAAAATATAAAATATTCCATGGACTCACCATGCCTTTCAGCAAATAGCTTTGGGTGTCTACTTTTCAAAAAGGGGTCATTTGGGGGGTGTTTGAACTGTCCCGGCATTTTATGCTCAATCTTATCCACACATCACCCACTCTTCTAACCACTTGAAAACCAAGCCTTTTCTGTGCCTTTTTGTTTACATGAAAAAATATTTTTTTTTTACTAGAAAATTACTTTGAACCCCCAAACATTATATATTTCTTTAAAGCAGAGGCCCTATAGAATAAAATGGGGGATGTTGCAAATTTTTTTGTCACACGGTATTTGCGCACAGATTTTCCAAACGCAATTTTTGCGAAAAAAATACATTTTTTTTAAATTTATTGCACAAATACACTATATAATTCCAATTTTTTTGGTAAAATTTAAAAGATGATCTTATGCCGAGTTCATAGACACCTGACATGACATGCTTTAAAAATTGCGCACGCCTGCGCAGCGGCAACAACGTACGTACATTTTTAAAAACTTTAAAAGTCTCTACAGGTTACCACTTTAGACTTACATTACAGAGGAGGTCTACTGCAAAAATTACTGCACTCGATCTGGCGATCGCGGCGATACCTCACATGCATGCTGAAATTGCGGTTTACATATGACACTAGACCAACGCTTGCGTGTGCCATTGCGCGCAAGCGCGGGGGGAAAGGGGGGGGCTCAATTTTTTTTTTTTTTTTTTTTTGCTTTTTTATGTTATTTTGACACCTTTCCTTTAATTTTTTTTTTTTAAATCATTTTTATTGTTATCACAGTGAATTTAGATATCCCCTATGATAGCAATCGGTAGTGACAGGTACTCTTTTTTAAAAAAATTGGGGTCTTTTATACTCTAGATCTCTCCTCTGACCTTAATGTATCTGACCACGCCAAAATTGGTGTGATAAAATACTTTCCCAATTTCCCAATGGCCCTGTTTATTTCTGGCGAAAAAGAAGTCATGAAATGCTCGTAGCCTCCGGCATCTTAGGCCATAGAGATGATTGGAGCCATTCTAATCTTCAATTAGCTCTATGGTTAGATAACTGAACCACCGGCTGCACTCTCGGGTTAACCGGTGGGACAGGAGAGCCCGAGAAAAACCACGGAAGGCTGCGGAAGGCGGCGGTGGAGGGGGGGGGAGACCCCTCCCACTGCATGTAAAAGCAGTCTAGCGGCCAATTACCTGCTAGGATTGCTTTTACATGTAAGTCGACCGCTGGCTGTAAAAAACGATACCAAGATGATGCCTAAATCTGCAGGCATCATCCTGGTACAACCACTCAAAGTCCAGCAACGTACGAGTACATTGCTGGTCCTTGTTTGGCATATAGGTTTTTTTTTTTCATGCAGCCTGTGGGCTGAACGGAAAAAAAGAGAACCTATCAGAAATCAGCACAGGAATAATGCGTAGTATTACTCATCATTAATCGCCCAAACAACCACCCACTGAATTTAATGATGGGTATACACGGCACTATCCACGTATACCAAAATAGGATTTTAACTGCAGTGCTGAAATCAGAAAATCACCACAGCTGCTATCAGCAAAGGTATCCATATATGCTGAGCGCAAACACTGTTTGTGTCAGAATATATAAAATCAATGCGTGGTAGCCGACGAGTACCTGCAAGAGAAACAGGTCACACAAGAATGAAAAAACAAACAAAGTACATTAAAAAAAGTACATTAGGAAGAGTAGGACATATAAAATGACTGACACAACAAAAGTTTTTGGATTCTCATCATTAACCGCCCAAACAACCACCCACTGAATTTAATGATGGGTATACACGGCACTATCCACGTATACCAAAATAAGATTTTAACTGCAGTGCTGAAATCAGAAAATCACCACAGCTGCTATCAGCAAAGGTATCCATATATGCTGAGCGCAAACGCTGTTTGTGTCAGAATATATAAAATCAATGCGTGGTAGCCGACAATTACCTGCAAGAGAAACAGGTCACAAAAGAATGAAAAAACAAACAAAGTACATTAAAAAAAAGTACATTAGGAAGAGTAGGACATATAAAATGACTGACACAACAAAAGTTTTTGGATTCTCATCATTAACCGCCCAAACAACCACCCACTGAATTTAATGATGGGTATACACGGCGCTATCCACGTATACCAAAATAAGATTTAAACTGCAGTGCTGAAATCAGAAAATCACCACAGCTGCTATCAGCAAAGGTATCCATATATGCTGAGCGCAAACACTGTTTGTGTCAGAATATATAAAATCAATGCGTGGTAGCCGACAATTACCTGCAAGAGAAACAGGTCACAAAAGAATGAAAAAACAAACAAAGGACATTGAAAAAAGTATAGTAGGAAGGAGTAGAAGGACATATAAAATTACTGACACCACAACAGTTTTTGGATCCTTTTATTTTACTTTCTAACTGTTCCTTTATTTCTTGATTTGGGAGGGAGTGCGATCTTCTGCGATCTTCTCTTCCAGCTTGGGTCTCTCAAAATGTCGATGGACATCCAACATCCTTCGAGACCCTGTGTTTGTGTGCCCTACACTGTGTCGTGCTGTACCCTACACTAATACTCCACTAGTGTATGGTAGCGCTCAAAACATTCCCCGATGCAGAGACCAGGTTGGTCAGGACATTTGGGACAATAATAACGGGTGTCACTCCTAAATCTGCGCCTGCTACAGACACGACATCGTCTTTGGGGTCGTATTTGGGTAGGGGTACTCGGGAGGGCATAAGGAAAATGCCTCTCATGCAGCCGGCTCACTGCATCTGGAAGGGGAAGTTGGGCAGGCATGCCTCCTGGGTACAGGTAGGCAAGGATGACCGCTTCCTGGAATTCCCGGAAGGGTCCAGTTCGTCCTGACACCCTGTATAGGACAAAGGCGTTCAGCATAGCCAATTGGAAAAGGTAAACAGACACTTTTTTGTACCAGCGTCTGGCTTTACGGGCAACTAAATACGGCGCCAAAAGCTGGTCGTTAAGGTCCACCCCTCCCATGTTAAGGTTATATTCGTGGACACAGAGGGGTTTCTCCATAACGCCAGTTGCCGTAGGGATTTGGACTGTCGTGTCTGCGTGAAGGGAGGACAGAACATAAACATCCCGTATATCCTTCCACTTCACCGCAAGCAATTTGTCCGTTTTCAAGCAGGCTCTCGCCCCCCGACTAAGACGGGAATTTACAAGCCGTTGGGGGAAGCCCCGGCGATTAGGTCGCACGGTGCCACATGCGCCAATTTGTAAATCAAGCAGGTGACTAAATAGTGGCACGCTTGTGTAAAAATTGTCCACGTACAAATGGTACCCCTTTCCGGATAAGGGTGACACCAAGTCCCAAACAATCTTACCGCTGCTCCCTATGTAGTCTGGGCAGTTCGGGGGCTCCACAGTGCTATCTTTTCCCTCATAGACACGGAAATTAACTGTATAGCCTGTGGCCCTGTCACAGAGCTTATACAACTTGACCCCGTATCTGGCACGCTTGCTGGGGAGGTACTGTTTGATAGCAAGACGGCCAGTAAATTTAATCAGGGACTCGTCAATGCAGACAACTTGTTCGGGGGTAAACAAGGCTGCAAACCGCTGATTGAAGTGGTCTATGAGGGGCCGAATTTTGTGGAGCCGATCGTATGCAGGGTCTCCCCGAGGACGACAGATTTCATTGTCGCTGAAATGCATGAATCGCAGAATTTGCTCGTATCTCCCCCTGGACATGGAGGCAGAGTACATGCGCATATGGTGAGCTGGGCTAGTGGACCAATATAGCCGCAATTCACTTTGTTTAGTTATGCCCATGTGGAGGGAAAGGCCCAGAAAGATCTTAAATTCGGAAACCGTTATAGGATTCCAGCCGAATCGTCTGGCAAGGTGCGAATTTGGGTTGGCGGCGATAAATTGTTGAGCATATAAATTTGATTGATCCACAATAGATCTGAAAAGATCTTCCGTGAAGAACAGCTCAAAAAAGTTCAGGGGCGTAAAACCAGCTGTCTCCACGTGGATTCCAGGTTGGGCGGTGAATGGGGGAAGTACTGGCGCTGTAGAATCAGTGGGTTGCCAATTGGGATATGCCAGCGCATCAGGGAGGGCACTATGGGCTCTACGGGCCTGTCTTCGAATACGCGGTGGCTGCGGGCCACTACTTGTGCTAGCCACCGCACCAGCTTCAACTGCACTTAGGGGACTCGCCACGTCACCAGGTCTTACTGCAGTGCTGGTTGTACTAGGTCCAGGTTGTACTAGGCCGCTGGCGCTTGCCAGGTCGCCAGAAAAATGAGCGGCACTAGTAACCACACTCTGCTCCATACGAGCACCCTGCGATTCCTGCATTTCAACAACTCCAGAATGGGGTCGGGTACGCCTGGGTCTAACAGGGACCCATCTGTCGTCGGAGCTATCTGTCAGGGAGCCGCTGCTGTCATCTGGTTCGTATACTGACCCTGATTCTGCCGGTGAGGCTTCCCCATCGCTCTCACCTGACATGGTCATTATACTGTAAATAGCTTCATCACTGTACGAACGTTTAGACATTTTGGTAACTAAATTTACCCGTACAGTGATGCGACTCACAGGTAATAAAAGCACCTGGTTGTCGAAGACTATTTCAAGCGCTACCAAAAAAACTGCTAATGCTAGCAGGGATCAGGCCTGACTCTGCTAACACAGCGGTGTTTTTTGTAAGTGACAGTAATCTATTGATTACTACACTTACCTGGGTGAAAGGGTTAAACGCAGGTGCTGGCCGGAATCAGTGCTGATCGTGCAAACACCGCGTTTTGGGAACCCTAAACTATGGGGGCGCTAGTATAGCTCTGATCAGATCAGATATTGATCTGTTCAAACACTATACTAGAAATGGAAGTGTATGTGCGTGCGTGCGTGTGTGGTAATCAGGGGGTTACTTCTAAACTATGCGCTGGGGATCTGGGGGGGGGGTGGCGGGGACCCTAAACCTCCTTTGGGAAAGAAACTAGCTAGCTAGCGCAACCTCAAGTCACAATGACACTAATACAAAATACAGTAAAAACAGTATATTATGTGTGTATTAGTGCTAATGTGACAGAGGGTGTAGGGGTTAACGGGATGTGATCAGGGGGGGATCAGGGGTTTAAATCTTTATTGGAAGGGACTGGTGGGTATCCTACGGATAAAAGAAACGGTGGCAAGCGCTAAACCTGGTCACAAGTCACACTTATACGGGTATATAGAAAATGCTATATACTGTATACAGTGTGCGTTGTGGCAGGGGGTGTAGGGGTGATCAGGGGGGGATCAGGGGATTAAATCTTTATTGGGCGGGTGGCGGGGACCCTAAACCTCCTTGGGACACAAACTTAGTCGCCTGCGCTAATTCTGATCACAATCACACTAATACAAAAATACAAAAACACAGTATATTACGTTTGTATTAGTGCTGATGTGACAGAGGGTGTAGGGGTTAACTAGCGGTGATCAGGGGGGGGTCAGGGGAGATCAGGGGCTCAAATCTTTATTAGGGGGGGGGTGGCGGGTAATTCAAGTGGAAAAAAGGGGGTCGCAAGCGCTAGACCTGACCACAAATCACACTTATACGGGTATATAGCAAAATGCTATATACTGTATACGGTGTGTGTTATGGCAGGGGGTGTAGGGGTGATCAGGGGGGGTCAGGGGCTTAAATCTTTATTGGGCGGGTGGCGGGGACCCTAAACCTTCTTGGGACAGAAACTTAGTCGCCTGCGCTAATTCTGATCACAATGACACTAATACAAAAATACAATAACACCGTATATTGCGTTTGTATTAGTGCTGATGTGACAGAGGGTGTAGGGGTTAACGGCGGTGATCAGGGGGGGGTCAGGGGAGATCAGTGGGTTAAATCTTTATTAGGGGGGGTGGGGGGTAATTTGAGTGGAAAAGGGGGGGTCGCAAGTGCTACACCTGTTCACAAATCACACTTATACAGGTATATAGGTATATGCTATATGCTGTATATAGTGTGTGTTGTGTCAGGTGCTGTAGGGGTTAATTGGGGGGGGGCGATCGGGGGTGAAATGTGCCTATCTAAGTGTGTATGTACGTGCTTGGTGCTGTACTTACAATTAGATGTGCTCTCCTCTCACGCTGGATCCAAAAAGACCGTTGGGAGGGGAGGGCACATCTCCTCTAAGCCTGTGTTTACATTTCACAGGCTTAGAGGGAGATCTGATTGGGCAGGACCGATCAACAGGTCCAGACCAAAAATGATTGGCCTGGACCTGATGACTGATCGGTTCTGACCCCAATCGAGTCATCGGCGGGACCGCGGGTGCGCGCGCGCGCGCACCAGAGCGGCGAAGGCTAGTGACGTACCGCTACGTCACTCTGCCTGGCCGGGGCTGACCGCCGCAGTATATAGTCGTGCGGCGGTCGGCAACCGGTTAAAGTAACGCAGTGCCGAAACGCAAAATATGGCCTGGTTATTAAGGGGGCAAATCCTCCTGGTCCAGAAGTGGTTAAACTCTTTCCATGGTATGTTTACCGGAACAAATAAGAGACCTGTATTGTAAGGGTTTACATGCACCCTCAGGACTGAAACTGTACGATTAAGGCAATGGGGATGAAGTGATTTTTTTTTATATGACGAAACGCATCAAGTTGACACACACGCTGCCTTGTTCTGAGTACAGCCTGGAGCGCACGCTGCAATAGG
Organism: Pelophylax lessonae; assembly: GCF_965119305.1. NCBI lineage: Eukaryota > Metazoa > Chordata > Amphibia > Anura > Ranidae > Pelophylax > Pelophylax lessonae. Next base: position 417,192,290 of record NC_138768.1, read on the forward strand.
TTTGCAGCGGTGCGGCTTTCCGGCAAGTGTGCGGGCAACCCACGCAGGGCGTTTGAGGCTGGGAACAGCTTGTTTTTTTTTCCTATATATGAATCATTGTTGTCCTTTTTTTAACTATTTAATAAAAACCAGAGAACACTACACTATGAGGAGTCAGTCTCTTGTGTTTCCAAACGGTAACGTCTATAAATGTCCTACAAAAAGCAAGTTTGGGCCGATGGACCAGAGATCATGGGGATCTCCTATGCGTTATTTGATCTTTTTTTGCTTTAACGTAATAAGCTGATCCACGGAGCCGGCAGCCTGTGAAGAGGGAACGGAGGTCTGCTGTTGTAAACACAGCAGACCATTGTTCTCTCAGCTATCCTCCTATTTAGGAACACAGTTCTCAAGCCCATCCCCCTCACAGTTAGAAAACACCTCCTAGGCTCACATTTAACCCTTTGATCGCCCCTGGGTTAACCCCTTTCCATGCCAGTGTCATTATTACAGTAACTGCATATTTTAGCAGTGATTACTGTAGTAATGTCACTGGTCCCCCCAAAGTGTCAAAAATGTGGATTGGGGTCCGATCTGTCGCAGTCCCGGTAAAAATCGCTGATCGTCGCCATTACTAGTAAAAAAATAAATAAATAAAAATGACACAAATCTTTCCCCTAGTTTGTAGAAGCGATAACTTTTGTGCAAACCAATAAAAATACTCTTATTGGGTTTTTTTTTTTTTTTTTTTAAACAAAAATATGCAGCAGAATACAAATTGGCTTAAAATGATGAAAAAATTCTTGTTTTTTTGTTGTTTATAGCCCAAAAAATAAAAATCGCACAGGTGATCAAATGCCACCAAAAGAAAGCTCCTATTTGTGGAAAAAAATAGGACATCAATTTTATTTGGGTACAGCGTCCCAGGACTGCGCAAAGAAACGCAGTGCTGAATTGCAAAAAAATGGCCTGGTCATTAAGGGGGGAAATCTTCTGGTCCAGAAGTGGTTAATATGGGTACATGGCGATGGCCATACACAACAAGTCTTCCAAAATCTTTTATTTGTTGAAAGGCAGCAAATCAGCCACTGTACAGACACCAGTTTAAAAGCCAAGTACAAATCGCAGTCATTAGGGTGACTTCAAAATATGTGAAGAAAGCCTTTGTGATAACTAAGACTTCTGTGCGTGACCATCATGGGTTATTTATTTATATTTAGTGAAACATTTTCTCAATGATCATGTTGATGCTTTCTCATTAAAGGACCTTACATACAGCCAACTATCCTGTCTAAACAACTCCGAATGGAAGGATTCATTGTGTATCGTTGGGCGAACAGATTTGGGGAAGGTGGGAAGCAGCTCCTGCAATGGGTTTTAGAGGTAAGACTATTACTCGGATATTTACACCTGACATTCTTAAGAGAACCAACGGGACAAGGCAAACAATTTTTGTATTTTAAACCACTGTTCTCAAATGAAAGCAACTGAGCATTTCAGGCAGCTTGGTGAAAAATCTTCTTGCAAGCCAGTTCTTCCACTTTTTGATTTTTTTTATTTTCTTATTTATTTATTTACCTTTTTCCTAAATAAAATTACATACAATTTCGAAAAAGGGGCCCTTGTTCTCTTCTCTCTCCCACCTCTCCCCTCTCCATTTTTTTTTTTTTTTAGAACAAGTTTATTTGTGGTAAAAGAAAAAAGGGTACAAAAAACATGGTATAAAACCAAGCATTACAGAAGGAGCATAGAAAAGGTGCATTTTTTTCACATTTAATCCATACCAAAAGGGGATTAAACTTCTTAGCATATGTATCAAAACATTTGGTAAGAGCTAAAACATATACGTAGATAGAAATGATGTGATCACAGGGAAAGTATGGTGGTCAGAGGAAGGTGTGCCCACCCGGCAGATCAACAGCGGCAATAGGTCAAAGGCCATGAATGTCTCACACGGGGTCTCGATTGCTCCAGGTTAGCGAAGTTCCAGACATCTATTCCAGACTTTGTCAAATTTGACAGGGAAACCTCTATGCATTTTTAGATTAATCTTTTTTATAACGGAGAGTAGAGTTTAATTCCAACATCCATTCCTGTATGGTAGGGGTGTGGGCCTGCATCCATGACTTAGCTATACGTTTGCGTGCACTAAAGAGTCTCGCAGGGGCGGACTGACAACTCATGGGGCCCCCGGGCAATAGGAGATCATGGGGCCCCCTGTGTCCCCATCCACACTCAAGCCACACCCACACAAAGCCCCACCTACATATTGCACTACTCACAATTGCTTTAAAGCAGCAATATAAGAAAAGCAGTGTGCCACCGTCTAGCAGCAGCTAAACTGTAAGGAGGGCTGTGTCCAGGGCCGGCGCTACCTATAGGCAAGGTAGGCGCCGGCCTAGAGTGCAGATCAGTCGGGGGCGCCGCCCCCACGCTACCCCCCCTGTGTGTTGCTAGGTATTAGAGGCGGAGGTTGGTGGTGTGGCAAACCAGTTGGGGCGGGGCTGTGCGCGTGATAGGGTGAAGAGCTGGCAGAGGTGATCTGAGTTTCAGGCTGCTGCTACCTTACCACCCTAGTCTGTCCATATACCACCCTAGCCTGTCCGTATACCACCCTAGCCTGTTTGTATACTACCATAGCCTCTCCGTATACTTCCCTGGCCTGTCCGTATACCTCCCTAGCTTGTCTGTACACCTGGTGTGAGGAAGCGAGCCGGTGTTGCCATTATTTGTCTTCAGTCTGCCCCTGGCTCCACCCTCTTTTCCCTGCCCATGTATATGGTGGCAGGGGTGAAGATTTTTTGTGGCGCCGCTCTACCTATTTCTTTAGCCGTGGTTCCCAGGCCTCTCTCTCTCTCTCTCTCTCTCTCTTTCTCGCCCGGGCCACCCGGCAGTGCCCTAAATGCACGTAAGGTCAGTCCGCCCCTGGAGTCTCGTGTAGGAATGTGGCAAAAAATCTATCTATGTCAGTATCGGGTAGTAATCCAAGGACACAGCACCTAAGGTCTTGCTGCAGCGGGGAGCCCATGTGATCATGCAGGAATTTTTATTTGTGTCCAGTAGGACAGAATTTTCGGACAGGTCCATATAAGATGTACAAAAGTACCCAACCGTATGCGACACCTGGACGCGTGGAGGTGTAGCACTGCCAGATTTTCAGTCGTACTATGTAGCATCCCAACTCTCCCACTTTTATTACTTCCAGAAACTGGAGATGCTCCGCTACCAAATCCTTGTTTGTAAGAGGGCGCACCAAGCAGCTTATACACCTTTGCAGGTGCTGTTGCGGGGACAAATGTCATTGACTAATGCTTGTGACCGGCTGCTGCTTCATCACAGACAGATCTGGGGCATAGCCCTCAAAACTGAAAGCAACCCACATCCATACCCCAACTTGTGTGCTCTACTTAAGCCAGGTGTTATGTGCAACGGGTGCATTCCAATCCTTAAAATAAGTTTAACCTCCCTTCGCATATGCTTATTCGGCATCTCCAGCTGAGGCATGCAGTACTGACCAAGTTTTCTGCTTGGATCCCCACTCTTTCTGACATACCCTTACTGGACATTGTGATGGGAGACACCCACACTAAATTCATATCTGCAATTTACACTGAATTACGCGATACGACTGTTAAGACTGTTAGCCAAATAGTTGAGGGTGCAGGCTCCATGGTTATTTGACACTGGCCCCCTGGATGGATCAGAGTGGGATGACTGGCCCAAAGCTGGCTTCACCCAAGCTTTCTGACCGCATGACGCCACTCTATATCTTACATAAGGCTTACTTAACCTCGCTTAGAATTTCCCAATATCAACCAAAATCAGTTTGGCTTAAAGGAGTTTACCGCAGACCGCTGCGATCGGTGGTAAATACCGCGATTGGCGCTCTTAAAGCGACAGTACTCTTGTGTTTTTTTTTTTTTTTGTGAATTTGCACTATGGAGTCCCAACAGAAAATTCACCCTCAGACCCACTTCTTGCAACTCCCGGACAGTCTGGATCACAGTCGCTGGCCGCGATTTCAGCTGCCCTGAAAAGCCTGGCAACTAAAGGTGATTTAGTAATGAATAAGGTTGATAGCCGAAATAGCCCCTGCTGCCTTCTCTTTCTATGGAGGTGTCCTCTGATTCAGAGGCTGATGGGGTCAACCTGAGGATTGTCCTCGCAGTCAGACTGTGAAGAGGACCTGTCTTCAGCTGCAGCGCGGGAACGCGCATTAGTGGTAGCCCTGATTATTTCAGTAAGGGATACTATAAAATTGGCTGATAAGCCCACGCCAGCAGGGACGCAGGTGGCTTTTGGCTCCCAGAAGTTTTCAAAAGCTGACAGGGTTTTTCCCTTGTCCCGACACATTTCACGATATTGGGAATGACCAATGGCGGCGCGTTAAGCATGTGTTAGTGGTGCCTAAACACGGGTACCCTTTTGCTGAAAAGGTCTCCAACCGTTGGACGGTGCCACCTAAAGTGGACCATCTAGTTTCCAGATTGAACAAATCTACCCTTGTGCCTGTGGAGGATTCCCCAGTTTTTACAGATCCAGTGGACAGGCAGGTGGGATCCCTTTCCCACCATCTTCATGTACTGGCGGGTTCCATTTTAAAACCGATTTTGTGTCTGTGCTAGTCTCAGATGGTGACGGAATGGATTAGGGGGTTTGCGGGAGTCTTTGGACCCCGAAACTGTTCCTCCGGAACAGCTGGACCTGTTGGGCCGGGTGATCCAGGCACTGGTGTTCCTGTGGCCAGGGTCTCAGCCACGGTCATTGTTTTAAGACACATGATTTGGTTGAAGAAAAGGCCTTAGCTGATCTCCCCTTTCTGGGAGACAGGTTGTTTGGCGACTCTTTGGATAAGTTGATCAAGGGAATGACTGGTGGGAAGAGTACTCTTCTTTCTCAATCTTTCAAGGGTAAGATACCCCGTACTAAGCAGGGTCCCTCCTTTTGCTCATAAAGTTTTTTTCGTGCCTCCAGGGCGCAAGAAAAAGGTAAGCCGTTCAGAACTTCTGGAGGTGCTAAAAAGCCCTGGGGAAGTGCTCTCCAGCCTGAAGGGCCGCCCTCAACCGACTCAGGGGTGGGGGGGGGTAAAGTCTGTGCTGCTTTAAGGAACCCTGGACTGCCTTCATTCAGGACAATTGAGTTTGCAAACTGGTTTGTTCCGGGTACAGGATCGAATTCCTTTCCTGGCCAGGGGACAGGTTCTTTCAGTCAAATCTTCACCTGTCTCCAGAACGTTTGAAGATCTGTGGGAGGCTGTGTGAGATCTCCTGGCTCAATGAGTGATTGTGCCGGTCCCCCAACAGGAATGCTCTCGAGGTTCCTATTCAAATCTGTTCACTGTGCCCAGAAAGGAGGGCAAAGTGCGTCCAATCCTGGACCTCAAGGCTCTCAACCGCATTGTGCGGGTGCAGAAGTTTCGAATGGAGTCCATTTGGTGGGTAGTGGCATCTTTGAATCAGGGGGATTTTTTGGCTTCCATCGATCTCAAAGATGAGTATCATCACGTCCCCATATTCAAAGGGACATCAGCAATTTCCTCCGCTTTGCGGTGGCAGAGGAGCCCTTGGGTTTTGCCTCGGCTCCCAGAGTTTCTACCAAGGTCCTAGCCCCTTTGCTGGCCTTGTTGCGTCGATGAGGTATCTCCATTGTGGGGTATGTGGACGACCTCCTGTTGCGAGCAGTTTCCCATTCGGATCTGCAGGACAATGTCTCCATCACCATTTGGACCCTTCAGGAATTCGGGTGGACAATCAATGTCTCCAAATCTGCCCTGACTCCGTCTGTGCAGGTCACCTATCTGGGGTTGATCCTTGACTCTGCTCTGGCGAAGGCCTTCCTTCCCTTGGACAAGCTTCAGAAGTTGCAAGGGTGGTCAGGTTGCTGATGGAGGCCGATCAGTCCTCTTATGGGCGTGCATGAGGGCTCTGGGTCTGATGGTCTCGACCTTTGAAGCGGTCCCGTTTGCTCAGTCTCACACGAGACAGCTGCAGAAAGAGGTTCTGTCAAAATGGATCAGAGATCCTCGGTCTTTGGACCAGAAGATTCGGTTGAGCCGTCTCATGAAGTCGGCTCTCTCGTGGTGGCTCCAGTCACCTGTACTATGCCGAGGCAAGTCCTTCCTGACGGTGTTTTGGACGGTGGTCACCACAGACGCCAGCCCGTCAGGCTGGGGTGGAGTGCTGGGGAAGCTCTGTACCCAGGGAACTTGGACGACAGAGTCTTCCTTGCTGATCAATAGCCTGGAGCTGAGAGCAATCAAGTGCTGCCTGCTTCACTAGACAAGTTGGCTACACGGCTCTCCGGTTCGGGTCCAGACAGACAATGCCACAGCCATGGCTTACATCAATTATCAATGGGGCACCAGGAGTGCCTTGGAGGCCAAGGAGGTGGCCGAGATTCTGGTTTGGATGGAACACAATGTTCCGGCTCTTTCCGCGGTCCACATCCTGGGTGTGGAGAATTGGCAAGTGGATTGCCTGAGTCGTCAGGTGTTGGATCAGGGGGAGTGGTCCCTGCATCCAGAGGTGTTTCATCTCCTGTGTGCCCGGTGGGGGACTCCGGAGGTGGATCTGTTTGTTTGCGTCTCGCCTCAACAGGAGAGTTCAGAGGTTTGTGGGCAGGTCTCGGGTGCTCTGGCCAACAACACAGACGCTCTGGTGGCTCCTTGGAGTCAGTATCGCCTGATTTATGCCTTTCCTCCGCTAGTTCTCCTGCCGAGGTTTCTTCGCAGGGTGGCAATGGAAGGCATTCCGGTTGTTCTGGTGGCACCAGACTGGCCTTGGCGGTCTTGGTACGCAGAACTGGTAAAAGTTGATAGTGGATCCTCCATAGCGTCTTCCTCTGCAGGAAGAGGGAAGATCTAGGGAAGATCTTCTAGCTCAAGGACCGATCTTCCATCCTGCTTTACGGTCGCTGGTTTTAACGGCATGGCAGTTGAAAGCAAGGTGTTGAGGAATAGAGGTCTCTCTGCTTCGGTGGTTCCTACCCTTTTGAAGGCCAGGAAATTGACCTCCAAGGAAGATCTATACTCGTACGTGGAAATAGTACATTTCATGGTGTGAATCGCTGCATTGCACCCTCGCTCTTTGTCGATAGCTAGGGTTCTGGCCTTTTTGCAGAAAGGGGTTGAGCAGCTTTTGGCGTTGGGGACTATCAATTGCCAGTTGTCGGCCTTGGCTATGTACTGCCAACGTCCGTTGGCTACCCATAGTTTGATTCGCACCTTCATTCACCGGGTGCGTCATCTGGCCCCTCCAAAGAGATCCCCGTTGCCTCCGTGGGATCTTAAACTGGTTTTGTCTGTTCTTCTTCAAAAGCCCCCTTTTGAGAATATTGGGGAGATTTCTCTGCTTTTTTTGTCGCAGAAGGTTGCCTTCCTAGTGGCTATCACTTCTGCCCACAGAGTCTGAGTTTGCGGCGTTGTCCTGTCTTTCGCCTTATTTGGTGGTCCACAGGGATAAAGTGGTCCTCCGTCCTAATCCGTCTTTTCTTCCTAAGGTGGTGTTGGATTTTCAACTGAATGAAGACCTTGTGTTGCCTTATGTTCTAAACCTGAACATCACAAAGAGGTTGCCTTGCACTCTCTGGATGTGGTTCGGGCGATAAGAGTTTATCTGACGGTTACGAAGTTCTTCAGGAAGTCGGACTCTTTGTCCTTCCAGGCGGTCCTCGCAAAGGTTTGGCTGCGTCCGCTGCTACCATTTCGAGATGGATCAGGCAGACGGTTGTTCAGGCTTATTCAATCAAGGGTCAGGTTCCTCCTTTCCCTGTGAAGGTGCATTCAGCTAGAGCGCTGAGTGCGTTTTTGGGCTTTTCGCCATCAGGCCTCTGTTTGTACAAGTTTGTAAGGCAGCAACTTGATCGTCTGTTCACACCTTTACAAAATTTTACAAGGTGGATTTGTTGGAATCTTTGGATGCCTCTTTTGCAGGCTGCTGTTTCATAAGAGAATTTTGGTTTGTACTTCTCTTCGGGTCTTTTTTCTGGGTGAGCTCCTGTTTGGTTGAGCTCCATGTTGCCCGATTGGCTAAGTTTAGCCTGTTGGAGTTGACGTTACTATCTGGTTGCATTTTGTTCGCACCCCTCATACCTACACTGCTTTGGGACATCCCACTCAGCTCATGTAGATGAGGCTGCGTCTGTCGAGGGATGATCGAGAAAATACGATTTTTGTAAGATCTTACCGTAAAATCTTTTTCTCTGATGTCCGTCGACATGAGGCTGCATCTGTCGACGGACATCAGAGAAAAAGATTTTACGGTAAGATCTTACAAAAATCTTATTTTTTAGCAAAGAGAATGGAAACTCCCCTGGAATTAACGGTGTAGGTAGCATGATGGGCCCAACCTATCCACGGGCGCTTCAGAGCTAATTGTAGTTGACCTGTAACATGGGTCTCCACCAATACCACTATATAAGCTTTGTAAGACTTAAGACAACTAAAGACAGAGGAACATTTTAATTTATCCTGAGACAACGGACATTCCATGTGAGAAACTTCACGGTGGCCATAAGGGGGTTGTATTGGGAATAAGGAGGATATTTGCAACGGGGGAATAAGGAGGATATTTGCAACGGGGGGTCCCCAGAGCAGGTCTACACAGTTTGTGATGCACCCAAGAAAAGTAATGCACCTGAATCATAAAACAACTCATCAGATAATACCCCAGTAAGGATAATTCATTGTAATCATCCATTTTAAACAACAAAAAACAATAATCCCCTCCCCCTCTCTGCTCTCCGCTTCCCCAACTGTGCGGGAGCATAAACCCAAGGAAGAGTAGGCAAATAGAAACATAGGTGAAAAGGGCCGCAGTCAAAGTGCCAGCCCCATAGGCTGACCAAAGGAAGCCCCATAGGCAGAAGAAAGGAAGGCCATCTCTTCATTGTATCCAGCAGCTGATTGGAGCGAACAATCACTGGTAGGTAACGAAACGGTAGTAGGAATCACAGCGCAATCCAAGTTCAGTTTCCGCATCAAGAGGGCAACAGTGCTCCTGGCATAGGCTCCCAATTCCTGAGAAAAGATAAGGCAGGATGCTGGATATTTCCAGCCAGATAAATGTCAAGAGAAACACTGGAAGCCCAGTAACGTGGTGCCCACAGGGTCCTAAAGTCGAGGAGAACAGTATGGATGCAGGGATCAGAAGGACATGAACAATAAACAGGATAAAGTTGTGTCAGGTAGGTAGGGGCCAGGCCAGAAATAGACATGAGTAGCAGTCATGTGAAGCACCACACTGCACCAACCAAGTGACTAGGGCGCAACAAATTTGCAGAACTCACTAAACAGAGAAAACATACCGCAGCAGACGGGTGTCAGGGTATATAGTATAGAGACAGACCATCCGTGGTACATGGCAGCATGATTCCAGGTGGTGGTGAGTAGTCCCATCAGGCAGGGCGATTTCTATCCGCATCCCTCTGATCCAGCCACTCCGAGGCATGGTCCGGATCCTTAAAGAAGCGTGCTCTATCATCGCACACCACTCTCAAACAGGCGGGAAAAAGCATGGCATATTTCAAATTATGCACGCAGAGGCGCCTTTTGACATCAGTGAAGCGACTTCCACCGAGAAATCGGGGAAAGCTGCAATGCGGCCATTTTGGAATGGAATGTTGCCACGTTCTTGTCAGGCGCAGGATTGCATCATGGTCACCATAATTAAGAAATTTTGCAATAAATGTTCTATGTGGTGCGCCCTCGGGGGGGGGGGGGGTGTCAGGCAGGCATGCGGCGGGCATGCTCCACTGCAAATGTAGCAGAAAAAGCATCTCTGCCATAATGGGTGATCAGGAGCAGGGCTGGTGTAAGGATTTTTAGCACCCTAGGCTAAACCTCATTTTTCTGCTCCACTTGGTTCCGCCCCTGACTCAACCCCCTTTGCCCTGCCCATCCCAAAATCTCCCATACACACAGATTACAGCCAGATGCATGTAGCACCCTCATACATAGGTGCTAGGTAGGGAGTGTATTTGCTCTGCCTGCTTATCAGGGGAGTGGCAGGCAAAACCTAGTTACTCTTCTGCTTATCAGGGAGTAGGATTTCTATTCAGGCCTGTTGCATGTGTCCAGGGTGTGATTCATCTGGGCTGAGGGAGTGTCCCTACTGTATCCAATAGGGAGGCCTGTTGGACAGTGGAGGAAACCCAGCCAGTGACACACAGGCTTTTGTGGCTGTGGGTTGGCACAGACAGTGGTGCATCCTGGGATAGGCTATAAAAGTCAAGGGCACATATGGCAGGGTGTCTTTGGGTGGGAAGCCAGGTCCCGGAAGGAGGGTGATGGAGGGGGTGCCAAGTTAGAACCCTGAAGAGAATAACTAAAGTAAGAACCGTTTAAAATGTAATCTTTACTTCAGTGGCAGGGTGAAGTAGCGGCTTTGCCGCACTCTACAGCTAGTTGTCCTCAAGATTGTGCATAGTTAATAGTTGGAGTATCCCACTCATCCCTTCTCCTATCCTAGTTCTAAATTAAACACAAAAAAACAACATCCCCTGGATTGATTGACTGAGCCAAGGACTTTCAATGCTGTTTGCCTGCTATTAGTTGCTAAGGGTAACCCAGGGGAATCCAGAAAGTGTAATTCTCAGCAGTCCTCTAGGGGGCAGTGCTACATACATTACATCCTCCATACACAGATTACAGCCAGATACATTATATCCCCCATACACACACAGATTACAGCCAAATACATTACACCCCCCATTCACAATCATTAGTATGGAGAGCTTCCCTCTAATCAATTCCTATATTGCAAGCTTCATATGACATTAGAGAGAGTTAAATGGCTTACTAACCCCAGAAAAGGTAGATAAAAGGCTCCAACAATGGCTGCACATGCCAAGCAGCTCAGATCAATCTGGGGCGGTGGGTGTTCTTGGAGCCCCTATCTAGAAGGGAGCGCTGGGCCTCTCACATGTGTCTAGGTGGAGCACACACAGCCGTCAGTCAGAGGAGGGGAGATTTCAGCAACAAAATTTCCACAAATGGCTATTTAATTCCTTTGTTTTTTCCTTTTTTTTTATTTTTGCTTTGTTCTGGTTCACCTTTGGTTTTTCGGTGTCTGCCCCTCAGTTTGGATGGCTTCTGGACTTGAGTTGCTTATCAAAGTTGTGTCCCTCACTGGATTTTTGTACTTTGCCATAAAGTACTTTTTCTCAGAGTTCATTGTGGGACACCCTCCCCTCATATGCTATAATGCTATAGTTTCCTAGTTGGGCTGTCTGCTACAACTGAGCAGGTGTGAGGTGAGTGGATTTATAGCCTCGAGGGGGCTTGCCTTCAGTTTTCTTTGTCACAAGACAAAGAACTTCCCACAGGGACTATGGCAGGTAATGGTTTAAACGATGCAACCCTCCTCCGATTGGGCAATCTTCAGGAAACATACACAAGAGGGCACCTAGTGATTACCACCAAAACCATTTATTAAAAATGCACAACAGTGTTCTATTCACAAAAGTAAGATGAAATCAAGCTTCTCAAATGCACAGCTCCAGCAGGTAAGACTGGTTTCTCATCTGATGCCAAAGGGTGGAAAAGCTTGCACATTTCAGGGAAAGATCCCCTTCCTCCAGAGCTAGCCCAACCAAGCAGTGAGCCACTATTTTAAAATAGAATTATGGGTAACTATTTTTTTTTTTTTTTTGGATCAGGCTAGGGATAGTTCTAACCCCTGTCAGATTTTTATTTTTTTACGCCACATGTGTGTCCCATTGTGGAGATTTTCCTTCCCTTCCTGTCCCATAGCCAAACAGGAAGTGAGAGTAAATCCTTGAAAATTAGGGGAATTTTCCCGGGGACCCCCAGGTCACCAGAACTAGTGTCCCCATTGGAAGACTTCGCTCCTTTTTTTTTCTTTTCTGGGGACAATCCAAAATGGTGGTATTTTCCTTTTACTTTCACTTTCAATGATAATGGTAAACAAGACAAATAGAGAGGGTGAATCTCCTTAACCGCTTGCCGACCGCCGCAAGTACATATACTGCGGCGGTCATCCCCGGCCAGGCAAAGTGACGTATGGGTACGTCACTGGCCTGCGAGCCAATAGGGGGCGAGCGCACGCCGCCGGAGGTGAGCTCCCGCCCCCCCGCTCTCTCACTGTGATCCCCGCATGTGTGACCGGCGGACCCGATGTCTGCCAGTCACTCGCGATCGTCCGTTACAGAGGGAGAAAGGCAGGTGGCTAATGTAAACAAAGCCGTCTGTCATTCTCCCTTGTGTAACAGCAGAGATCATACGGTCCTGCTATGTAGGATCGTAGATCTCTGCTGTTACATGAAAAGCCACATCCCAGCACAGTAAGAATCACACCCCTAGGGACACACTTAACCCCTCCTTCTCAAATAAAGTTAACCCCTTCCCTGCCAGTGTCATTTTTACAGTAACAGTGCATATGTATAGCACTGATTACTGTAGTAATGTCACTGGTACCCCCAAAAGTGTCAAAAATGTCAGTCAAGTCCGATCTGTCCGCCGCAATGTCGCAGTCCCGCAAAAAAAAATCGCAGATCGCCACCATTACTCGTTAAAAAAAAAAACAATAAATATGACAAAAATCTTTCCCTTAGTTAGTAAATGCAATAACTTTTGCGCAAACCAATCAAAATACGCTTATTGCAATTTTTTTTTACCAAACATATGTAGGAGAAAACAAATTGGCCTAAAATGTTGAAAAAATTATGATTTTTACATTTTGTTTTGTTGGGAATTTCATATAAAAAAATGTGAAAAATATTGTTATTTTTGCAAAATTGTCGCTCTTTTTTTGTTTTAGCGCATGAACAAAAAAAAAATAAAAAATCGCACAGGTGATTAAATACCACCAAAAGAAAGCTCTGTTTGTGGGAAAAAAAGGACCTCAATTTCATTTGGGTACAGCGTCGCACGACCGCGCAATTGTCCGTTAAAGTCACGCAGTGCCTAATCGCAAAATATCCCCTGGTCAGGAATGGGGTAAAATCTTCCGGGGCTTAAGTGGTTAATGGGGACACATACCGCAATAAAACTGACAGTGTTCTAATCCTTCTCCACTCTATCCAAAACTAAAAAAAAGTTTTGCTTTTAGTTATACTTTTAAGTGTTCACACATTTGAGGACCCACCCCACATTCATAAAAAAAAAAATGATGTATGTATTTTTTCTCATTTTCTTCAGGGGACTGGTGTTTAACCGGTGAGGGGGGGTTAAGGTTGCCCCGCTCATTTGCTTGCTGTGTGGGTGTGTCCTCAATTTGTGAATACTTAGTGGCTCACTGCTTTGTTGAGCTAGCTCTGAGGAAGGGAGTCTGTCCCCTGAAACACAAAAGCTTTTCCACTGTGTGGCATCAGATGACATACCCGTCTCTCCTGCAGGAGCTGTGCATTTGATGAGCTTGATTTTATCTTTCTTTTGTGAGTAGAACACTGTCGTGTGTTTTTTTAATAAATTGTTTTGGTGGTGGTAATGCACTAGGTATTTGTTTCATCTTGTGTATTTATTTATTTATTTATTTATTTTTTTAAGTTTTCTAACCCTAGGCCACTTATCAAATCTGTTCCTCAAAGAACTCCAAAAAAAAGACTAAAGCCCCGTACACACGTACCGATCGTCGGCCGACGGAACGTCCTACAAATGTTCGCGGCTGGTGTGTTTGTTGTTTGTCTGTTGAAAAGTGCTCCAAACTTGCCCAGGACATTTGTCTTCCGACAGAAAATGACGTCAGTACGTTCCACGCACGTTCGCCGCTACAAAAGAGGAAGTGAGTGTTTGGCCGTGACCCTTCTGGGCATCTCGCGCTGATTTCGGTAGCATTTGTTTGGTTGACGACATTTCGCTATTTTCCGAGACATCGTTCGAGAATTTATTATGGCGACCGTGAATTCGTCCGTTGCTGTCGTTAGTGTTGGAGTTTTGGCTCTGAGACGACGTACGAGCAATAGGAAGAAGAAGCGGACCTCCTGGACGAAAAATTGGTTGCTTAACCGTGATCAATTTTCTCATATGTCCTTGCTGAGGGAGCTCCAGGAAAATAATCCTGATGACTTCAGGAATTATTTGAGGATGACGGATCCCATCTTTTACCGTCTTCTTGCCCTGGTGTCCCCCTATATTCTGAAGCAGGATACTTGTATGCGGCTTGCAATTACTCCTGAGCAAAGGTTAATTGCGACGTTGAGGTATCTTGCAACAGGGAGAAGCCTGCAGGATCTGAAGTTCACCACAGGCATCTCCCCCCAAGCACTTGGAGTCATCATCCCTGAGACCTGCTCTGCCATCATCAAGGTCTTGCAGAAGGACTATATCAAGGTATGTTTTATTTTTTCCATTACATTACATGTATTACTAGTTTCACCTGAATTATGATGTTTTTGGATGTACAGCAATTGACACAGGCCATTATTTGTAAACTACCCTCTGTCCGCATGCACATAGTAGTAAAGATGTAGATTATCTTTAACCATTTGTAAAATTACCCACTAACCACCCCACCATTCTCTCCTATGTGTCCCTAAACGCATTGCCTGTTAACAGTATTTTGAATTTGGGTCATTTTATTGCTTTCCCTCAAACAATTATTCCTTGGCCAATGTTTTAGTACCTAGTTAATGATTTATCTAAAATACATCAGTCCATCCATTCCCACCTATGATTCTGTATGTTTATGTAATGATGTTAAAACCTTCACTGACCACAAGCCCTAATTGATGTATAAATGCCCAGTTTTACTTACCCATCCCCCCACCCACATGCTAAATCTCAAAGTCAGCATATACCAAAGCTCAAGTTCAGAGGTCTTCAAACTATGGCCCACCAGTTGTTCACGAACTTCAATTTCCATCATGCCTAGTCATGTCTGTGAATGTCAGAGAATTACAAGGCCTCATGGGATGTGTAGTTCTGCAACAGCTGGAGGGCCGTAGTTTGTAAATCTCAGCTCTAGCTGGTGAGTATAATGGGCCATACACACTAGAAGATTGTCAGAACAATTTATCCTTCTGATTTACCAAAACCAAATAATATGAGGTCCAACAAACACTTTCAAATCCTATGCAATCTGGTAGGCCCTTGCACTACATAGAAAAGTTAAATCTGCACGAAAAAGTCTTCAGAGAATCTTCTAGTGTGTATGGCCCTTTACAATATAAGAACAATAGGAGGTTGAAAATAAATGTATGTAGATGTTACATCCCCATATCCAAACCTTTGCCTTCCTGTTGTATATTTTTTTAGCAAGTTGCATAAGCATTTAACAGACAACTGTGTGTGTAATTAATAATGTGATGTGCTCAAGCACTAATTTTTTATTTTTTTTTTTTATTTTTTCCCCACAGTTTCCTTCAAACGCAGAGCAATGGCTGGAGATTTCTGATCAATTTCTGGAGAAGTGGAATTTTCCCAATTGTGGGGGTGCTATTGATGGGAAGCACGTCCGCATTGTCCCCCCTCCGAATTCCGGCACATTTTATTATAATTATAAAGGTTTTTTTAGTATAGTCATGCTAGCCATAGTTAATGCAAACTATGAGTTTATTTTTTTGGATATTGGCAAAAATGGCCGCAATTCGGATGGGGGAGTTATTGATCAGACGGAGTTCGCTCGTCGTCTAAAGAACGGCACTCTGAACCTGCCATCCAGGGAGCAAACTGTTGAGGGTATGAGCTTTGTGTTTATCGCAGATGAGGCTTTTGCGCTTGGGGAGCATCTCATGAAGCCCTACCCTCAGAGGAACCTCACCCCAGACCAAAGGATTTACAACTACCGGTTGTCCAGAGCTCGCAGAGTTGTGGAGAATGCCTTCGGGATAATGGCCAACCGGTTCCGGATATTCCTGACGTCCATAAACCTGGCACTGTACAAAGTGGATAATGTGGTCTTGTGTTGCTGCATTTTGCACAACTTCCTACGCAGGAATGCACAAAATTATGTCTTGCAGCAACTGGATACTGACCCTGCTATGCCAGGTACAAGTGGAGAGGCCCAACCTTCTAACCAAGTGGAGTCCATGACGTCAATGGAAGTTGGACGGTCAGCATTGGCATCACACAGGGCCCGTCAGATCCGCCAGGAATATCTGGACTATTTCGTGGGGAGAGGAGCTGTGTCCTGGCAGCAATCACTGTCACAAACACATTAATCTTGTTAAAGATTGGACACACAAGATAAATGTCAGAGATATATTATTTTTCAACACATTAAACAAAAATTGCAATGATTCTGTATTGTGGATTATAATCATTTGGGCACATATGCCAAACACAATTATTTGGGTTAATCATGTGTTATATATGTGTGACTTTGGAAGGGTTAATACATTCATCAGTGTGTTTCTTGACTGTAGTCTCTCACCAGCTGATCCAAAGTGATGATGGCCATGTGTTATTTTTTAGCCAGTGGTGTAAATACAAGGGCCTTCTGCACCCCACAAAATGTACACAAACCCTGTCACATTGAGAACTAGGTCACACCCAAGGTTCATCTAATGTCACCTTATATTGGTGTTCATTGTCCAGAAGTTGCCCATACTATATATTTCAGATAATACATTAGGGTATTAACAAAGTACCTACACCTGTTATTATGTTGTGTTCATTTATGACATCCTTCTCACTGCCCACCAATGTTAGGATATGTCAGTGTTATGTGAAACTTGATCATTGTTCATCTCAAAGTGTTATATATATACAGGTAATGGAAAGTGAACTAGAGCAACGAACAAGCAATACACTATAGATTACACTGATCTCCCTACACTGATTGCTACTGGCAATATCAATGCCATATTGAATCCTAGGACTGCTAGTACCTTGAGTGTTGAGTCACACTTATGCGATGCGGGAAGTCTGCGACTTTGCAGCCTTCCAGCATTGCATAAGGGTGACCCGCCACTTACTTTTTCCACAGGATTGTATTCCACAAGTGTTAAGCACTGTGCGATCCAATCCAGATACATCAGAAATAAAGGGTCATGTGCGACTTGTATGCGTGTTCAGTGCGAATGTAGCCATACAAAGTGTATGTCTCAATTCACACTGCACATCTGATGGCATGTAATATCGTAGCGCACTGCTCCTTTATTACATGCGATCAGATGTTCATGCGAAAATCAGCTATACAGTTTGTATGGCTCAATTCGCACTGCACTCGCACAAAAGTCGCACATGATGCATTTATTCAGCCGCATCAGGATAGGATCGCACAGTCGTTCAAACTTGTGTGCTCCGATCCTGTGTGAAATGTCAGATCGCACTGTGATATGCGTTAAAACTGGGGGTATCTTTAACATTTCATTGACACCTCCAGCAACTTGCATATGGCAGTGTCCAAAATGCTTTCATTAACATGTAAGTATGTGAATAGGACAGCCATCATACATTTAGTGCTTCTTTACACAGCTTTAGACCTCGACCCCCCAACGAAAGTCTAATAAAGAATTGAACACACATTGTTGAATGTAAAAATGTTTTAGTATCAAACATTCACAGGGTTAGGGTTAGGGTTAGGGTTAGGGTTAGGGTTAGGGTTAGGGTGTTGGAAAGTGCTTTTCCCAAACTTGGGTACACTCTTTAACATCTGAGTGTCATAAAACTGGCCTAAAATATTATATAAAAATGGGAACATCCCAATACAAACTGTAAAAAATTTTATAATAATTATTTTTAAAATTTGGCAAGCATGTCCACAAAATCACGCATCTTTCCTTGCAATGCCGTTGCAGTCTCTTTTATTTGCTCGAGGTCTGAGCAGCATTGAAGAGCCTCACGGGTCAATTTGGCCAATGTGCAAGTGTGTAATACATGATCTGGAAAATAAAATACAACGGAGTCAATGTGAATCACCTACATGAGGTCATAATATAGAAACATTTGGTGTGCAGGTAATCTTTAAATTCCTCTCGAGTTAATACCTACCCTGTTCTTATGCTCTTTTGCCCTAGGCTCTTCATCTTCCTCCTGACCTCTTCCAATGCTGTTGCTGATGATTCTGCCGGTCTCCTGAGCTTACTATATATTCATTAGGGGTGTGAACGCATGATGACGTCATTGTGAGGGCATGGTTGTAATGTATATATATTAAGATGCAGAGACCAGAGACGGGCAGAATGCACGGCAACAGCATTGGAGGAGGACAGGAGGAAGAAGAAGAGCCTAGGGCAAAAGAGCAGACAACATAAGAGCAGAAGATTGGACAGCAGAAGACTGGAGAGGAGAAGATCCAAAGAGCAGAGTGGAGAAGACCGGATGAAGATATTTAAGAACATTTCATAAACGTCTCCTGTCGTTATTCACATACACTTCCATTTATGTGGTTAATGTGTAGGGGTACTATGTACCCCATACCCATTCACATAGTGATTGGGGTCTGGGATCTGGGGGCCACCCTTTGTTAAAGGTTGCTTCCAAAGTCCTAGGAACCCCCTGGCCGCATGACCCCCCAAAACCACCAGACAGGGTTGTGGGGATGAGGCTCTTGTCCTCCTCTACATGGGAGTAAGGTGCTTTTGGGTGTGCGGTGCAGAGGCCCCCTGGCCCAAAGCAACAAAACCCCCCCATGTTGAGGGCATGTGTCCTGCTGTGGTCCAGGGGGTGTTTGGTCCGCTTGCTCGTTCTCTTTCCTGGCCTGACAAGCTGCATGCTTGTATAAGGGTCTGGTAGGGGTTTTGGGGGTAACCCACGCTGTCTTTTTGTTGTGGGCATACCCTCAAACTCAATACCACACACAAAAGGCCTGGTTGTGAACTTGGGGGGACACCCACGGTGGGTTCTTCAATTTTTTGGTGTAGTTCCCCCTCAAAAATCTTCACAACGCAAGTGGCCCCGCAAGTCAGAGCATCCTGATCCGACTTACGGTGCGACTTCCATTCAAATAAAGAGGCTCCCATAGGGAACTAGTGTTGTAAATTGGAGGCTAAAAATAACACTGATAAAAATCATTATGAAAAAACCTACGTGGGCACACAATTGGCTCTTGGACACTTGGTCCTGGTTCCTCCACAGTTTCTGAACTGGCTTCCATGCTGCTTGGCACGTTGCCAGGAGATCGGGCTTCTGACCTGGCTGGGGATGCCACATCCTGGCATGATGCAACATCTGCAATGTAAATTTGTAAGGGAATACAAGAATATAAGGTTAAACAATCATTGCAAATACACATATTTCTATGATCCCACTACACAAAAATCTGTGACTACCAACCTTCTTGTTGCTCTGGTGTCTGGTCACTTGTAGGCTCCACCAGGATTATTTCCGGCATAATGTCTTCATCTACATAATACAAAACATTGGCCATATCATAAAAGTCACAAGAGGTACATTTGTTAGGACATGGTGCCCTGCTTGATAGCTCTTTTAGTAACAAATATGAAGACATGTACATGGTTATCTACGAAAAATATGGTACATTAATGTTTGACAGTGCATAGGAACCAATTACCTTTAGTGGAATCTGTGCCACCTTCTGTGCCCATGTCCTCCTCTTCTTCCTCCACTGCAGATGGAGCTGCCAAACCTCTCCTCCTCCTTTCCCACTGTTTGGCACGGAGTTTACGTTTTTCTCCTATTTAAAGGTTTGAATAATAATCTGTGATTAATAGGAATGTTTGCTGAGAAGATTCGTGCAGGAAAGAACGTTCGTTGCAACACAATACATATATTTTTCACTATGGCTTCCTGACTTTTAATGTCATATACTAAAACATCAACAATAGATCGATCAAATCACGACATGACAACTAAAATGAGTAATCTAACTTTTTACATAGACATTATAATCTAGACATGTTAATACAACATACACCAAATTATAAAAAACATATTGCATGATTAAAAAAATAAAGAAAAAATAAAACTTACTTTTTTTCAAAATCCGATGGATTTGGGAAAGCTGATCCTGCTCACGGTGTTTGAGGTCAGACCATCGTTTCCTAATCTGATCTTTCGATCGCTCGACACCGAATTTTCTGACCAAACAGGCCACCACCTTGTCCATGATGCCATCTTTCCTGGCATTGGGCCGCTCGTAATTTGCCAACTTTCCATCGTAATCCATTTTTTCTAAAATGGAGACCATCTCCACCATTTCTGGCTTTGACATGGGTGTAGCCCTTGATTTTCGGGTGGCCCAATCACTTCGGCCCCCACTAATTGAGCTCCCAGATTGTTGAGACATGGTTCCTAATTAAACAATTATTATTCCACTGCCTCAGGTGTGAGTGTCGCATGTAGGCCTGATCTTCGGCACGTACACACCCCTGCACAAGCCCGCCACTGGAGGAGGAGTTGACGCCTGCGCTGTATTTAAAGGACGCCAGATCGTTCGGCCGACGATTCGCTAGCGGACATATCGAGAGTTGGAGCACGATCGAGCGGCGAATCACGACTTTTCCCCACAAACAAAGGTACGACTCTTTTAATAGAAAGTGTGTGTTTTGGGCCCTATACAGCTTTTATTAGGAATATCTTTATTATGTGCCAAAATACATGCTCTTTTAATATGTTTTGTGTTGTTTTGTGTCTTGCAGGCATATACTGTCCTGCAATATGGTGGACAATTTCACCACCCACAACTTTTTAATAAGTTTTATTGATGAGTTCAGGCAACTGCCGTGTTTGTGGCAAGTGAAGTCCGCGGATTATAAAAATCGAAAACTCCGAAAACAGGCCATGGAACATTTGGTGGCCTTCTACAAGCCCGTCTATCCTGGGGCAAATTTTGAGTATATACGCAAAAAAATAAACAGTATTCGTACTGCCTACAGGCGGGAGTTAAAAAAAATAGAGGAGTCCACCCAGTCTGGAGCAGGGGCACGGAATGTACATGTACCACGGCTGTGGTACTATGATAACATGCGGTTCCTGGCAGACACCTTGGAATCCAGGCCGTCAATTTCTACACTGCCTTCTACATCGGCAGAGGGCTCAGTGTCGGTAGATCCAAGCCAGGATGAGGATTTCCTGGAGGAGAGTTTTACTCAGGTATGGCATTTCACAATATATTGTCTGCTAAAATGTAATCATGTAACAAAATTATAAGCTAAACCATAATTGACCCTTTAGGTAAACGGGCATAGCAAGGGGTTGGCATGACAGGCAACCGCCAGGGGCGCAGGCCAAGGGGGGTGGGTCACAAAAACATTGGCATTGTTTTATTGTTTATTTTAACAATCCACTCAGCCTGCACACCCCAGAACCCCCAGTTTGCAGGCGGATTCATGCAGGTGTAAAACATTGAGAGCAGCTTCATGCAGGTGTAAAACATTGAGAGCAGCTTCATGCAGGTGTAAAACATTGAGAGCAGCTTCATGCAGGTGTAAAACATTGAGAGCAGCTGAGCCAAAAGACCAGGAGACTGAGACTGCCTCTCACTGCATCCCCAGCACCCCTCCGGTCTTACAAACACTGCTGCATCCCCAGCACACCTCTGATCCTTAGAAACACTGCTGTAGCCTCAGCATTCCTCTGGCTCAACCTTTTTTAATACAAAACTAACAGCTCCTGCAAATGATACATCCATCCTTGCTTCCATGTCTCTGGTCTCTCACTCTGGGTCAGCAAGGCAGGTGGCTTCCTTATTCATGTTTCCCTGCACTGCTTCACCCTCAATGCCCTACATCAAGCCCTCTGCAAGTTCAGGCCCCTCTCTCTCTGCAACCCCCTCCTCTCTCTCTCACACCCCCTCTTTCTCTCCCTCTCTCTATCTCTCAACCCTCTCTTTCTTTTTCACACCTGAGACAATGATTGCCCACTAGAGAGCTCTACACTGGGCAAACAAGGGGCAAATTAGAAACTTTTAATGCCCTTTAATTTTTTTTTGGGGGGGTGGGTTACAGTTTTCCATTGATCTTGGGGGGGGGGGGGGGTTGTTGCCAAATACAGCTCCTCAACAAGGGCACTGGAGACCCTAGATATGCCACTGTATGTAAAGTCTGCTATTTGTTCACAATAATATAACAAACATGACTTTTTATATACACTATAACATTCTAATCAATTGTTCATTTCATCAACAGGGAAGTGTCACTGAGGAGGAGCCAGGTTGCAGCCAGGAGCCTGGGGAGCCTGTGGAGCCTGAGGAGCCTGCGGAACTCTTTCCACCACCACCTCCTCCTGCCAAACGGAGGCAAAAGAGGAAACACATAGACGACATCACAGATGAATTCATACAGGAGGCCACCATAGCCCTCCGTAGGAAACCGGAGGCAAATGAGTCCTTCGGGAATATGACTGCCAAAATCCTGGATAAGGTGGACCTCAGGCAGTGTCAGTATGCCAGAAAAATTATTCTGGATGTGCTGCAAAACGCTGAAAACGGCATACTTAATGAGCACAGCCATGCATGCCAGGAGCACCCGTGCCCTCCACCTCCACCTCCACCTCCACCTCCACAACACCCACCACCTCGCCAAATGCCACATGGCCAGTGGCAATATGGCCAGCAGGATCCAAACCTGCCCTCATGGCAACCTGATTATAGCTATCACCAACTTTAATTTGTGTAACCCCCTATTATTTACTTTACCCCTGTTTGCCAGTTTCTAGTTTAATTTTGTCCAAATGGACCTTTTTTATGTTTAGTTTATTATACGGAAAGTATTGATGTTTGCTTTGTTTTTTTTTTGCTGAGATCCAAAAAATAAAGAAAATTGAAAATAAAAAATGGCCTATCTGAATTTGTTAACATGTTTAATATTGTGCATAACCTGAAAAATATGTTTTAGACATTAATTCATAAAAGAATAAAGGGTCATATCAATAGTTAGATCTTTGGTGTGAAAATACAAAAATAATGGTGAAGAGTTCAAATTATTTAATTATAAAATTTGATAGAACAGATAGAATAGACAAACATTATCTTCATCATAACAGAACACATGCCTTTTTATTAGAAAAGTATGGCATTATGAGCAGCATCTTCCTTCTTCTCACATTTATCAAGATAAGCATGTGCTCCGCATTTCACCTATTTCTTGGACTTCCGCGAGCCGAAAGTTCTTTCTGAATAAAATGTTGAGTTTACTAGAGAAAATTCTTCCGGGAACTCATTTGGTTTGATCATGCGTGTTGGGATTTGTAGCTGTGTGTCGGCAGAATTGCGTACTGACAGGCGAACAATCGTCCGTTCTGGTGTCGGCATACAAATATTTTCATGTTTGCAAGAAAGACTTTTGTCCGCGGATTGTGCGCAGACATCTGTCGGAGGCACCATACTAACACGCGTACAATCGGCAGATCCTTCGTCCACCGACGTTTGTATGCCGACGATCGGTACGTGTGTACGGGGCTTAAGGGGAATCCAAAAAATCATATTTTTTTGTAGTTGTTAAACAGAAAAAAACAAAATGCTACCAACAGCATTTTCAACATACCAAAAGATAGTAATTAACATAGACTTTATACCTTGTGGGTTTTCTGTTGACTCGCATGATATAATATTTTTTTTTTTTTTTGCTTTTTTTTTTATCTCTTCTTGGTTAATTTCTTAATTGCCAAACTAAACTTTTATTTTATTTTTTTTTTTTCAGGGCAAATTGAAATATCATGAGCACATCACCAATGGATTTGAAAACATGCCAGCAGGATTCATGGGAATGCTCAAGGGAGAGAACACTGGGAAAGCAATTATCAAAGTGTAGATTTTTATTCATGGAAAAGGGGAAAAAAACAATTGTTACTTTTGCTGACTTCTCTGGAGAACCTATCCTTATCCTCCCTTTCTTACTGGGCCACTTACTGACCTGGGCAGGTGTCATGGCACTTCAATAGCTGCATCCTTTTTCTGAGTTCTTGACTTACTAAGATGTAAAGCAAGGATATGGATGACCATCCTGAAAATGTGCCTGTAAAAACAAATTGGCAGTGACCGCCACCTTAATTCTGGCCTGACAGATTTCCTTCACTAAACTAAACTGTTTTTAGAAAAAAAAATTATTAATAAACAATCTGAACATCATATGTGCCTAATCTTTTCTATTAGAATAACCGTCCATTAAAAGATCTGTGTTGATCACATTTGATTAATTCTGTTTGCTGTCATATCATATTTTTTCTGTAGGGATAAATAGTCCCCCCAGTCTCCACCATACAATCAATCAGCAGGTAGTATGGCTGAACGATATTTGATGTAACATCGAATATCGTGCTGCTGGCGTGGGCGATAGTCACATCGCCATATCATGCGATATTGGGGACTCACAGTGAAGGTAGAAGAATACAGCCCCACATCCGTTCCACATGTTAAGTCTGTCCTACACTGTCCTGACTGAGCGGTGAGCAGCGCGCCGTGAGCAGCGGCACAGGGAACCAATCCACGCATTCCTGCACACCTGATTGGTTTGGTTTGCTGTACTCATGACGTGATTGGTTCGCTGTGCCGCGCTCACCGCTCGGTCAAGAGAGCTGCAGGGCAGACTTAACATGTGGGACGGAGGTCGGGCTGTATTCTTCTACCTTCTACCACCACTGTGAGTCCCTAATAGTCACAATTAACCCGGGTGAATCACCATATAACGAATTATATGCAAGAAATCACTACTGGCACAGTAGTGACTTTGGTAATGGACGTTCCTGCCTCTCCTCCACCTTCCTACCATTCAGCTGGCTGAGACAACTGTGACAACTGTGATGGGCAAAGGGGTCCTATGAGGCTCTGCCTTCCACGGCACAGTCACACTGTCAGTGTCTTATTAACCTGCAGTTCCCTGTCCACCTAGTTCCCTACATTACCATTAACCCTGGCCTGCCCTGTATGGTGCAACTGCAACGACAATCAGAAGAAGGCTGCTGCTGCACTACTTCCCAAATCCTACTACAGTAACATTAACCCTGGCTGGCCCTGTAGTACAATCAGAAGAAGGCTGCTGCACTTCTTCCCAAGGTAATTGTTGACTTTAGCCTGGATTGATGGCTCTCTTAATATCGCAATATATATCGTTGGAAAAAAAATATCGCAATGTAATTTTTTTCCAATATTGTGCAGCCCTAGCAGGTAGGTCCTGGAAGTACAGACTGAGCCCCCCCGCATGATCGTTCGCCGCCAGCGAGTATAACCATACTGATATGCATCAGGGACTGCCTCCGTCAATGAACGATAGAGAAAAGTTTTGATTTTAGAGCCACTTTAACATGGATGAAGATAACTCTTAAAGTGCTGGGCCTTCAATATGAGGGGCTGGGCAATGAGAACATTAATCAGAGAAGCAGCCCAGAGGCTCATGGTAAATCTGGAGGAGTTGCAGAGATCCACAGATCAGGTGGGAGAATTTGTCTACAGCATTCTATGTGAGGCAGAAAATAAACACTGCACATCACCCTGAACACACCATGCCCACGGTGAAACATGGTGGTGGTAGCATCATGTTGTGGGGGATGAATTTCTTCAGCAGGGACAGGGAAACTGGTCAGAGTTGATGGAAAGATGGATGGAGCCAAATACATGGCAATCTTAGAAGACTGCAAAAGACTTGAGACTGGGGTGGAGAACAACGACCTCAAACATATAGCCAAAGCTACAATGGAATGATTTCGAACAAAGCATATTCATGTGTTAGAATGGCCCAGTCAAAGTCCAGACCTCAATCCAATTGAGAATCCGTGGTAAAACTTGATAATTGCTGTTCACAGACGCTCTCCATCCAATCTGACAGTGCTTGAGCTATCTTGCAAAGAGGAATGGGCAATTATTTCACACTCTAGATGTGCAAAACTGGTAGAGACATACCGAAAAAAAACTTGCAGTTTTAATTGCAGTGAAAAGTGGTTTTACAAAGTAATGACTGTAAGGCAATTGGTTCCACTAGATTTTAGTTAGAGGTATAAGAGTAAAAGGGGCTGAATACAAATGCACACCACACTTTTCAGATATTTATTTTTAAAGAAAATTGAAAACCATTTATCATTTTCCTTCTACTTCACAATGATGTGCCACTTTGTGTTGGTCTACTCTATCACATAAAATACATTTACATTTTTGGTTGTAACATCACAAAATGTGGAAAGTTTCAAGGGGTACTTTTCAAGGCACTGTATAGGATTACAATGCTGCTTCTCTGAAGACACAGCACGGGTGTGTAAGCAGCGTCAAACTTATACAGGAAGTTTGTTATGCAAGTAAATATTTAAACCAATGGTGCCTCTGTGAAGTGTTGGATAAGGAGCAGGGCCGGACTGGCCATAGGGCAGATCGGGCATCTGCCCGGTGGGCCGAACATGTCACTTCCGTGACCGTCCCGACTCCCTCCGAGTCCCGAGGCATCTGCTCGTTTGCCGCTGGCCTCTCCGCGGCCGATTCCGCGGAGAGGGCCGCGGCCGCATATTCCTCTTCTGGCCGGCCGGTCGGGTATGTATGTCTCAGGCCAGTCCCCACTGAGCAGCCGGGCTGTTGCTGAGACCAGCGCCGCTCACTGCGGCCGGCTCCGAGTCCACAGCCAATGGCCAGCTAGCTCAGGAGGGGTGGACTGTCCGTGCAATTGGAAACCAGGGGTCAGGTGACTTGTGACTGAAGGGGGTGGAGCTAGAGAGGACCCCTTCTGAGTTCTGCATACCCCCCCTCAGCACTGCCACTACCCCTCTCAGCACTGCCACTACCCCCCCTTCAGCACTGCCACCAACCCCCACCCCACAGTACTGCCACTGACCCCCCCTCAGCACTGCCACTGACCCCCCCTGAGCACTGCCACTAACCCCCACCCCACAGCACTGCCACTGACCCCTCCCCCCTCAGAACTGACACTGACCCCCCCCGAGCACTGCTACTAACCCCCACCCCACAGCACTGCCTCTGACCCCCCCCCTCAGCACTGCCACTGACCCCTTCCCCCCCCCGAGCACTGCCACTAACCCCCACCCCACAGCACTGCCACTGACCCCTCCCCCCTCAGAACTGACACTGATCCGATTCCCCCCTGGGCCCTGTCACTGATCCGATCCCCTCCCAGCCCTGTCACTGATCCAAACCCCCCCCCTCCCCACAGCCCTGTCCCTGATCCAATCTCCCTACCCCAGCCCTGTCCCTGATCCAATCCCCCCTCCCCCCAGCCCTGTCCCTGATCCAATCCCCCTACCTCAGCCCTGTCCCTGATCCAATCCCCCCCCAGCCCTGTCCCTGATCCGATCCCCCAGCCCTGTCCCTAATTCAATCCCCCTACCCCAGCCCTGTCCCTGATCCGATCCCCCTACCCCAGCCCTGTCCCTGATCCGATCCCCCCCCCCCCAGCCCTGTCCCTGATCCGATCCCCCAGCCCTGTCCCTGATCCAATCCCCCTACCCCAGCCCTGTCCCTAATTCAATCCCCCTACCCCAGCCCTGTCCCTGATCCGATCCCCCCCCAGCCCTGTCCCTGATCCAATCCCCCTACCCCAGCCCTGTCCCTGATCCAATCCCCCTACCTCAGCCCTGTCCCTGATCCGATTCCCCCCCCAGCCCTGTCCCTGATCCGATCCCCCCCCCCCAGCCCTGTCCATGATCCGATCCCCCCCAGCCCTGTCCCTGATCCAATCCCCCTACCCCAGCCCTGTCCCTAATTCAATCCCCCTACCCCAGCCCTGTCCCTGATCCGATCCCCCCCCCCCAGCCCTGTCCCTGATCCAATACCCCTACCCCAGCCCTGTCACTGATCCGATCCCCTCCCAGCCCTGTCACTGATCCAATCCCCTCTCAGCCCTGTCACTGATCCAATCCTCTCTCAGCCCTGTCACTGATCCGATCCCCTCTCAGCCCTGTCACTGATCCGATCCCCTCTCAGCCCTGTCACTGATCCAATCCCCTCTCAGCCCTGTCACTGATCCGATCCCCTCTCAGCCCTGTCACTGATTCGATTCCCCCCCCCCCCAGCCCTGTCACTGATTCGATCCCCCCCCCCCAGCCCTGTCACTGATTCGATCCCCCCCCCAGCCCTGTCACTGATCCGACCCCCCCCCAGCCCTGTCACTGATCCGATTCCCCCCAGCCCTGTCACTGATCCGATCCCCAGCACTGTCACTGATCCCCTTACAGCACTGTCACTGATCTGATCCCCCCAGCACTGCTACTGACCAGCATGGCCACTGATGCCACCCACCACCAGCACTGCCACTCATCCCATCCCCTCCATGCTGCCACTCCTCCCCTCCCTCCCTCCACACTGACACTTCTCCCCTTTCCTCCCTCCCTCCATGCTGCCTCCCTTCTACGCTGCCACTCCTCCCCTTCGTCCACACTGACACTACTCCCCTTTCCTCCCTCCATGCTGCCTCTCTTCACGCTGCCACTCCTCCCATCCCCTCGCTCCACGCTGCCACTCCTCCCCACCCTGCCACTCCTCCCATCCGCTCACCCCACGCTGCCACTCCTCCCATCCCCTCCCTCCACGCTGCCACTCATCCCATTCCCTCCCTTCATGCTGCCACTGATCCCACTCCCCAAGCACTGCAACTGATCCCATTCAATTCCCCCCAAGCACTGCCACTGATCCCACCATCCCTCCACACTGCCACTGATCCCATCCAATCCCCCCAGCACTGCCATTAATTCCATCCCCCTCCCAACACTGCCACTAATTCCATCCCCCCCAGTACTGCTACTGATCTCATCCCCCTCAGCACTGCCACTCATCCCAACAACCCACCAGCACTACCAGTCATCTCACCCTCCTCTCGTACTGTCACTCATCCCCCCCACATCCAATCCCCCCCGACATTCATTACACCCCCCCCCCAGTACTGCCACTGACTCCATACCCCCATCACTGCCACTGACTCCATACCCCCCATCACTGCCACTGACTCCATACCCCCCATCACTGCCACTGACTCCATCCCCCCATCACTGCCACTGACTCCATACCCCCCATCACTACCACTGACTCCATACCCCCCATCACTGCCACTGACTCCATACCCCCCATCACTGCCACTGACTCCATCCCCCCAGCACTGCCACTGACTCCATCCCCCCAGCACTGCCACTGACTCCATCCCCCCAGCACTGCCACTGATTCCATCCCCCCAGCACTGCCACTCAATTCACACCCCCTCCCCAACACTGCCACTCAATTCACACCCCCTCCCCAGACCTCCCACTTGATTCATACCCCCTTCCCCTCCCTCAGAACTGCCACTCATCCCTCCCCCCCAGCACTGCCACTCAATTCACCCCTCCCCCCCCCCAGTACTGCCACTGATTACATCTCCCCCCTCCCCAGCCACCAATGGGTTAGTGCTAAAAATGTGCAGTAACCTCTAGCAATCAGTGAGCAGTGACTGTAGCAGGCTAAATAGAACTAAAAGACATTGAGAAACTGGTAGTTGTCATTAGTAATTTGGTTTTAATTAAAAAAAAAAAAAAAAAAAAAAAAGGCTGCTCAGTCTTAAATGCCAGGGCCTATTTTTTGTCCCAGTCCGGGCCTGATAAGGAGTCATCATGAGTAAGCAAAGAGCGGTTTGATTATAATGTGCATGCAGCTACAGTGAGTGTTAGACTGATCTTCTGTTCTCTCTGAGAAGCTAGCAGAGCAGCCAATACATGGAAAAGTCTAGATGTTAAGAAGAATAGTTCTGGTCAGAAATGAGTGGTGTCTTGGTGGTGGAGGGTTCTATTGCTTGGCAGTGGCAGAAGAGACTCCCCTGGTGCATACACCCAGCAACCTGAGCCTCCATGCTACATGGGCCTTGGGTGTTCCTTGGAACCCCCTGTGGACTAAGCCTGGAACCACTGATAATGGTGAGGCCTCTGACATGGGCTGAGGGCTGAAGTGAGTGATTAACTTGAAAAGTAGTGAACAGGATGGCTAGTTATTTAGAGCCATCAATGAAGGTGGCTCTGTCATCTAACAACCAACCGCAAGGTAACGCTGTCTGTGAATATACGTTGCCAGAGAAGAGCAACAGCGCAGGGAATTGACTTTATAAATTCTCCTTGTTGCTCACCAAGTTTTTTTCCAGCATCAACTGATGATCTCTGTTGGAGTATAAAATCTTAGGCCCCTTTCACATCTTGCCAAGCAGGAACTTGCGTTCCTGCTTGTGATTTTTTTAACTGACCCTACGGATGTTGTGTCATTACACAGGTTGCTGTGCTTCCAAAGTTTCTGTCCAAAGAGAGATGTAAACAAAGCTCATGTAATTTCTCATTCACACTGCCCGCACGTTAAATGCTCCATATTAGCGTACAGGCAGCTGTCAGTTTTGGGGTACAGTGAGGTATGGCAGGTTGCGGTGTGATTCACGTTTTACCGCATCACACAGTTCCCTTTGTTATCAACCTTATTTGAAGTGCACAAAGTCACATGTCATTCATGTCACCACACAGCAAATCTGCATTTTATTTGAAACTCACTGCACTGCACCTCTGGGCTATATTGCATAGTAAACAAGGCCCATAGAAAACAGTTCCTACAAACCCTAGTGGTGACCGGTGTTTTTCCAGTGCAGTTAATTGCCAGTCACCACATTGTGTGAATGAGCCCTAAATCATTCATGCTGCATCCTGTATTTATTGGCTGCCAGGAGAAAAGCTATAGGTGTGCCTGTCAGGAGAGGGTATGAGACTAGAGAGTAGGGATGAGCTTAGTTTTTTTTTTTTTTGGATCCTAGTTTAGGCCCACCTGAGCAATACATAGAATTGAAGTTGTGTCTCCCTATTTTCAATCATCGCACAAGAAAACTGGTTGCCAAGTCGCAAAATGTCTTGTTGACAACCTTCATCTTTCATGCTGCATCCTGTATTTATTGGCTGCCAGGAGAAAAGCTATAGGTGTGCCTGTCAGGAGAGGGTGAGAGAGGGAAAGGAGGAGATGTTCCTACCAGGACAGGAAGATGGAGGGAGTGGAGGAGGAGCTGCCTACTAGGAGGAGCTGTGAATGCCAGAAGAGAAAGGGAGAGGAGGAAGAGTATCAAATTGGGGACAGTCCTCCAAAATCAGGGACAGTTGGGAACTAAACATTACATATATCTGTCTCCTGCACCCTGTACGTAGACCAAGTTGTAAGCTCTTCCCACTGTTAGCACAATTTTGTCACGCCCAAAATTCCCTGCAGCATGCCCCACCAATAACCCCACCCATCACTCCTCCCCTATTCTCAAGAATTCGGATTTTCAAAAGTTCCAAGGTATGCTAATCAGCAAAACTCACTGTCATCCCAATATTCTAAGATGAAGGTTGTCAACAAGACATTTTGCGACTTGGCAACCAGTTTTCTTGTGCGATGATTGAAAATAGGGAGACACAACTTCAATTCTATGTATTGCTCAGGTGGGCCTAAACTAGGATCCAAAAAAAAAAAAAACTAAGCTCATCCCTACTCTCTAGTCTCATACTGGCCAAATCTCTGCCCTTAAAGGCCCCTTATAGAAGATTTTCTGTCTTCCACAGGATTCTAGATCCTTCTCTTTTTAAACTCTTCCATCCCTGCTCACGGACTAACAAAACCAGCAAGATCTAAAAATCTTCATTATCCAAGATTTAAAGCAGTTTTAAATAAATAAAAAACCTTGTCAATATCGAATAGGACAAAAAAAATCTTCTGTTCATTTTCAAGACCCTCCCAAAGGTTGTCCCAGATACTTCCCTCTGGCAATAAACCTCTTTATTATCATATTGTTACTATTACTTTTACGCTTCTAAAGACTTGCCCTTGTCTTGTGTTTCTCTTTACATCTTTCTTCTCTTTTCTTTTCTTTCTCTTCTTGACTTCCTATGGTCTTCCTCTTCATTCTCATCTCTTCCTCTCCTCTATTCCTATAATTATAAGTCCTGACATTCCGTGTCTTACTGCTTTTATTTACCCTATGACCTATGTGTGCAATAATTGCCATTAACTTTCATTTATTTTTATTTTTTTCTATGCCTTTTATTAGTATTTCTCATTGCTTTTAATGGTATATCTTGTTTGCTTTATTTGCACACTATGTTTCCGACCCTCCCATAGTGTCCTTGTTTTTCATTTTTCGATATTTCCTTGTTATTTTGTAACACAATAAAAATGTAGTTGCCTCTAAATAAATAAAACAAACCAAACAGTTCCTATATAGCATCCCCCCCCCCCCCTTTATAACCATTGTAGACCTCTACAATGACTGTTAAATCCTGGCCTTCACCCATTCCAGCCAGTGTTGCCAACCCCCTGAAGTGAAATTTACTGACAGGACATCCAAAAATTTACAAACCGTACCAATTTTCTACTAGCAAAAAACAGGAAATTTACTGACAGTGCTACATTTTTTACTGACACTGCAAAAAAGTACATAAAATGGCCATTTTCAGCGCAAATATCAATATTTTAACTATAGACATGTAGCTAGTGCTATTAGCAATGTGTTCAAGTTCAAACAAAAGTAAAAAACCATATTTCGCCATTTACATGACGGTCAGGTTAATATAACCCCAGGTTAATATAACCCAGCCAGCACAGAGTTCCCCTATACATCAGAGTCTGCAGAATTCTCCATTACAGTGCAAAGGGAACTCTGATGTAAAGGGGAACACTGCAGATCATGATCTAAGAGGGAATGCTGGTGTGGGGGGGGGGGTCTAGTGACCACAGACCACCTTATATCAGAGTCCGCTGCGTTCCCCTTTCCATCAATGTTTCCAATAATATCAGGGTCTGCAGCATTGTCCTTTACATCCGGGTCCAGGGAGTTCCTCCTTGCACTGTAAGGGGGAATCCTGCAGACTCTGATGTAAAGGGGAACTCTGATGTGGCTCTCTCCTGGCTCCAGCTTGGCAGCTCTGGTTTTATACTATAGTCTCCTCTCCACAGTCCACACATGTCTGACTCCTGCCGTGACCCCCATCCGGTGGCGCTCTCACTCTTAATTCCTCTCCAGGCTCCCCCTCAGAGACTGCAGACATGATACAAAACAAGAGATGGTCTGAGATGGAAGACATGATACAAGAGATGGTTAGAGGCTGCAGACATGGTACAAGGAGATATTCAGAGAGGCTGTGGACATGATAGGAGGTGGTTAGACAATGCGGACATGATACAGGAGGTGGTTAGAGGATGTGGACATGGTACAGGAGGTGGTTAGAGGAAAACTCACCAGGCATTGCCACTCTTGTCTGGTAACCGCTGTCCTTGTGCCAATGTCAGCCCGCAGCCATACTTTTTACGGGTGGCCACTGTCTGTAACGAACATTTACGAACAGCCCGTAAATGGTTGGCAACATTGGATCTTACCAACACAATTTTTCAAAGTGACCTCTCTAAAAATACCTTGGAAATACTAATACTCCAAGGTACCAGATAACCAGATAACATTCCTAAGAAAATCTTTAATCCTTCCTCATTACTCATACCTTCAAAAATTACTATTGTAATAGCCTGGTAACCTTTAACATATATGAAGTAAAAAAAAAAAAAAATGAAACACTCTTCAAATAAACTCACACCTCCATGCTGCTAGATAAACAGACCTTATTTCTGTAGATATTACAGCCATGGATTATAAATTCAAATCTCTCAGACACAGATGGTAGACCTCTCTTTTTATGATTATCAAGGGTTTTCAGCAAGTATAAAGGGGGATTAGCAAAGGGGATTCTGTTTACACTGTCTTAATAATGTGTTCACAATGATAAATCACTTTCCGGGAGAAAAGTGCATGCACTATTTTAGGATCCTTCTATATAGTACAACCAAGGACTCTACCAATGCTAGTAACTTTCATCTCTTGTTAACCAGAGCCATGAAATCAGCAGATACCATTGTACCAGGCGTGAGACATAAATAAATTCTCCATCAACAGAGCAGCACAAACTCTCCTCTCCCACTCACACATCTGTAATGTTCTGGTACCGCTGATACCCTTGTTCCATATATTTCTCCTTTTTTGATTGCGTCTCATCTTGTTGCACAAGAGACGCATGTACCTTTAAGACCGGATGACATCATTGCTGAGCCCCGCTATGAGCGGCTATTTCAATCGCCGGTTTTCTCTCACTCATTGCTCGTTCAAACCACATGTTCATCGCACCTTCTCCTGTGAAGTCAGAGCTGCTGGCATTTCCCTTTGCTGAACTGAAGCCGGAACCTCGCTGCTGATCCGTGCCCCGCTACGGGATCACCTCTCACCATTGGACTCTATCCTTACTAAACCTATCTGTGTGATAAGTACCCCACAGGGGAATCCTTACTAACTGAACTCCTACTGTCATCTACTGCAACTACCAAGACTATCTATATCTATCTATCTCCTATCATCTGCATAAGACTGTTAGCTCTTGGGACTACCTACACTATCCTTGCACTAGGTTACTCTGTCTGAAGTATACTCCATCTGTGTCCTCTTACCATCTGCATTATACTTGACATCAGAACCTATCTGCCTATTATTACCACCTGCAACTCTCCTTATTACTCCTAAGTGCCCACTATACAATTGCCTGTCTCTCATCTATACTTCTCGTATATTCTATCCCTCCATCTATACATCTGATTGAGTATATGTAATTTGTATACAGGCTGTGCACAATGATGAAGTCCTGAGAGTTGGATATGTTGCTCAACAGATCTCTAAAAGGATACTGAGTGTAATAATTCTGCAGCTGTAAATCCATCCAGTAATCAAAAACGCATGAACGTTACAACATCCAGCTCTTTTGTTCTGCACGCTCGGCTTCTGGCACAGTGTGGCAGGAATGCGTCATGGCATTTTCGCAGGCCTCCCGAGTAGGTGTGTCACACAGACTCTTCCAGACCCGCCCCCCAGGCCCGGGCCCCCACCGGCAGCGGTGTTCTGCTGAAAACTCCAACTCACCAAAATCTCCAACCACGTCACTTCAGGTGACTCTACAGCAGCAATAATTGGAGATTTCGGCGAGTTGCTGTTTTGACAGACCACCGGCAGCCTATACAATATAGTACATGCTATAATGAGTGGACATTGTTATTCCGCCAGCTACTAACCAAACAACATGGCCGTCTCTAAAGCGGTGTTGTGGAATCTTTTCCTGTCAGGTACAAATACCTGTTACCTGTTAGTCAGTGATACCAAATCAGAGATATGTAGCTACATAGAGATCAGACAAGACACCGTTGTTGAATCAAATTGATCTGGATTTTATTATTCCGCGTTTGAGATTAAATATACCATATGACGTATGAAAAGTAGGTTGTATTAAGATATTAGTTGACCAATCCGGAGTTACTAAAACGTTTTAGCAAGCTTAGTGTTAAAAGCCTATATCTTTCTTCCTTGACTTGTTTCCAAGCCTCCTTTTGCAGCTGGTGGAACCTAAAAATGGGATGTGTTTCTACCTTTCCTTGAAGCACTTTCCTCAGGGACACCTTACTTAATCCCAACAGAAAGAGTTCACAGTTGGTTGTCATTTTTTTCCAGTAATACCATCATTTTCTACAAGGCATTAGCAAATTGTGTGAGGTTTCCCCTTTCCTTTAAGACAGGGCAAAAAAAGGAAAAAAAAATTTGAGCATCACTGTATGAGTTTAATATCATTTGGGGTTACTCTGTCATCTTGAAGCCTGAGCAACACTGGCTGACAGGCATCTCCATCCAGCTTTGCTTGGAGCTCCTAGGATACTTTATACAAGTGGAACATACTTCAATCTCTATGCTCAGCCCTCTGGCAACAGTTTAGCACAATCAAGTTTCAGAAAATGGGCAAGGATGTCCCCAAAGGGTATCAAGCTGGTAGCAACAGACGTTGAAAGAACAGACGTTGAAAGACAAGGTGAAAAAAAAGGTATTTCTGTTCACATATATTGAACATAAATAAAAATGATAAGCAAAAAGTCCACAAAATGTCCAAATCAGAATCAGTGTATCTGTGATATGGTGCTCCTTAGATGAAATTCAACACCAAACCGCGTGTCATCAGCAGCCACTGTCACCCAAACTGATATAATATCTGCTTACCAAAACTCCATGACTCTCTTTCTCAATAGAAGTCATGTACCGCATGTGTCCTGGCATTGAGCCCACGGTGATCTATGTAACTCAATGTAATTCAACTGCAGTGGTGTGAATGAGCCCTATGAGAACACTTTCACATGGGGCCATCTATCTGCAGTGCGTCCCCGCCAGTGCTTTATTAGGACCAGGAGGGCCTGAGATCATGCTGCCACATGGATTGTATGCGGCGGCCATTTTTTCATGGCACCAGTTTTGTCTGTCCTGGATAGTGGTGTCCCAGCTGCTGGGTTGTTGCTTTAAAGAGACTTATATTTGTTGGGAGAAATTGATCCTGTTTTGGTTAGAGGATAGAGTGCTTCTGCTGCCATATATTATGCAGCCAAATCCTTTAGTGAGTGCAGAGTGTTGGTTAAGGTTCCTGGCTGAGCACATTGTGGAACTCACGGAATCATCTAATTATCCATGTGGTAGTGGTGGAAGTTTTTGGCACACGTCCTATGAATTGGTAAAACCTTTACAAAATTTATTCCAATAGGGATTGATGGATTTAATATTATTCATTTCACTGATATATTTATTTAAATATATAATTTTTAGCACTTTCTAGTTTCATTGGGGATTTTTTTGAATTGTTGTCATTTATTTATTTAGTTAACTTTTACATTGTATATAAAATATAAATTTTAGGCACTGCACTTTTTATACACTATATTACCAAAAGGTATTGGAATGCCTGCCTTTACATGCACATGAGCTCAATATTGAACCCCAGTCTTAAGCCCCGTACACACGTACCGATCGTCGGCCGACAGAACGTCCTACAAATGTTCGCGGCTGGTGTGTTTGTTGTTTGTCTGTTGAAAAGTGCTCTAAACTTGCCCAGGACATTTGTCTTCCGACAGAAAATGACGTCACTACGTTCCACGCACGTTCGCCGCTACAAAAGAGGAAGTGAGTGTTTGGCCGTGACCCTTCTGGGCATCTCGCGCCGATTTCGGTAGCATTTGTTTGGTTGACGACATTTCGCTATTTTCCGAGACATCGTTCGAGAATTTATTATGGCAACCGTGAATTCGTCCGTTGCTGTCGTTAGTGTTGGAGTTTTGGCTCTGAGACGACGTACGAGCAATAGGAAGAAGAAGCGGACCTCCTGGACGAAAAATTGGTTGCTTAACCGTGATCAATTTTCTCATATGTCCTTGCTGAGGGAGCTCCAGGAAAATAATCCTGATGACTTCAGGAATTATTTGAGGATGACGGATCCCATCTTTTACCGTCTTCTTGCCCTGGTGTCCCCCTATATTCTGAAGCAGGATACTTGTATGCGGCTTGCAATTACTCCTGAGCAAAGGTTAATTGCGACGTTGAGGTATCTTGCAACAGGGAGAAGCCTGCAGGATCTGAAGTTCACCACAGGCATCTCCCCCCAAGCACTTGGTATCATCATCCCTGAGACCTGCTCTGCCATCATCAAGGTCTTGCAGAAGGACTATATCAAGGTATGTTTGATTTTTTACATTACATTACATGTATTACTAGTTTCACCCGAATTATGATGTTTTTGGATGTACAGCAATTGACACAGGCCATTATTTGTAAACTACCCTCTGTCCGCATGCACATAGTAGTAAAGATGTAGATTATCTTTAACCATTTGTAAAATTACCCACTAACCACCCCACCATTCTCTCCTATGTGTCCCTAAACGCATTGCCTGTTAACAGTATTTTGAATTTGGGTCATTTTATTGCTTTCCCTCAAACAATTATTCCTTGGCCAATGTTTTAGTACCTAGTTAATGATTTATCTAAAATACATCAGTCCATCCATTCCCACCTATGATTCTGTATGTTTATGTAATGATGTTAAAACCTTCACTGACCACAAGCCCTTATTGATGTATAAATGCCCAGTTTTACTTACCCATCCCCCACCCACATGCTAAATCTCAAAGTCAGCATATACCAAAGCTCAAGTTCAGAGGTCTTCAAACTATGGCCCACCAGTTGTTCACGAACTTCAATTTCCACCATGCCTAGTCATGTCTGTGAATGTCAGAGAATTACAAGGCCTCATGGGATGTGTAGTTCTGCAACAGCTGGAGGGCCGTAGTTTGTAAATCTCAGCTCTAGCTGGTGAGTATAATGGGCCATACACACTAGAAGATTGTCAGAACAATTTATCCTTCCGATTTACCAAAACCAAATAATATGAGGTCCAACAAACACTTTCAAATCCTATGCAATCTGGTAGGCCCTTGCACTACATAGAAAAGGTAAATCTGCACGAAAAAGTCTTCAGAGAATCTTCTAGTGTGTATGGCCCTTTACAATATAAGAACAATAGGAGGTTGAAAATAAATGTATGTAGATGTTACATCCCCATATCCAAACCTTTGCCTTCCTGTTGTATATTTTTTTAGCAAGTTGCATAAGCATTTAACAGACAACTGTGTGTGTAATTAATAATGTGATGTGCTCAAGCACTAATTTTTTTTTTTTATTTTTTCACCACAGTTTCCTTCAAACGCAGAGCAATGGCTGGAGATTTCTGATCAATTTCTGGAGAAGTGGAATTTTCCCAATTGTGGGGGTGCTATTGATGGGAAGCACGTCCGCATTGTCCCCCCTCCGAATTCCGGCACATTTTATTATAATTATAAAGGTTTTTTTAGTATAGTCATGCTAGCCATAGTTAATGCAAACTATGAGTTTATTTTTTTGGATATTGGCAAAAATGGCCGCAATTCGGATGGGGGAGTTATTGATCAGACGGAGTTCGCTCGTCGTCTAAAGAACGGCACTCTGAACCTGCCATCCAGGGAGCAAACTGTTGAGGGTATGAGCTTTGTGTTTATCGCAGATGAGGCTTTTGCGCTTGGGGAGCATCTCATGAAGCCCTACCCTCAGAGGAACCTCACCCCAGACCAAAGGATTTACAACTACCGGTTGTCCAGAGCTCGCAGAGTTGTGGAGAATGCCTTCGGGATAATGGCCAACCAGTTCCGGATATTCCTGACGTCCATAAA
The DNA here is from genome assembly GCF_965119305.1 of Pelophylax lessonae. Lineage (NCBI taxonomy): Eukaryota > Metazoa > Chordata > Amphibia > Anura > Ranidae > Pelophylax > Pelophylax lessonae. The sequence continues at coordinate 417,231,123 of NC_138768.1, forward strand.
CCTGGCACTGTACAAAGTGGATAATGTGGTCTTGTGTTGCTGCATTTTGCACAACTTCCTACGCAGGAATGCACAAAATTATGTATTGCAGCAACTGGATACTGACCCTGCTATGCCAGGTACAAGTGGAGAGGCCCAACCTTCTAACCAAGTGGAGTCCATGACGTCAATGGAAGTTGGACGGTCAGCATTGGCATCACACAGGGCCCGTCAGATCCGCCAGGAATATCTGGACTATTTCGTGGGGAGAGGAGCTGTGTCCTGGCAGCAATCACTGTCAAAAACACATTAATCTTGTTAAAGATTGGACACACAAGATAAATGTCAGAGATATATTATTTTTCAACACATTAAACAAAAATTGCAATGATTCTGTATTGTGGATTATAATCATTTGGGCACATATGCCAAACACAATTATTTGGGTTAATCATGTGTTATATATGTGTGACTTTGGAAGGGTTAATACATTCATCAGTGTGTTTCTTGACTGTAGTCTCTCACCAGCTGATCCAAAGTGATGATGGCCATGTGTTATTTTTTAGCCAGTGGTGTAAATACAAGGGCCTTCTGCACCCCACAAAATGTACACAAACCCTGTCACATTGAGAACTAGGTCACACCCAAGGTTCATCTAATGTCACCTTATATTGGTGTTCATTGTCCAGAAGTTGCCCATACTATATATTTCAGATAATACATTAGGGTATTAACAAAGTACCTACACCTGTTATGTTGTGTTCATTTATGACATCCTTCTCACTGCCCACCAATGTTAGGATATGTCAGTGTTATGTGAAACTTGATCATTGTTCATCTCAAAGTGTTATATATATATAGGTAATGGAAAGTGAACTAGAGCAACGAACAAGCAATACACTATAGATTACACTGATCTCCCTACACTGATTGCTACTGGCAATATCAATGCCATATTGAATCCTAGGACTGCTAGTACCTTGAGTGTTGAGTCACACTTATGCGATGCGGGAAGTCTGCGACTTTGCAGCCTTCCAGCATTGCATAAGGGTGACCCGCCACTTACTTTTTCCACAGGATTGTATTCCACAAGTGTTAAGCACTGTGCGATCCAATCCAGATACATCAGAAATAAAGGGTCATGTGCGACTTGTATGCGTGTTCAGTGCGAATGTAGCCATACAAAGTGTATGTCTCAATTCACACTGCACATCTGATGGCATGTAATATCGTAGCGCACTGCTCCTTTATTACATGCGATCAGATGTTCATGCGAAAATCAGCTATACAGTTTGTATGGCTCAATTTGCACTGCACTCGCACAAAAGTCGCACATGATGCATTTATTCAGCCGCATCAGGATAGGATCGCACAGTCGTTCAAACTTGTGTGATCCGATCCTGTGTGAAATGTCAGATCGCACTGTGATATGCGTTAAAACTGGGGGTATCTTTAACATTTCATTGACACCTCCAGCAACTTGCATATGGCAGTGTCCAAAATGCTTTCATTAACATGTAAATATGTGAATAGGACAGCCATCATACATTTAGTGCTTCTTTACACAGCTTTAGACCTCGACCCCCCAACGAAAGTCTAATAAAGAATTGAACACACATTGTTGAATGTAAAAATGTTTTAGTATCAAACATTCACAGGGTTAGGGTTAGGGTTAGGGTTAGGGTTAGGGTGTTGGAAAGTGCTTTTCCCAAACTTGGGTACACTCTTTAACATCTGAGTGTCATAAAACTGGCATAAAATATTATATAAAAATGGGAACATCCCAATACAAACAGTAAAAAATTTTAAAATAATTTTTTTTAAAATTTGGCAAGCATGTCCACAAAATCACGCATCTTTCCTTGCAATGCCGTTGCAGTCTCTTTTATTTGCTCGAGGTCTGAGCAGCATTGAAGAGCCTCACGGGTCAATTTGGCCAATGTGCAAGTATGTAATACATGATCTGGAAAATAAAATACAACGGAGTCAATGTGAATCACCTACATGAGGTCATAATATAGAAACATTTGGTGTGCAGGTAATCTTTAAATTCCTCTCGAGTTAATACCTACCCTGTTCTTATGCTCTTTTGCCCTAGGCTCTTCATCTTCCTCCTGACCTCCTCCAATGCTGTTGCTGATGATTCTGCCGGTCTCCTGAGCTTACTATATATTCATTAGGGGTGTGAACGCATGATGACGTCATTGTGAGGGCATGGTTGTAATGTATATATATTAAGATGCAGAGACCAGAGACGGGCAGAATGCACGGCAACAGCATTGGAGGAGGACAGGAGGAAGAAGAAGAGCCTAGGGCAAAAGAGCAGACAACATAAGAGCAGAAGATTGGACAGCAGAAGAGTGGAGAGGAGAAGATCCAAAGAGCAGAGTGGAGAAGACCGGATGAAGATCTTTAAGAACATTTCATAAACGTCTCCTGTCGTTATTCACATACACTTCCATTTATGTGGTTAATGTGTAGGGGTACTATGTACCCCATACCCATTCACATAGTGATTGGGGTCTGGGATCTGGGGGCCACCCTTTGTTAAAGGTTGCTTCCAAAGTCCTAGGAACCCCCTGGCCGCATGACCCCCCAAAACCACCAGACAGGGTTGTGGGGATGAGGCTCTTGTCCTCCTCTACATGGGAGTAAGGTGCTTTTGGGTGTGCGGTGCAGAGGCCCCCTGGCCCAAAGCAACAAAACCCCCCCATGTTGAGGGCATGTGTCCTGCTGTGGTCCAGGGGGTGTTTGGTCCGCTTGCTCGTTCTCTTTCCTGGCCTGACAAGCTGCATGCTTGTATAAGGGTCTGGTAGGGGTTTTGGGGGTAACCCACGCTGTCTTTTTGTTGTGGGCATACCCTCAAACTCAATACCACACACAAAAGGCCTGGTTGTGAACTTGGGGGGACACCCACGGTGGGTTCTTCAATTTTTTGGTGTAGTTCCCCCTCAAAAATCTTCACAACGCAAGTGGCCCCGCAAGTCAGAGCATCCTGATCCGACTTACGGTGCGACTTCCATTCAAATAAAGAGGCTCCCATAGGGAACTAGTGTTGTAAATTGGAGGCTAAAAATAACACTGATAAAAATCATTCTGAAAAAACCTACGTGGGCACACAATTGGCTCTTGGACACTTGGTCCTGGTTCCTCCACAGTTTCGGAAGTGGCTTCCATGCTGCTTGGCAAGTTGCCAGGAGATCGGGGTTCTGACATGGCTGGGGATGCCACATCCTGGCATGATGCAACATCTGCAATGTAAATTTGTAAGGGAATACAAGAATATAAGGTTAAACAATCATTGCAAATACACATATTTCTATGATCCCACTACACAAAAATCTGTGACTACCAACCTTCTTGTTGCTCTGGTGTCTGGTCACTTGTTGGCTCCACCAGAATCACCTCAGGCATAATGTCTTCATCTACATAATACAAAACATTGGCCATATCATAAAAGTCACAAGAGGTACATTTGTTAGGACATGGTGCCCTGCTTGATAGCTCTTTTAGTAACAAATATGAAGACATGTACATGGTTATCTACGAAAAATATGGTACATTAATGTTTGACAGTGCATAGGAACCAATTACCTTTAGTGGAATCTGTGCCACCATCTGGGCCCATGTCCTCCTCTTCTTCCACAACTGCCGATGGAGCTGCCAAACCTCTCCTCCTCCTTTCCCATAGTTTGGCACGGAGTTTACGTTTTTCTCCTATTTAAAGGTTTGAATAATAATCTGTGATTAATAGGAATGTTTGCTGAGAAGATTCGTGCAGGAAAGAACGTTCGTTGCAACACAATACATATATTTTTAACTATGGCTTCCTGACTTTTAATGTCATATACTAAAACATCAACAATAGATCGATCAAATCACGACATGACAACTAAAATGAGTAATCTAACTTTTTACATAGACATTATAATCTAGACATGTTAATACAACATACACCAAATTATAAAAAACATATTGCATGATTAAAAAAATAAAGAAAAAATAAAACTTACTTTTTTTCAAAATCCGATGGATTTGGGAAAGCTGATCCTGCTCACGGTGTTTGAGGTCAGACCACCGTTTCCGAATCTGATCTTTCGATCGCTCGACACCGAATTTTTTGACCAAACAGGCCACCACCCTGTCCATGATGCCATCTTTCCTGGCATTGGGCCGATCGTAATTTGCCAACTTTCCATCGTAATCCATTTTTTCTAAAATGGAGACCATCTCCACCATTTCTGGCTTTGACATGGGTGTAGCCCTTGATTTTCGGGTGGCCCAATCACTTCGGCCCCCACTAATTGAGCTCCCAGATTGTTGAGACATGGTTCGTAATTAAACAATGATTATTCCACTGCCTCAGGTGTGAGTGCCGCATGTAGGCCTGATCTTCGGCACGTACACACCCCTGCACAAGCCCGCCACTGGAGGAGGAGTTGACGCCTGCGCTGTATTTAAAGGACGCCAGATCGTTCGGCCGACGATTCGCTAGCGGACATATCGAGAGTTGGAGCACGATCGAGCGGCGAATCACGACTTTTCCCCACAAACAAAGGTACGACTCTTTTAATAGAAAGTGTGTGTTTTGGGCCCTATACAGCTTTTATTAGGAATATCTTTATTATGTGCCAAAATACATGCTATTTTAATATGTTTTGTGTTGTTTTGTGTCTTGCAGGCATATACTGTCCTGCAATATGGTGGACAATTTCACCACCCACAACTTTCTCATCAGTTTCATTGATGAATTCAGGCAACTGCCGTGTTTGTGGCAAGTCAAGTCCGCAGATTATAAAAATAGAAAACTCAGAAAACAGGCCATGGAACATTTGGTGGCCTTCTACAAGCCCGTCTGTCCTGGGGCAAATTTTACTTATATCCGCAAAAAAATAAACAGTATTCGCACTGCCTACAGGCGGGAGTTAAAAAAAATAGAGGAGTCCACCCAGTCTGGAGCAGGTGCACGGAATGTATATGTACCACGGCTGTGGTACTATGATAACATGCGATTCCTGGCAGACACCATGGAATCCAGGCCGTCAATTTCAACACTGCCTTCTACTTCGGCAGAGGGCTCAGTGTCGGTTGATCCAAGCCAGGATGAGGATTTCCTGGAGGAGAGTTTTACTCAGGTATGGCATTTCACAATATATTGTCTGCTAAAATGTAATCATGTAACAAAATTATAAGCTAAACCATAATTGACCCTTTATGTAAACGGGCATAGCAAGGGGTTGGCATGACAGGCAACCGCCAGGGGCGCAGGCCAAGGGGGGTGGGTCACAAAAACATTGGCATTGTTTTATTGTTTATTTTAACAATCCACTCAGCCTGCACACCCCAGAACCCCCAGTTTGCAGGCGGATTCATGCAGGTGTAAAACATTGAGAGCTGCTTCATGCAGGTGTAAAACATTGAGAGCAGCTGAGCCAAAAGACCAGGAGACTGAGACTGCCTCTCACTGCATCCCCAGCACCCCTCCGGTCTTACAAACACTGCTGCATCCCCAGCACACCTCTGGTCCTAACAAACACTGCTGTAGCCTCAGCATTCCTCTGGCTCAACCTTTTTTAATACAAAACTAACAGCTCCTGCAAATGATTCATCCATCCTTGCTTCCATGTCTCTGGTCTCTCACTCTGGGTCAGCAAGGCAGGTGGCTCCCTTATTCCTGTTTCCCTGCACTGCTTCACCCTCAATGCCCTACATCAAGCACTCTGCAAGTTCAGGCCCCTCTCTCTCTCTGCAACCCCCTCCTCTCTCTCTCACACCCCCTCTTTCTCTCCCTCTCTCTAGCTCTCAACCCTCTCTTTCTTTTTCACACCTGAGACAATGATTGCCCACTAGAGAGCTCTACACTGGGCAAACAAGGGGTAAATTAGAAACTTTTAATGCCCTTAAATTTTTTTTTGGGGGGGGTGGGTTACAGTTTTACATTGATCTTGGGGGGGGGGGGTTGTTGCCAAATACAGCTCCTCAACAAGGGCACTGGAGACCCTAGATACGCCACTGTATGTAAAGCCTGCTATTTGTTCACAATAATATAACAAACATGCATTTTTATATACACTATAACATTCTAATCAATTGTTCATTTCATCAACAGGGAAGTGTCACTGAGGAGGAGCCAGGTTGCAGCCAGGAGCCTGGGGAGCCTGCGGAGCCTGAGGAGCCTGTGGAACTCTTTCCACCACCACCTCCTCCTGCCAAACGGAGGCAAAAGAGGAAGCACGTGGATGACATCACCGACGAGTTTATCCAGGAGGCCACCATAGCCCTACGTCGGAAACCGGAGGCCAATGAGTCCTTCGGCAACATGACGGCAAAAATTTTGGATAAGGTGGACCTCAGGCAGTGTCAGTATGCCAGAAAAATCATCCTCGATGTGCTGCAAAAGGCTGAAAACGGCATACTTACTGAGCACAGCCATGCATGCCAGGAGCACCCGTGCCCTCCACCTCCACCTCCACCTCCACAACACCCACCACCTCGCCAAATGCCACATGGCCAGTGGCAATATGGCCAGCAGGATCCAAACCTGCCCTCATGGCAACCTGATTTCAGTTACCAGCAACTTTAATTTTTGTAACCCCCTATTATTTATTTTACCCCTGTTTGCCAGTTTCTAGTTTAATTTTGTCCAAATGGACCTTTTTTATGTTTAGTTTATTATACGGAAAGTATTGATGTTTGCTTTGTTTTTTTTTTGCTGAGATCCAAAAAATAAAGAAAATGAAAATAAAAAATGGCCTATCAGAATTTGTTAACATGTTTAATATTGTGCATAACCTGAAAAATATGTTTTAGACATTAATTCATACAAGAATAAAGGGTCATATCAATAGTTAGATCTTTGTTGTGAAAATACAAAAATAATGGTGAAGAGTTCAAATTATTTAATTCTAAAATTTGATAGAACAGATAGAATAGACAAACATTATCTTCATCATAACAAAACACATGCCTTTTTATTAGAAAAGTATGGCATTATGAGCAGCATCTTCCTTCTTCTCACATTTATCAAGATGAGCATGTGCTCCGCATTTCACCTATTTCTTGGACTTCCGCGAGCCGAAAGTTCTTTCTGAATAAAATGTTGAGTTTACTAGAGAAAATTCTTCCGGGAACTCATTTGGTTTGATCATGCGTGTTGGGATTTGTAGCTGTGTGTCGGCCGAATTGTGTACTGACAGGCGAACAATCGTCCGTTCTGGTGTCGGCATACAAAAATTTTCATGTTTGCAAGAAAGACTTTTGTCCGCGGATTGTGCGCAGACATCTGTCGGAGGCACCATACTAACACGCGTACAATCGGCAGATCCTTCGTCCACCGACGTTTGTATGCCGACGATCGGTACGTGTGTACGGGCCTTCAGTCCGCAGGGTTCAATATTGAGTTGGCCCAACCTTTTGAAGCTGTAACAGTTTCAACAACTGTTCTGGGAAGGATGTCCACAAGGTTTAGAGGTGTGCTCATGGGAATCTTTGATCATTCTTCCAGAAGCGCATTTGTGAGGTCAGGCACTGATGTGGATGAGAAGGCCTGGCTCCCAGCCCCTACTCTAATTCATCCCAAAGGTGTTCTTTCGGCTTGAGGTCAGGACTCTGTGCAGGCCAGTCAAGTTACATAGGTAGTCAGGTTGAAAAAAGACACAAGTCCATATAGTTCAACCAATAAAAGAGAAAGAAGTTACTCCACCCCAAACTCGCTAATCCATGCCTTTATGAACCTTGCTTTATGCACTGGTCCAAATCATTTGGTGGAGGGGTGATTATGGTGTGGGGTTGTTGTTCAGGGCTTGGGTTTGGCCCCCTACTTCCAGTGAAAGAAACTCTTAAGGCATCAGCATACCAAAACATTTTGGACAATATCATGCTCTCAACTTTGTGGGAACAGTTTTGGGATAGCCCCTTCCTGTTCCAACATGACTGCGCACCAGTGCACAAAGCAAGGTCCATAAAGACATGGATGAGCGAGTTTGGGGTGGGGAAACTTGACTGGCCTGCAACCTGATAGAACACCTTTGGGATGAATTAGAGTGCAGACTGCAAGCCAGGCCTTCTCATCCAACATTAGTGCCTGACCTCACAAATGCACTTCTGGAAGAATGGTCAAACATTCCCATAGACACACTCCTAAACCTTGTGGACAGCCTTCCCAGAACAGTTGAAGTTGTTATAGCTGCAAAGGGAGGGCCAACTCCATATTGAACCCTACGGACTAAGACTGGGATGCGATTAAAGTTCATGTCCCAATAAATTAAGTCCCAATACTTTAGGTAATATAGTGTATATGCAGTTTAACTGAGCTGAACAATGTTCTGAGTGGTACTGGCCTTAATAGTATAACTTACTTTTAGTTTGGATTGAGAGGAGAGGTAATAGAACACGTGCCAGTTTATATTGCTGTCTGTGTCCCCGTTAGGCAGATTCACCCTATTTGTCCTGTTTACCCTTACCTGAAAGTGAAAGTAAAAAAAAAAAATCCCATATTTTGGGTTGTCCCCAGAAATGTAATAGAGGGGAAATATTTATATGGAAACACTAGTTCTGGTGACCTGGGGTTCCACAAGAGATTCCCCTAACCACTTGATGCTTGCAATACATATATATATATATATAGTGGTTTACCGGGGATTATGGCTGAAGATATCAGCCTTAACCCTGGTATTGTTTTTTTCAGCCGGTAGCTGGCTTTCTCTTGAAATATTGTTATACAAACATGTTATTCCTACCTGCTCTGTTTAGTGGTTTTGCACAGCCCCGCTCCTCTTTTTGGGTCCATCTTTGGCTCTCCTGGCCCCTCTCTCTTGTTGAGTGTCCCCACAGCAAGCAGCACCTGCCTCAAGCCACAGCTCCCTGTGTCTTTTCAGACACGGAGCCTTGACTTGGCGCCGCCCCCTCTCTCTCCTCATTGGCTCACTGAATTTGATTGACAGCAGCGGAAGCCAATGGCACCACACTGCCATCTCAGCCAATGAGGAGGGAGAGGCAGCCGGGTGTCTCCTGCAACATTGATGGATCAGGATGGACTTAGGTAAGTATTGTGGGGGGGGGGGGGCTACTGCACACAGAAGGCCTTTTATGTTAAAAGAGATGAATAGGTTTTTTTTTTTTTTAGATTCATACTTACCTAGGTGGATGCAGTCTGATGCTGTCCCCGGCGCCTCTAACACTGAGGACCGAGGGATCGAACACCGCCAATCTCTCGGTTCTCACAGCTCCCCCCTCCTTGCTCACTGGACCGTTAGGCTGTGAAGGAGGCGGGAGAGGCTGAGCTGGGTACCGATCAAGGCATGTGGGCAGATCCGGACTCCCTGGTCGTAATGGACCGCCTCTGTGACGTCAGCAGAGAGCTGACTTCAGCCTGCTGTCTGCTGAAAACGGGTCACAAGAGTGCAAAACGAACTGCATTCTTGTGATCCACAGGAGAACAGCCAAACAAGCTGTTGTACGTCTCCTTTAATGCATAGAATGCATTAAGATAAAAAACCTTTTGACTTTACAACCACTTTAATTTGCAGGGATTTCCTCTCTCTTCCCGTTTGGATATGGGACAGGATACTGGGAAGGGAAATCTTCCCAGTAGGGTTGCCACCTCATCCCTTTAAACCAGAACACATATTAATTACACAGGTTCTGAGGCTAATATAATGCACATAAGGCCCCTTTCACACATACAGACCGTTCATTTCATTAGGCCAGTCACTTTTTTGTGTCATCGGTTTTTTTCAGTCAACATCAGTTTTTCATCCTTTATCATCCATTTTTCATCCTTTGTCATCATTTGTCATCCGTTTTATATCCATCGTCATCCGTTTTTCATCCATCGTCATCCGTTTTTCATCCATCGTCATCCGTTTTTCATCCATCGTCATCCGTTTTTCTTCCATCGTCATCCGTTTTTCATCCATCGTCATCCGTTTTTCATCCATCGTCATCCGTTGTCATCTGTTTTTCATCCATCATCATCCGTTTTTCATCCATCGTCATCCGTTGTCATCCGTTTTTCATCCATCGTCATCCGTTGTCACCTGTTTTTCATCCATCGTCATCCATTGTTATCCATTTTTCATCCATCGTCATTCGCTGTCATCCGTTTTTCATCCATCGTCATTCGTTGTCATCTGTTTTTCATCCATCGTCATCCATTGTCATCTGTTTTTCATCCATCGTCCTACATTGTCCTCCATTTTTCATCCATCATCTGTTTTTCGTCCAATCATTTTTTTTTTTAACGGATGAAAAATAGGGCTTTCATCTGTTTAAAAAAAAAACGGATGTTGACAGAAGCAGATGAAAACGGATGTAAATGAATGACCATCCATTTACATCCGTCTTTCCATAGGAATACATTGATGTCCGTTTTCCATCCATCAAGGGATGGATGAAAAATGGACAAATGGTCCGTATGTGTGATACCGTAGGGGCCTAAGGCACTAAGTGAGATTAATTAGCACCTGAATCAGCTACAGAACCTGTGTAATAATGTGTGTCCTGATTTAAAGGGATGAGTTGGCAACCCTACTCTCCAGTAGGGATGATCGAACTTTTGAAAGAACACCCGAACCTCCCGAAAGTTCGGCCCGGATTTCAGAACCCCATTGAAATCAATGGGACCCGAACTTCGGTAATCAAAAAACACCATTTTGAAGCCCTAAAACCCAAATAAATGCCCCTAAAAAGTGCCTAGGGTTCTGGGTCATGCCCCAGAGACTATTAATCACACAACAAAAGTTCTTAAAAATTGTCATTTTTGATAGAGAGCCAATTATTAAAAAAATTATTGAAAAAAAAATGAGATTTCTTTGGATTTAGTGTCTGGGGGGTCTAAAAAGTGTACCTGTGAAGTTTCAGCTCTGTAGCATGTCCAGAACCAGAAAAAAAAGATCGTTTGTATTAGAACACTTATAGAACAGGGATATGGCTCCGCTATTTTCACACCTTGCCGGTTTTGTAGCAGGCGTTTTTTTTGGGCATTTTTTGTGGGTCTTTGGAGGCAGGCAAAACATCTGAACTTCTGTATAGGGGTATATATACACACATACTTATATGTATTTATACACATACACATATATAGGTGTGATAGGAGCGGAGCCATATGGGTGATAATTATTTCATTAGCGCAAGTATAGTGTTCTGCTACTTTCACACCTATATATGTGTATGTGTATATATACATATAAGCGTGTGTGTATATATACCCCTATACAGAAGTTCAGATGTTTTGCCTGCCTCCAAAGACCCCCAAAAAATGCCCAAAAAAAACGCCTGCTGCAAAAACACACCTGGGCGTTTTTGTAGCTGGCGTTTTTTTGGGCATTTTTTTGGGGTCTTTGGAGGCAGGCAAAACATCTGAACTTCTGTATAGGGGTATATATACACACACACTTATATGTATATATACACATACACATATATAGGTGTGAAAGTAGCAGAACACTATACTTGCGCTAATGAAATAATTAACAGGCATATGGCTCCGCTCCTATCACACCTATATATGTGTATGTGTATAAATACATATAAGTGTGTGTGTATATATCAGGGCTGGGACAAGGTCATTTGGTGCCCAGGGCGAAAATGGCAAACTGCGCCCCCCCCCCCCCCATCCTGTCCCGGGTGTAATATAACTTAAAACAATACAAATTCAATTAGGTTTAGAGCCGGATCACACTTGTGCGATTCGGGAAGGCTGCGAATTTGCAGCCTGTTCCCGCATCGCAAATGCACCTCTGGCAGTTCACACTGCCATATACGATACGCAGGGGATGTCAATTAAATGTTAACGACACCCCCAGTTTGATCGCATATCGCAGTGCGATCTGACAGTTCGCACAGGATCGGATCGCACAAGTGTGAACCGCTGTGCTATCCGATTCTGATGCGGCTGAAAAAAAGGGTCCTGTGCGTGTTTGGTGCGGATACAGTGCGAATTCAGCCATACAAAGTGTATGGCTGAATTTGCATCCGCACATCAGATCGCATGTAATGAAGGAGCAGTGCACTCCGATATTACATGCGATATCCGCAGTCGCACAAATGTGAACCAGCACTTAATGCGATAGGAACATAGTTCACTCACACATTTTAATTATATGTATTTTTATATTAGGCACTTAGTGCCGATTCACACTAGTGCGGCTTGTGAGATCGCATGTAATTCGGAGCGCACTGCTCCTTCATTACATGCGATCAGCTGTGCGGATGCAAGTTTAGCCATACACTTTGTATGGCTGAATTCGCACTGTATCCGCACCAAACTCGCACATGAGGCATTTTGTCAGCCGCATCAGGATCGGATCGCACAGTGGTTCACACTTGTGCGATCCGATCCTGTGCGAACTGTCAGATCGCACTGCGATATGCAATCAAACTGGGGGTGTCGTTAACATTTCATTGACACCCCCTGCGTATCGCATATGGCAGTGTGAACTGCCAGATGTGCGTTTGCGATGCGGGATCATGCTGCAAATTCGTAGCCTTCCTGAATTGCACAAATGTGACCCGACAAATGTTTTTTTTCTGTCATACCAATTTTGTATTTATCACCTCACCAGACAGACCCCCCCCCCATCTGAATATAGTTAGTCACCAATTTGTTATCTCCTCACCAGACAAACCCCCCTCCCCCATCTGAATATACTGTAGTTAGTTAACAACTTGTAGAGATCTCTTTACCAGACAAACCCCCCTCCATCTGAATATAATTAGTTAACAACTTGTAGTTATGTAGTTGTAGAGATCTCCTCACCAGGCAGGCTTCACACGCTGCAGACAGAGAGTCAGTGTGTGTACAAGCCAGGCTGTGCTGTGACTTCAGTTCTTCTTGGCTCCTCGTGGTTGGTATGCTCCTCCCATCCAGGCTGTCTTCTCAGACAGTGAATGACATCACGGCCGGGACTACGGAGCTCCTGTCAGGAGGGGGGGGGGATGTTTTCTCCTCCGCTCTGCTGACAGAGAACAGAAGGTAATGCTTCAGGCTGTGTCGAGTGCAGGAGCGCACTCGACACATTCCAGGCAGTGACACACAGCTTTTGCCGGCCAGAATTACACACACAGTCAGTGTGTGAAAGAAGTTGTCCAGCCACTTTTGGCGCCCCCATATCTCCAATAAATGTTACCGCCCAGGGCACCCGCCCCTTCCGCCCCCGCCTTGTACCGGCTCTGGTATATATACCCCTATACAGAAGTTCAGATGTTTTGCCTGCCTCCAAAGACCCACAAAAAATGCCCAAAAAAACGCCTGCGCCAAAAAAAACACCCAGGTGTGTTATTGCAGTCATTTTTTTTTTGGGGCATTTTTTGGGGTCTTTGGAGGCAGGCAAAACATCTGAACTTCTGTATAGGGGTATATATACACACACACTTATATGTATTTATACACATACACACATACAGGTGTGATAGGAGCAGAGCCATATGCCTGTTAATTATTTCATTAGCGCAAGCATAGTGTTCTGCTATTTTCACACCTATATATGTGTATGTGTATAAATACATTTAAGTGTGTGTGTATATATACCCCTATACAGAAGTTCAGATGTTTTGCCTGCCTCCAAAGACCCACAAAAAATGCCCAAAAAAATGCCTGCAATAACACACCTGGGCTTTTTTTTTTTTTTTGGTGCAGGCGTTTTTTTGGGCATTTTTTTGGGGTCTTTGGAGGCAGGCAAAAGATATAAACTTCTGTATAGGGATATATATACACACACACTTATATGTATTTATACACATACACACATATAGGTGTGATAGCAAAGAAGCCATATGGGTGTTAATTATTTCATTAGCGCAAGTATAGTGTTCTGCTACTTTCACACCTATATATGTGTATGTGTATATATACATACATGTGTGTGTATATATACCCCTATACAGAAGTTCAGATGTCATGCCTGACTCCAAACATGTCCTCAAAAAAGCCCTATAAACGCCTGCAGCAAAAAGCAGGCTGACAGGCGAGAAGCCATACCGCTGTTCTATAAGTAACCTAAGAGAAACGATCTTTTCTCTATAGCGGTCACCCTGAAATGGAAGGGTTTTGTCACCCTGCCATAGCAGTCAGAGTCAGTTAACCCTACACTACACTATGGTCCCCTTACACTTAACACTTTCCCTACAGAAACTAGATTATTAAATCTAACTAAAGTGGAAAATAGCACCCTAACTACTAGGGCTGGGCGATAATGCGATATCGATATATATCGCGATAGTACCGTTTTCGATATCAATAACGATAACCGGTTCGATACTTGAAAGTACTTTTTATGCCCTGGGGGTCCAGCCAGTTCGTAGTCCGCCGCACAGTAACCACCTAGCTCCCCACCCAGTAACGGACCACCGCCTCGCGCCGCGCCTGGATGTGACGTCAGCTGCGGGCGCGCTGTGATGATCGGTACAGAGAACTCCCCCGGCCTGGATGTGACTTCAGTCAGCTGCCGGGAGAGGAAGCGGGCGGTGCGTACAGGCCAGGGGCTGTGATAGGATAGGTACTGGGTGGGGAGTTAGGTGGTTACTGTGCGGCGGACTACGAACTGGCTGGACCCCCAGGGTGTGGGGGCTGGCTGCACAAGGCAGCATAAAAAAGTTTCAAGAACTGTCTGTAATAACTGGCTGGACCCCCAGGGTGTGGGGGCTGGCTGCACAAGGCAGCATAAAAACGTACTAGTTTCAAGAACTGTAACAATTAAGAACTGGCTGGACCCCCAGGGTGTGGGGGCTGGCTGCACAAGGCAGCATAAAGTACTTTCAAGAACTGTAATAAGAACTGGCTGGACCCCCAAGCCACAACCCCGGATCCTCTTGTACCATGCCAGTCACCCTGCATTCTCCTGCACCATGCCAGCCACCCTGCATTCTCCTGCACCATGCCAGTCACCCTGCATTCTCCTGCACCATGCCAGTCACCCTGCATTCTCCTGCACCATGCCAGTCACCCTGCATTCTCCTGCACCATGCCAGCCACCCTGCATTCTCCTGCACCATGCCAGTCACCCTGCATTCTCCTGCACCATGCCAGCCACCCTGCATTCTCCTGCACCATGCCAGTCACCCTGCATTCTCCTGCACCATGCCAGTACCCTGCATTCTCCTGCACCATGCCCGCCGCCCTGCATTCTCACCCTAGGGTCCTTATTTTAAATGGGTAATAAAAAATATCAATATATATCGATATCGACCGATATGAAACACTGATATCGTGATACAGTTTTCAGCCATATCGCCCAGCCCTACTAACTACACTAGATATCCCTTTCCTCACACTAATAATTGCTAAATGACACTTTGAAGCAGAAGTAACAGAACTGCTTCCACTCTCTTCCATGTCCCTGTATTACAATGCTAGGAATTTGGCGGGGGGCTATCTTATATACTGGGGGGCGTATTCACTAATGATTGGCCTCTGGACCCCCTAGTCACTCCAATCACATTCCTAGCATTCTCCTGTCCCCTCAATTGGCTTTTACTGATGGTTCTGGTCCAATCACAGGCTTTTAAAGCCCATTTCCTGACCCATTGCATTTTGGTCAGTTCTGGTTGCCGAATTGAATTCGGCCGAATTTCGAACACCCAATGTTCGGGTCGAACCGATGGTCAACCCGAACCGTTTGATCATCCCTACTCTCCAGTGGGACAAAGATGGCAAAAATAAACCTTACAGGGATTATAACCCTCCCTTACTCCAAAATGAAAAAAGAAAACGTTTTGCCTATAGTTCTACTTTATTATTGTTCTGTATATTCAGGAATGAGGTTCTAGAACAGGTATCCTCAAACTACAGCTCTCTAGTTGTTGCGGAACTACACATCCCATGAGGCATTGTAAAACTCTGACATACACAGACATGACTAGGCATGATGGGAATTGTAGTTCCTGAATATCTGGAGGGCCATAGTTTGAAGATCTCTGTTCTAGAACATAGAAGAGCTGTGTTGTGGAAACTTGTCCCTGAATGCACAGGGCCCTAAACACTTGGTACATCGTTTAGTCCCGGACGGTCCCACCATAGACATGACAGGCTGTCTGCAGTGGGGCTGGATGCTGTACCTGTCCCTCCAGGATACACTGCAGACAGACAGCTTCATATGCAAGGGGCCTTATATTAAAACCTATAATACGGGGTGCTTTAGCAAACTATATGTCTTTCAGTTAGGCTCCATTCGCACCTGAGTGTATCATTTTCAGATGTTTTTTCAGTCGTTTTCCAGTCGTTTTTTTACAGGTGTTTGGAGACAGGCATTGGCATCTAACAAAAACACTTGTAATCTGCCAAAGAAGACGCTCATGTACTTTTGTGAGCTTGAGGCGTTTTGTTTCAGGCGACAAAAGGCTCATATGTGAACAGGGGCTATTGGAATGAATAGGATTTTGCGTGTTGGGCGTTTTGAAACTTCAGAGATGAGCGTTTTACGAGCTGAAAACTGCTCAGGTGTGAATAGGGTCTTAGGGTTTACATGTACACCAGAAGAGCAGAAAGCAGATTAATATCACTCTAGTAAAGGATAGAAAGCGGCCTATATGCTCTGTGTTAGTGTCAGAGGAGGAGATAGAGAAGGGGAGTGAATACTGGTGATTGTGAGCAAGAGGGGTGGGGGAGGACATTCTCAGGCTTGTATAATAGCGGGCTAAACTCTCACTTCTGTTTTCTTACTTGATCAGTGAATGACCAACAAGGAAACAGATTTACCATACAGAAGCTTCTAGCAAGTAAGTGTCATGGTTTCTTTCCTGAAAAGCTGCCTCTGCAGGGAACATAATGTGCACATTGTGCTTGTTCCCTCTCTGCCTGCACAGGCCTATCTGCTGTGCGATCATGAGACCCTAATCCTTCTTAGCTGCTAAATACCTCTCATTTCTAGGGACACTCCCTGAATCTTTCCTTAAATGATCTGTTTTTGTGCCTCGTTACAGCTTATAATAATATTAATAGCATTAAGGAATTGTAGGCAGACTGCATGCGCTTTCTAATCCAGGTTTGTCTTCATGCCAGCAGGTAATTGCAATCTGAGATATGATCACAAAATGCTAATTATTTAATTTATACAAAAAAATATTGCGCAAATTGTTTTTAACTGTCGGCAGCACTAATGTCTTATTTACACTTCTAGCTGAGGGGAAAATAGGTATTAGGCTCGCGGCACGATGTGGGAACCCTGTGAATCACTGCGGGTTCCCAACTAGCAGGCAGTTCACACTGCCATATACAAACTGCTGGGAGTGTCAATAAAAAGTTAATGACACCCCCAAAACAGTTAGCATATCGCTATGCGAACTGTCAATTTGGACAGGAATTAGATCGCATGGGTTGTCACCTCGTTCCTTTAACCACTTCCGCTGCGGAAGGTTTTGCCCCCTTAATGACCAGGCCATTTTTTGCGATTCGGCACTGCCTTACTTTAACCACTTGCCTACTTTGCACTTAAACCCCCTTCCCATCCAGACCAATTTTTAGCTTTCAGTGCTCTCACACTTTGAATGACAATTGCGCGGTCATGCAACACTCAACCCATATAAATTTTTCGTCCTTTTTTTCATAGAAATAGAGCTTTCTTTTGATGGTATTTATTCACCGCTGGGCTTTTTATTTTGTGCGCTATAAATGAAAAAAGACCGCAAATTTAAAAAAAAAAACGTTTTTTTTTTAGTTTCTGTTATAAAATTTTGCAAATTAGTAATTTTTCTTCATAAATTTTGGCCAAAATGTATACTTCTACATATCTTTGGTAAAAATAACCCAAATAAGTGTACATTATTTGGTCTGCGTGAAAGTTAGAGAGTCTACAAGTTATGGTGCTAATCATTGAAAATTGATCACACCTAATGTACTGACAGCCTATCTCACTTCTTGAGACCCTAACAAGCCAGGAAAGTACAAATGACCCCCAAATGACCCCTTTTTGGAAAGTAGACATTCCAAGGTATTTAATAAGAGGCATGGTGAGTTTTTTGAAGTTGTCATTTTTTCCCACAATTCTTTGAAAAATAAATTTTTTTTTTTTTTTACAAAATTGTCATATTCAACAGGTTATTTCTCTCACATGGCATATGAATACTTACAACTACACCCCAAAACACATTCTGCTACTCCTCCTGAGTATGGCGATACCACATGTGTGAGACTTTTTTACAGCCTGGCCACATACAGAGGTCCAACATTGAAGTAGCACCTCCAGGCGTTCTCGGAGCATAAAATACACTTTTCATTTCTCAACCACCTATTACACTTTTGAAGGCCCTGGAGCACCAGAACAATGAAAAAGCCCACTAAATGACCCCATTTTGGAAAGCAAACACCCCAACGTATAATCTATGAGGCATAATGAGTCTTTTGAACATGTCATTTTTTTCCAGAATCTTTCGGAAAATGTGGAAAAAAAATGAAAACGCATTTTTTTTACACAAAGTTGTCCATTTATAAGATATTTCCAACACATAGCATGCACATAGCAAAAATGACACCCCAAAATACATTCTGCTACTCCTCCTGAGTATGGCGATACCACATGTGTGAGACTTTTTTACAGCCAGGCCACATACAGAAGTCCAACATTGAAGTAGCACCTCCAGGCGTTCTCGGAGCATAAAATACACTTTTCATTTCTCAACCACCTATTACACTTTTGAAGGCCCTGGAGCACCAGCACAATGAAAAAGCCCACTAAATGACCCCATTTTGGAAAGCAAACACCCCAACGTATATTCTATGAGGCATAATGAGTCTTTTGAACATGTCATTTTTTTCCAGAATCTTTCGGAAAATGTGGAAAAAAAATGAAAACGCATTTTTTTTTTACACAAAGTTGTCCATTTATAAGATATTTCCAACACATAGCATGTACATAGCAAAAATGACCCCCCAAAATACATTCTGCTACTCCTCCTGAGTATGGCGATACCACATGTGTGAGACTTTTTTACAGCCAGGCCACATACAGAGGTCCAACATTGAAGTAGCACCTCCAGGCGTTCTCGGAGCATAAAATACACTTTTCATTTCTCAACCACCTATTACACTTTTGAAGGCCCTGGAGCACCAGCACAATGAAAAAGCCCACTAAATGACCCCATTTTGGAAAGCAAACACCCCAACGTATATTCTATGAGGCATAATGAGTCTTTTGAACATGTCATTTTTTTCCAGAATCTTTCGGAAAATGTGGAAAAAAAATGAAAACGCATTTTTTTTACACAAAGTTGTCCATTTATAAGATATTTCCAACACATAGCATGTACATAGCAAAAATGACACCCCAAAATACATTCTGCTACTCCTCCTGAGTATGGCGATACCACATGTGTGAGACTTTTTTACAGCCAGGCCACATACAGAGGTCCAACATTGAAGTAGCACCTCCAGGCGTTCTCGGAGCATAAAATACACTTTTCATTTCTCAACCACCTATTACACTTTTGAAGGCCCTGGAGCACCAGCACAATGAAAAAGCCCACTAAATGACCCCATTTTGGAAAGCAAACACCCCAACGTATATTCTATGAGGCATAATGAGTCTTTTGAACATGTCATTTTTTTCCAGAATCTTTCGGAAAATGTGGAAAAAAAATGAAAACGCATTTTTTTTTACACAAAGTTGTCCATTTATAAGATATTTCCAACACATAGCATGTACATAGCAAAAATGACACCCCAAAATACATTCTGCTACTCCTCCTGAGCATGGCGATACCACATGTGTGAGACTTTTACGCAGTCAGGTCACATACAGAGGCCCAACATGCAAAGACACATAGCATGCACATACCATGAATTACCATGAATTACACCCCACAATACATTCTGCTGAGCAAAGGGTAAACAAAAGCTTACCTGTAGTTTTAGAAGCGCAGTTGTCCACAGGAGTTGAGTCCAGGCAGCAGGCAGGGACTTGATCAGCAACAGTGCATGCAATTCTCCAGGCAAGGATACCAGTCCAGTGTCAGTGCATGCGGCAGGCAGAGGCATGATGGCAGTAAGTCCTGCAGGCAGAAGTAGGGCCTCTGTCGGGATAGAATGGGGACAGGGGTAGAGGCTTCTCCCACCCAAATCGCTTTGAAGCCTCCGGGATCCAGACCCTAATCTGAGAAGAAGAAAAACAAAAAAAATTGTTTTCTTCATCCAGAAAAACATTTCTGGTCCCCTCACATATGCGAGACCCCTGTGGTATGAATCCCACTACTTCCAGAGGCAGGCAAAAATCGTGGTCAAACAGTCCAGGGTCAGTTCCAGAGCAGGCAGAGGTAGGTACAAAATCGGCAGGCAAAGGCGTGGTCAAATAACAGTCCAGGGTCAGTTCCAGATCAGGCAGAGGTATGAACAGAATCAGCAGGCAGAAGCATGGTCAAAAAACAGGCCAGGGTCAGTTCCGGAGCAGGCAGACATAGGTACAAAATCAGCAGGCAAAGGCGTCGTTGTATAACAGTCCAGGGTCATTTCAGGAGTATACAGTGGCATAAGGGGTGAAAGCGGAGGACTACGTTTACCATACTAATAATTTAGACAAGTATGGTAACGGCGGAAACAGTCGTCTACACAGAGGCCTGGTTGGGAAGGACACTGGGGACAGTAATAGCGGGTGTCTTTTCGAATTCCTGCCTTGGTACACACCCTACATTTTTTCTGCCGTTTTTGGTCTCTTTGTGTGGGAGGGATTTTACTTGGAAAATGGCGTTCAGACAGTCTGCTTATTACGTCAGATCTAATGTTTTCTGGTGGGCCGTTTGGAAATATGAGGGTTGTGAAGATTTCCTCCAGGTAATAAAGGAAGGGTTGGGGGCTTTCGGTGGATTTGCGGTATAAAATGTAGGAATTGTATATGGCCAAATGAAAAATATAAATTGCTACTTTTTTGTACCAATGATAGGTACGTCTTGTGGGTAGATAGGGTTCCATCATTTGGTCGTTGAAATCCACTCCCCCCATGAATAAGTTGTACTCATGTACACATGTTGGCTTTCGGACTGGGCCATTCCTTCGTCGGGATTCCACATAGTTGTCATTGTGGATCGAAGACAACATGTACACGTCTCTTCTGTCCCTCCACTTCACAGCCAGAACTTCCTCATTTCTCAGACTCGCCGTCTCCCCTCTTCTCAGCTTGGTGTTTACTAGCCTTTGAGGAAAGCCTTTCCGTTTTTTTCGGACCGTGCCACATGCAGGAGTCTTCTTTCTGTGAAGGTTTCGGAACAGGGGCAAACTGGTGTAGAAATTGTCTACGTACAGGTGGTAGCCTTTTTCAAGGAGGGGGTAAATGAGGTCCCAAACGACTTTCCCGCTTGATCCCATGTAGTCCGGACATTCAGGGGGATGCAGCTGGGTGTCCTTCCCTTCGTACACCCTGAAGGCATAGGTGTACCCTGTGGCTCGGTCACATAGTTTGTAAAGCTTCACCCCATAGCGGGCCCGTTTGCTGGGAATGAATTGTTTGATGCCCAGCCTGCCAGTAAATTTCACAAGGGACTCATCCACACATATATTTTGGTCTGGGGTAAATAATTGAGGGAATATTTCTGAAAAATAATTTAGAAGTGGCCGAATTTTGAACAGCTTGTCAAATGCTGGGGAATTTCGGGGAGGGCACTGGGTATTGTCGTTGAAATGTAGGAACCTCATGATCATCAGATACCTGGCCCTGGGCATTACTGCAGAGTAGATGGGCATATGGTAGATTGGTTTGGTTGACCAATATGCTTGCAGTTCGTTTTTTTTATTGAGTCCCATGTTGAGGGTGAGGCCTAAAAATATCTTGAACTCCTCCACCGTTAGGTCTCTCCACTCAAAGGGACGGGAATAAAAAGATGTGGGGTTACTCTGGATAAATTGATGTGCATACAGGTTGCACTGGGCCACAATGGACGTCAGCAGGTCCTCCGTAAAAATTAAACGGAAGTAGTCAATTGGGGCAAAGTTCTCAGTGTTGACCTGGACTCCTGGCTGGGCAGTGAAAGGGGGGATGATGGCTTCTCCTGAGTTGGGAGGAAGCCACAGGGGGTTCAGAAGGGCATAGGGAAGGCTGGCGTTGGTCCTAACCCTTTGGGGGCGAGGTGACACCCCACTTGAGCTTGGCCTTTCTTGCCGAGGCACTGCGGAGCTGGTGGATGGCACTGCGGAGCTGGTGGATGGCACTGCGGAGCTGGTGGATGGCACTGCGAAGCTGGTGGATGGCACCGCGGAGCTGGTGGATGGCACTGCCTCCTCCTCACCAGAACGCCTTCGTTTGGCAGGCGGGCAGTATTCCTCCTCGTCGGAGTCGGTCTGCGTCCCGCTGCTAATGACCGGCTCGTAATTTACTTTGGAGTCAGACTCTGACTCCGAAGATTCCGAAGCAGAAAGCTCCCTGTCCATGTCCTCACTGATTATATTGAAGGCCTCCTCGGCTGAGAAAAAATTTTTTGCCATCGTTGGTGACACTGATGGGCACGGTGACACTGATGAGCACTGGGCGGCACTGATGGGCACACTGGTGGGCCCTGGGCGGCACTGATGAGCACTGGGCGGCACTGATGAGCACTGGGCGGCACTGATGAGCACTGGACGGCACTGATGAGCACTGGGCGGCACTGATGAGCACTGGGCGGCACTGATGGGCACACTGGTGGGCACTGGGCACACTGATGAGCACTGGGCGGCACTGATGAGCACTGGGCGGCACTGATGAGCACTGGGCGGCACTGATGAGCACTGGGCGGCACTGATGAGCACTGGGCGGCACTGATGGGCACTGGGCGGCACTGATGAGCACTGGGCGGCACTGATGGGCACACTGGTGGGCACTGGGCACACTTATGAGCACTGGGCGGCACTGATGAGCACTGGGCGGCACTGATGAGCACTGGACGGCACTGATGAGCACTGGACGGCACTGATGAGCACTGGGCGGCACTGATGAGCACTGGGCGGCACTGATGGGCACACTGGTGGGCACTAGGCACACTTATGAGCACTGGGCGGCACTGATGAGCACTGGGCGGCACTGATGAGCACTGGACGGCACTGATGAGCACTGGGCGGCACTGATGAGCACTGGGCGGCACTGATGGGCACACTGGTGGGCACTAGGCACACTTATGAGCACTGGGCGGCACTGATGAGCACTGGGCGGCACTGATGAGCACTGGACGGCACTGATGAGCACTGGGCGGCACTGATGAGCACTGGGCGGGCACTTATGGGCACACTGGTGGGCACTGGGCGGCAGTGATGAGCACTGGGCGGCAGTGATGAGCACTGAGCGGCACTGATGAGCACTGGGCAGGCACTGATGGGCACAGGTGGGCACACTGGTGGGCACTGGTGGGCGCACTGGTGGGCACACTGGTGGGCACTGATGAGACTGGGCACACTGATGGCACACTGGTGGGAACACTGGTGGGCACACTGGTGGGCACACTGGTGGGCACTGGTGGGCACTGGTGATCACTGGTGGGCACTTTTTACACACTTACGATCTCTCCTCACACTGCAGTCTGTGTGTGAGGAGGGAGAGCTGGCAATGAGTGATGATCTCAAATGTTTACATTTGAGATCATCTCTCATTGGATGCCTCGATCGTGACGAATGGCCGCTGTGATTGGCCATTCGTCACGATCTGTGATTGGCTGTGTCCAAGGGACACGGCCAACACAGATTATCCCCGGTGCGCGCTCGCGGGAGCGCGCGGGGAGTCTGTTACTACCGAGGCAATGACAGATGATCTCATATGTTTACATATGAGATCATCTCTCATTGGATGCCTCGATCGTGACGAATGGCCGCTGTGATTGGCCATTCGTCTCGATCTGTGATTGGCTGTGTCCAAGGGACACGGCCAACACAGCTTCTGCCCGATGCGCGCTCGCGGGAGCGCGCGGCGGGCGTGTTTATGGGAGGCCGTTTAAAAACGGCCTCCCGAAAATTCAAGTCCGCGCTGCAGCCGTATATAGGCTGTAGCGCGGATGTGAGCTGGTTAACAATTGCGTGGTACCCAAATGCAATTGATGCCCCTTTTCCCCCACAAATCGAGCTTTCGTTTGGTGGTATTTGATCACCTCTGCGTTTTTTAGATTTTGTGCTATAAACAAAAATGCGACAATTTTGGGAAAAAAAACACCGATATTTTTTACTTTTTGCTATAAAACATTACCACTAAAACATTTTTTTTTTTTTTTTCAGTTTAGGCCAATTTTAATATTTATTTGGTTTGCGCAAAAGTTATAGCATTTACAAACTATGGGATAGATTTTTGGACTTTATTTTATTAGTAATGGCAGCGATCAGCGATTTTCTTTTTTTTTTTTTTTCTTTTTTGCGGGATTGCGGCGGACAAATCTGACACTAAGTGACACTTTTTGGGGACCAGTGACATTAAACTGGAGTTCCGGACTATTTTGCAACTTTAGTGATTCCTGGAGTGCTCGCTATGCTGATCAACAATTAAGCATTTTCAATTTTTTTCGGGGGTCCCTTACCTTTAATTTCAGGGCATTTTTGATCGTACTTCCTCCTTCTCCCCCCCCTCTGTGGCCACGGCCACCGACATCACTTCCGCCTTTGCATTGCATCCTGGGAGCTGTTTGTCATCACTCCCAGGAGGCTGGAATCAGGAAGAACTCCCAGAACACTCCCTGGAATCAGGAAGAAGGACACAGCAGATTACACTGCGGCTTCAGATACCCACATCCAAGATGGCCGTGCCCATTTTGACTAAAATCCAATACCGTACACCTTGTAAGTATGAGAATAGCGGTTCTGTAAAGGGCGATGGATTAGTATTATAGGGGTATTTTTTGTTAAAAAAGGTATTTGAGGCTGGAACTACAGCGATCAGTGCTAAATAATATGCAAAGTTACTGTGTAAATGACACTGGCAGGGAAGGGGTTAATACAGGGGGTGATCAAGTGGTTAAGTGTAAGCCTTATTGTGCTTGCTAAGTGGGGGGAGCTCTGTGAAAGGCACACAGAGATTGGTGTTTCAGTTTCGATCTCGCTGTGCCTGTCTGACAGGAGAGCCGCCTGCTTTATTTACATAGGCAAGTGGCTCTCCTGTCAGTTTTCCCGAAGATTGTGGGAGGCTGGCGGCGATCAAGCCCGCTCCTCCCACGGTCTGGCTCCCACTGTATCCAATCACAGTGGAAGCGCAGCTCCAGCGGCACGCGTGCCACTGACACCACATGCACATAATCACGTACATGTAAATCTGCGTGAGGCGGTTGGCAAGTGGTTAAACCAGGACACACATTAATTACACAGGTTCTGTGGCTAATTAGGGTGGTAATTAAACGAAGTGCCGGTCCACACATATGCAATGATTGCATGTGATTTGCATCGCACTGCTGTGTAAATCACATTCAATGTCTGTGCAATGTGAATTCAGCCGTACAGATTGCATGGCTGAATTTGCATCGCATTCGGACCAAGGTCACACAGGACCCTTTTTTTTGGTCCGCACCAGAATCGGATCGCATGGGTATTCACACTAGCGTTGCCACCTCATCCCTTTTAAACCAGGACCTATGTGATCCGATTCCTGTCCGAACTGACAGCAATATGCGAACTAATCTGGGGGGGGGGGTGTTGTTGACTTTGTATTGACACCCGCAGCAGTTCGCATAAGGCAGTGTGAACTGCCTGCGTGTCGGGTGCGATGTGGGAACCTGCAGTGGATTTGCAGGGTTCCCGCATCGCACCAATGTGAACCAGTACTTGGTGCCTTATCTGCATTAAATTAGCCACAGAACCTGTGTAATTAATAGGTGTCCTGCTTTAAAGGGATGAGGTGGCAAACCTAGTGTGAACACCCATGTGATCCGATTCTGGTGCAAACCAAAAAAGGGGCCCTGCATGAGTATGGTCCGAATGCGATACGAATTCAGCTATACAATATACAATCTGTATGGCTGAATTTGCATCGCACAGACATGCCATGTGATTTGCACAGCAGTGCGGTGTGAATCATATGCGATGTCTGACATAGCTACAGTGTGAACCGGTCCTTGGGCCTCATGCACATGTTTTTTACAGCTGCTGTTTGTGGTGTCAGGCGTTTTTTTTTTTTTTTTTCTGCAGCCAGTAAATTCCTCAGCATGTTATCCTATGTGTCCATGCACACATAGGCCGTTATCAGCAGTTTTTGGCAGGGGTGTTTTCTGGCTGGAATAAAAAACTAGAACTAATGGGTTTTGAGAGGAGTTTTTTAACTATAAAAACACTAACACACTAACTCTTGATAAAAGCTGAAAAAAAGCTTTAAAAATGTGGCTATTCGGCATTTATCAGCGTTTTTGAGCTTTTGTGGGAGTATAGTTTTGTTAAAAAAAAAAAAGCTGAAAATCTCCTTCTACAGGTAATGCTACTAGTTATTTTATAACGTCCTGTGTGTATGAGACCCTAGAGCTGCGTTTTTTGCAGAGGTGATCAAATACCTCCAAAAGAAAGCTCTATTTGTGGGGGAAAAAAGAACATCCATGTTATTTGAGTACAGCGTCGCATGACCACGTAATTGTCAGTTAAAGAAACGCAGTGCCGTATCGCAAGAAAATGTACTGGTCATTAAGGGGTAAAACCTTCCAATCCAGAAGTGGTTAGACCTGTTTTATGACTGCATTGTATAGTAGATTATTAGAAGATTGTGAGTATAGTTGTATAACCTTGTCTTTATGAACTTCCTTACCTTCAATTTACTAAAGGTCATTTTAACAACTTGGTAACCGCACTATAGCAGTTTAAGCCCTGGTTCACGCATGGATGTGGGTGATGTCATGGCGCTCTCTAATATAGCTGGGTGGTACAAGGGAGGGGGATGAGAAGGAGAAGGGGGTATGGAGCAGAGGAGAGGGGGATCCAAAAGGTGATGGGAGGGGGGGCCACGTTCGGCGGCTGCCAACTGGAGCGAGGAGAGGCTCTGAGGAATAGAAAGCGGGAAAGAGCAGCGCCGGCTTAGTGTAGCATAAATTTATTCAGCAATAATGAATGTAGCAACTTACTCTGAGGTAAGGTTAGATAGCTACGATGGGTGTAGTGGGCTCATCCATCTTCTCCTGGGGAAGTGCCGTAGAGGAGGGTGGTTTGGTGCCGGTGGTGTGGGGAAGCTGTTGTTCGGCAGCCTGTCCGTAGGTTTCAGCGGTGGCGGCGGAGCGTTTACAGCAGGGCTCCGGCTACCTGCTTCCAGTCTGACCAACGTGCAACCCCTATCTTCTTCCTACCAGAAATGACGTTGGGCAGACCGGAAGCAGGTAGCCGGAGCCCTGCTGTGAACGCTCCACCGCTGAAACCTACGGACAGGCTGCCGAACAACAGCTTCCCCACACCACCGGCATCAAACCACCCTCCTCTATGGCATTTCCCCAGGAGAAGAAGATGGATGAGCCCACTACACCCATCGTACCTGTCTAACCTTACCCCAGAGTAAATTGCTACATTCATTATTGCTGAATAAATTTATGCTACACTAAGCCGGCGCCACTCTTTCCTGCTTTCTAAGCCCTGGTTCACATTGATGCTACTTTGAAAACGTGCTACCTAGTTGAAGTAGCACGATTTCAAAGTAGCAGGTCAGCGCGATTTTAAGGTGCTGCTTGAAAGACATCTGTGCGGCTTCATGCACCGATGTCTATTGAAGTTACACCTGAAATCAGCAAAAGTAGTGCAGGAACTACTTTTGCAAATCAACGCAGCGCCGCAAAGTTGGCGTTGTACCGATTAGACCGTTGTCATGCGATTTGACCTCTCCCTCCTCATTGGCTGAGACAGCAGCTGGGTGCCATTGGCTCCAGCTGCTGTCAATCAGTCAGTGAGCCATTGATAAGAGGGGGCATGGCCGAACCACGCAGAGCAGCGGTTCAAGCTCAGGTGCCCCATAGCAAGCTGCTTGCTGTGGGGGCAGGAGGGAGCTGGGCTAGGAGCGTTGGCAAGGGACCAAGAAGAGGATCTGGGCTACTCTGTGCAAAACTACTGTACAGAGCAGGGGAGCATAACATGTTTATTTTAATAAAATTAGACTTTAGTATTACTTTAAATATGGAGATTTTTCAGTAAATGTGACTGGCCCCAGATTCCACCACCTTTATCAGTTGACTTGTAATAGGACCACCAAAAAGAGTAGAATGGAAACCCTGATTGGTGAAGATCGTTTGAAACAAGCTCCAATAGTAGGAGTGAGTAGGAAGAATTATATTTCTATTGCATGTTCGAAGACAAACAGATATTATTTTATCACATACAGTATCTCACAAAAATGAGTACACCCCTTACATTTTTGTAAATATTTTATTATAAATTTTCATGTGACAACACTGAAGAAATGCCACTGCTACAATGTAGTGAGTGTACAGCTTGTATAACGGTACACATTTCCTATCCCCTCAAAATAATCTAACACACAGCCATTAATGTCTAAACCACTGGCAACAAAAGTGAGTACACCCCTAAGTGAAAATGTCCAAATTGGGCCCAATTAGTTTTTTTCCCTCCCCGGTGTCATGTGACTCGTTAGTGTTACAAGGTCTCAGGTGTGAATGGGGAGCAGGTGTGTTAAAGTTAGTGATATCACTCTCTCTATCTCTCATACTGGTCACTGGAAGTTCAACATGATACCTCATGGCAAAGAACTCTCTGAGGATCTGAAAAACAGTATTGTTGCTCTACATAAATATGGCCTAGGCTATAAGAAGTTTGCCAAGACCCTGAAACTGAGCTGCAGCACGGTGGCCAAGACCATACAGTGGTTTAACAGGACAGGTTCCACTCAGAACAGGTCTCACCATGGTTGACCAAAGAAGTTGAGTGCACGTGATCAGCGTCATATCCAGAGGTTGTCTTTGGGATATAGATGTATGAGTGCTGCCAGTGCCAACTTAAGAGCATTAAAGAGCCCCGGGCAATGCAGTGCACTGGGGGGCCCTGCCTACACAATCACCCATGAGAATAAAAATGCAAATTATCGATAAGGCAATATTTATTGGTACAGCAGTGCCAGGCTAATTACAGCTTCCAGGTTCGGTGGCTGGGTCTGGTGAACACACACACACAGACGGGAGTCAGACTCCACTGTCCTGTGTGCCTGTTCCCGTAGAGGCGGACAGGCATTCCTGCAGTTGTGGCCTCCCCCTCCATGACCTAAGTGGTCTGAGAGCAGCGCAGGGACGACAGGCTCTTGCCACCTGCTAAGTTCAGTGGTGGGATGCACATGGTAATCGGGACTAATGCTTGGCTGGGCCCCCCCAGGCAAGTAGAGCCCCCCCAGGCAAATGGAGCCCCCAGGCAATTGCCCAGCGTGCCCATTCGGTAAGATGGCCCTGAGTGCTGCCAGCATTGCTACAGAGGTTGAAGGGGTGTGGGGGGGGGGGGGGGTCAGCCTGTCAGTGCTCAGACCATACGCCGCACACTGCATCAAATCGGTCTGCATGGCTGTCATTCCAGAAGGAAGCCTCTTCTAAAGATGATGCACAAGAAAGCCCGCAAACAGTTTGCTGAAGACAAGCAGAATTAGGACATAGATTACTGGAACCATGTCCTGTGGTCTGATGAGACCAAGATAAACTTATTTGGTTCAGATGGTGTCAAGCGTGTGTGGCAGCAACCAGGTGAGCAGTACAAAGACAAGTGTGTCTTGCCTACAGTCAAGCATGGTGGTGGGAGTGTCATGGTCTGGGGCTGTATGAGTGTTGTCAGCACTGGGGAGCTACAGTTCATTAAGGGAACCATGAATGCCAACATGTACTGTGACATACTGAAGCAGAGCATGATCCTCTACCTTCAGAGACTGGGCCACAGGGCACTATTTTAACATTAGAACGATCCCAAACACACCTCCAAGGTGACCACTGCCTTGCTAAAGAAGCTGAGGGTAAAGGTGATGGACCTGGCCAAGCATGTCTCCAGACCTAAACTCTATTGAACATCTGTGGGACATCCTCAAACAGAAGGTGAAGGAGCGCAAGGTCTCTAATAGCCACCAGCTCTGTGATGTCATCATGGAAGAGGATTCCAGTGGCAACCTGTGAAGCTCTGGTGAACTTCATGCCCAAGAGGGTTAAGGCATTGCAGGAAAATAATGGGGGCCACCGAAAATATTGACATTTTGGTCCCAATTTGGACTTTTTCACTTAGGGGTGTACTCACTTTTGTTGCCAGCGGTTTAGACAATGACTGTATTGAGTTATTTTGAGGGGACAGCAAATTTACACTGTTATACAAGCTGTACACTCACTACTTTACATTGTAGCAAAATGTCACTTCTTCAGTGTTGTCACATGAAAAGATATAATAAAATAATTACAAAAATGTGAGGGGTGCACTCACTTGTGAGATGCTGTATTTCTGTAATGTGTAAAATGAGTTTGATAACCCTCTCTCACCAATCCTTGTTTGCTGGTCTTAATGGCAGACCCCTTTTCAGCTTAATAGCTCAAACTTCAAATGGATGATGTATGAGATATGATGAGGGACCCTTGGGTGCATACTGAGATGTAGACTGCAAATGATGATTGGCAAAATTATGTCTTGACACCTTAAGAAGTTACAATAATTGTCTAGAGTCCTCCCCCTTAAATTATTGAGGGGCATATACGAAAATCTAATATCAAACTCCCTTCAAGAAATGACCACCAACCACACTTTGTTGTAATAATAGCCGCAAGTTGACGATTGTTACTGGCTGGCTGACTTCAAGGTGGCTCGCCCCTTTTTTTTTGAGGTAAATGCGGCCAAAAGTAAAACTGACAGCTTTGTTGAATGTTAATTGCTTGCTGACCATATACAGTACATATACGATGGCAAGGTGGATCTCCTGTGCAAAGGCACGTACCTGTACGTAATTCTGCACTTCTGGGTCTTGGGTGTCGCAATGTCCCGCTAGAAGTTGCTGATTGCCGCCATAAAAATAAAAATATATTCCATAAATCTATCCCATAGTTTGTAGACGCTATAACTTTTGTGCAAACCAATCCAATATACGACGCTTATTGGGATTTTTTTTTATTTTTCACCAAAAATATGTAGCAGAATACAGATAGGCCTAAATTTACTTTTGTATGTGTTTTATAACAGAATGTAAAAAATGTCATTTGTTTATAGCGCACAAAATAAAAATGATCAGAGGCGATCAAATACCCCCAAAAGAAGGCTCTATCTGTGGGGGAAAAAAGGACCTCAATTTTATTTGGGTACAGGGTCACATGACCGCACAATTGTCAGTTAAAATAATGCAGTGCCATATCGCAAAAAATGGCCTCGTCATGAAGGAGGGTAAATCTTCTGGAGCTGAAGTGGTAACGATGGCTGCCGTCCTCTGAGGTAATGGTGGCCACAAGTGAGGCTGAGAACTTGTTCTGTGATTGTTACTGACTGTTAAAGATGGCTGCCATCCTCTAAGGTAATGGTGACCTTAGATGAAACTGACAGCTTTGTTGATTGTTAAAGATGGCTGCCGTCCTCTTCCTGAGGTAATGGTGACAGTGGCATGACAGGAAAGTCTACTATGCTCGGTGGTCAGATCCCTGCATCCTTCCTCTTCTCTGGTCTGATTCAAAGTTTTACTCACTCCTAGCTTTAGACAGAGCCTGGAAAACCACGCATCCTCGGTGCTCCCTTACATGTGCCTGAGTCTAGCTATATACCCAGAGCTCCTTTTAGATGGGCCATAGCCTAAAAACCCTACATCCCAAGCGCGTTCACGGTGCTCCTTTAGATGTGACCTAGCATAGCTATACAGTCTTCTTGGGGTACTGTATCATCACAAGGTTTTTCACCATGTAATGCTTGCCTGTTACTTCCACATACAGTTCTTCATACTTTGCGTCTAAACACAGCATTACCAATCATCTTACTGGGTTGTAAATGTGTACTGACCCAAATATCCACCCCTGACCTTATACATGTAGCACTGCCCCCACACACTCTTCCGCTCGTTGTCTCCAGTGACCAGTCTAGTGGATTAGGGGGTGGATATCCACCCCTGACCTTATACATGTAGCACTGCACACATGCACGCGCACACGCACGCACACACACTCTTCTGCTCGTTGTCTCCAGTGACCAGTCTAGTGGATTAGGGGGTGGATATCCACCCCTGACCTTATACATGTAGCACTGCACACATGCACGCGCACACGCACACACACACGCACACACACTCTTCCGCTCGTTGTCTCCAGTGACCAGTCTAGTGGATTTGGTTTTTCAATGTTTTTTATTTGGAGAACTTCTGGATAGGAGAAGGGATTAGTG
Source organism: Pelophylax lessonae (assembly GCF_965119305.1). NCBI lineage: Eukaryota > Metazoa > Chordata > Amphibia > Anura > Ranidae > Pelophylax > Pelophylax lessonae. The sequence goes on from NC_138768.1 coordinate 417,263,305, forward strand.
GGATACTTAAAATTCAACTATGTACAGGTGAGGACAACTCTCACATGGCCTCACTTAGTGGACCTGAATAGCAGATCTATTGAACCATACATCACTTGCATGGGAAATAAGTCCTTTTGCTTGTGTTAGCAGCAGACTCGGTGAACTCTGTATTTTTAGGACACTAGCTAGTATCCCCTTGGGCTTACACCCAGCCTGCTGACTTTCTAGCACCAAGAGAGGGATTTTAACAGCAACAGTCTCTAGGATCCCTTGAGGGGAGTCTGTACTCAGAAGGCCCTGTCCGCAGGTTGTCTTCCTCCATGATACCAGACGAGATCCATTGACATCCTCCCTCAGTCAGCTCTCAAAAGAACCCCTGGGTTTCAACATCTGTTTCTAGTCCTCAAGTCAACCACCATAGGCTGCGAGGTCACCCACCTTGACCTCGCTCTCCAGCCGAAGACCAGGAGCCCCATGTGCCCCCAGATAGAAGTACAGTCACCCAGTATGCACCAGAGCACCTCCCATGCCTATTGGCCAGGGCTGTACAGATATCCCCCCCCTGCTCGCATCTGCATGGTTTCCTTCCACTGTCCAATACACTGTATTAATATTGGATCAATGTGAAACATCAAGGCAGGAGGAGCAGCATCAGAGCACACTGGGCAGGTTCTATCCAACAATCGCAGCTCTCTGTTAAGCAGACAGCTCCTAGATTTATAGATTTACCTGGCTGTCTCCCAGTTGAGCAGAGAAATCAAAAACTATATACAGCTACACTAGCTGTAGCACCGATCTAGGAGGGTGCTACAAACCTTTTTTTTTTTTTTTTTTTTTTTTTTTTTACCGAATTTTCTTGTGTATACTTCTTCTTTCCTGGCTGCACTGATGCTCCCTTAGAAGGCTATGTTATTAATGCCTTCAGGGAGATATCTTAGCTACTTTCCAGGATCTTGAGGTATTGTCATACTGCATGTGTGCAAGAGGAAGCATGAGATGTCATGCACCTCATCTCACATATGTACTGTAAGACCACATACTTTCTTGCGAGATCTCGGGGAGAAGTTGTGTTTTTTTTTTTTTGTAATGTCCTACGGAACGTGCACAAGATGAACTGGACATCATGAGCTCCATCTCACACATATACATACCTTTTTCAAAATGGCAGTGCAGGAGCACAGGCAAAAAGGACTAAAGCTGAGTAATTGGTCTGAGTTTTTTTTTTTTTTTCTCCGCTAAGCACTTAAGGACACCCCGCCGCAGATTCCAAACATTTTCCAACAGTCCCATTTGACAGAAATTGATTTAATGATTGACTTCTGTTAAACAAGTGGGCCACGCACACCTACTGAAATTCGGCTGGTCCTGAGACTTTTAAAGCGGTTGTAAACCCTATAAAAAAAAAAAATAAAAAAAAAAAAAACCTGCAAGACAAAGGCATAATGAGCTAGTATGCATCGCATACTAGCCCATTATGTTTAACTTACCTTAAAACGAAGCCCCGACACGGACCCCCGGACATCGATGGCGCTGCCATGATCCCTCGTCGTCTCTTCCGGGTTCGGCGGCTCCGGCGCGCTGATTGGCCGGAAGAGACGGCTCCAGCGCGCTGATTGGCCGGAGCCGCGATGACGTCACTCCCGCGCATGCGCGCGGGAGTGATTTTTCCGGCAAGCTCCCGGCAAGTTAATTGAAGGTCCCCCCGGACCTTCAGAGCGCATGCGCCGCTCGCGCGAGCGGCTGCATGCACTGTAAATATCTCCTAAACCGTGCCGGTTTAGGAGATATTATTTGTACCTACAGGTAAGCCTTATTATAGGCTAACCTGTAGGTAAAAGTGTCAAAAAGCGGGATACAACCGCTTTAATCTGAGTGTACCCAGTCTAAAGTAGAGAGGCAGCATGGATGTATGGCACTGTACTTGTTTAGGTACACGGTTTCAGATATTTGTCTTTTCCTTAAAATGGGGGGGCGCTTCTTTTAAAGTTGATCCAAATTGAAACTTTGGAGGTCTGAATGCATACATTTCTGACCTACACAATATAGAGCAGCAGAAAACTTTATCACTTTATACTTAAGCGGGATCTGCAAAAAGTAAAAGGCAGCAGCTACAAACACTGCTGACCTATACAAAACAAGCTGCTTACCAGCCCATTAAATTCTGCGCTGTCTTCGTACAATCCTAAATCTTCAGCAGTCTTTGGTCCATGAGCTGCCATTTTGGATTTGGGAGCCAACTGTGACTTCCCGATCACATGCGGGAGATGTGCAGATTGGAGGAGACTTTTTCCCAAAGCCTCCTGGGACACGTGACATATCTGAGGGTTCAGGTGGGTAGGCAGGCAGACTTGACAAAGATAATCCTTACCTGGGGGAGGAATAATGGAGTTGGAGCAAGCACTTTTATGGAAAATGTACTTGCTGCCCAAAAAAAAAAAAAAACGAATTTCCAATCTACAAGGGGAGAGTAAGGGCCTACTTTAACAAAGTAACAGGGTTGATGGTGGAGTCATTGACCCAAAATGCACAATTTGGACAATGACCAAATATGGCCACAAAGCTGTATTAGGTCAATGTCACCAGTATCCCCAACCCTTTTGTTATGTGAAACTGTGGGAAATTCCACAGGTGCAGCTGACTGTCATAGTTTCCCATGAGTTCAGGATGATTTGAGTTTGGTCTGCTCAATAAGTCATCCCTAATTACAATACTTTATAATTTACATGACATACATCACACATAATCTTGCATATTCTGATTTATCATGTCATTTAGCATGTTTCCTGGAACAAAGTGCACTGTTGCATACATACAGTATGTGTTACAAGTGATAAAAGTAATCTTGTGGCAAAACAAACGTATGATATAAATTACAAGTGTATTGGTTTAGTATGGGATTGTACACCCCATTAACACCCATCATACCATAAGAACATACCTAAAATATAAAATAAACACACAACAAGGATTGTGGAAGAGTTTAGGCCGCGGCCCCTTTATTGGGTTTAAAACAATTTTAATTATGAAATGAACTTTAACTTTTAATACCAAACAGAACCGCTGTTAACCATTAACAGACCAACATGCTTAGTCACTAAGACTCAAGCAGCAATATCTTATACCAACCAAATAACAGTTTACCAACCACTGTCCACCCACAAAGTGGGCGACATTACCCAAAAAGATTGACTTTCAATATCAAACAGAACTGTCGTTAATAACAGACTAGCATGCTTAGTCACTACAACTCAAGCAGCAATATCTTATACCAATAACAGCGTACCAACCACTGTCCACCCACAAAGTGGGCGACGTTACCCACATAAAGGTGGACCGCGACGAGGGGAAATAACAAAGGGGGAGGGAGGGTGGGAGAGCAGGTTAAAATATCCAGAAGGAAGGCTGAGGAGAATCCCAGCGGTGAGTCCAGCTGACAGACCTGAGGTAAATGCTGACTCCGCCCAGTGACAGGAGAGGATATAAGTAAAAGGTTACACTCATTGGCTAGATGTTTCCCGCCAAAAGATTTGTCACCAATACAGTGCTCAGCAGCTGAGGTAAATCTTCCTAGCAACAGCAGGCATCTTGTCACCTGAAACAGAAAACAAAAAGAACCAGCAAAGCAGCCATAGAGAGACATGTACTTAATCAACATAGACCTCTATTAAAAGTAAAATTTATTTATAAAACAAATGGGTGTTAGGGATGACAATCCCATGGGGCCACTTCTCTATTTTATTCTTTCGTGGCCCTAACATGGGATTGTACACCCCATTAACACCCATCATACCATAAGAACATACCTAAAATATAAAATAAACACACAACAAGGATTGTGGAAGAGTTTAGGCCGCGGCCCCTTTATTGGGTTTAAAACAATTTTAATTATGAAATGAACTTTAACTTTTAATACCAAACAGAACCGCTGTTAACCATTAACAGACCAACATGCTTAGTCACTAAGACTCAAGCAGCAATATCTTATACCAACCAAATAACAGTTTACCAACCACTGTCCACCCACAAAGTGGGCGACATTACCCAAAAGCCAGGTTATCAACCTGGCCCCACCCCACCACCGCGGCCTAAACAATCACTCTTTACAATCCAGCACTGAAAATGCAATTACCAATATTGGAGAAAATTTACTAAAACCATACCTCCCAAATTTCTGAAATTCTAAAGAGGGACACCCTTTTACACAGTAAGTAGAAAAGAACACATCCCTGGTTACAGGGACCTCAAAGATCTAATATGCAGAAAATAATTGACTAAACAAAACAAGTGCTTTTTTCTTACCTGTACTTTTCAACAATAATGGCCCTCCAAAATAACAAATGCAGTAATCTAGAGGCTGGATAAAAATTTTAGTGCAGCATAACACCTTTGGCAGTAAAACTGTACATTTTGTATAGAGATGTATACATCAGACCAAAACGAGAGACAACTGAAACTGCATGAGAGACAGAGGGATTTGGTCGCAAAGGAATGAAGGTTGGGCTCTATGCCAAACACTGCTAGATCTCTGATGAAACTCTTCAGTTCACAACAGAGAAAAATAAAGTCACTAATAATGAGTATACAGGAAATCAGCATATTAATTAATGCACATTTTGTAGTAACTTTACCATGAACTGAAGCCCAGGCCAAGAAAACCATTAATTGTAGACAAAACGGTTCCCTTTTACTTAGAAGGTCTAATATTTTGAATCCACCTAAATCATTCCCTTCCAGGTGAACAACAAGGATATCCAACACAGTTCACACTTGCAAATAGGGAACATGAGCATCCCCATATACCCTGTAGGAGAGCTGTAATTTTAACAGGAGGAAAAATAAAATCCTCTGCACTAGAAAACATATGAATATCAACTATTCATACTATTAATGTATTTTATATATTAATATTATAAAAGATGGGGACGCGCGTAATAAATGCAAAGAGCAGGACGGACATAAAGAGCAGGGCACCCATCTATGTCCTGATGCACTCCCTATGTAGCAGCTGTATATCCTGCACCATCAACATCTTTTATGAACAGATTTAAATTATGATTCTGATAGAGGAGAGCCATTTACATGGAACAGAAAAAGAAAGGAAAGCCTTGCGAATAGTCAAAATTGCTGAATCAGCTCTATTGGGCAATGCGAATGGCCTAATGCAAGAAGTGATAACTACCTATCTTTGTCTTGCTAATCCGATTCTGCAAACACTGACCAGCAAGTTTACAAATTACCTCAACTAACCAGACTGAACGGAATGGGAAAGCAGTTCTGTTTTATATGCAGAAGAAGAGATTGATTCCATAGCAGTGGTGAAAATACATGACATGTATTCAATTTGTGACCCAATAGCAGCATATAAACATAGCTTCTAAAGTCTGTTTCAGGACTTCTTACCAAAAGCGAGAATTATATTCAAAGTCATTGTGTCTCAAACTAACAGTTTTGATGAAGAAGAGTGGAAACAACCACTTTGATACATGTCATATAAAGGCCAAAAGAGTTCTGAAAAGTCCTAAAAGGAGATGCAACCAGTGGCATAGATAATGTAGGTTGTTTCAGCAAAGGAATTGAATTTCAAATTGCATATAACTGCATGCAAAAAACAAACTGGTGGTAACTGGTGTCCTGAAATACTTGGAACAAGGCAAACAAAGCATCTGCTATTAAATGTTTTGCTACCCTGAAAATCTCTTATTTTAACCTAAATATAAAATGAAGGCCAAGAAGGACCCGATATCCTAGACAGTTAATTGCATAACAATGCTATTCTAACAATCACCACTAAGAGGTTCTGGAAGCTGAACTGCTGGTACCAAAGTGCCACATCCACAACAACAAGGAAGAGCCCAAGTGAACAAAATTCTTAGGGATACTGTGAAAATACAATATTCTGGTCAAAATGCTGAACACTATTTACCAGAGCAGAAATGACCACATTCAATAGATTCTGTTGCATTTGTAGACAACAGAAAATGCTAATCTAAAACAAATTCTGACCTGCCACATAGATCTAACATTTTAAGTTGAAATAAATTTTCGCCAAAACCAGTAGATACTCTTTAACCTTCTAACATAACCAACATGGTGTCAATAAGGGAATTAAAGGCCTGAGATGACAAGCACCCATCCCACTAGTAAAATTCTGCTCATAGGCATAATGTGTGATACAAACACCAAAAAAAAAAAAAAAAACTGAATCACATAAACAGTATACTAATTTCCGATAAGGTGGTTCTGAATAGATACATTGTCTTTTGTAGGAGTCTAAAACTCTCTCCTGGCATATTTTATACCAACATCCAGGTAATAAACGTGAAACAAGGCAGAACTGTCATTCAGCAGACAAAGGGACATGATATGTTGCATTAACCATCAAACTGGAAGACCAGGGGATCACTTTCCCCATGCCTACTGGACTCTGGCTTTGAGAACAAACTTCCTTGCAGCACTATAGTAGAAATGCACCGTGATTTACTAAAAGAAAAGCAGAGCCCTGTACTGAATTGAGAAGGAGCATTGGAGAATGCACATCTCTGTGGCTGAGCCCCAAAGGGGTAATTTAGCTTCACAATTGAATCTTCATCCTGCTTATCAGGAAAATACATTTGAGATGAAGCGGGAAGAGAATGACCAGGGAGTTATAAGCTCCAGACCAAAAGCAAAGAATAAAGAAAAAAAAATGTAATGTCAGATTTGACTAACAGGGCATCTGGCCCAAATGGTCTAATCACAAAAAGAGCAAAATATACTGTAGATTTAGATATATCAATAAGAATAGGCTATCAGCATTAGATCATAAAGAAAAAGAACACTTAGAAACTGACAAATGATTAAACTCATTGGACTCTTCAGGAATCACAGACAAGAGGTGATAACCTAAATAAACCAAATGGAGGAACTATATGAGGCAGGATCCTCTCTTCATAAATTTCTTTTGAAAATGATAAAACACAATCATGCCTACATGCCACGTTCTGTGACACATTGTGTACTGTATGTGCACTGCTCTTTTACTTTTCCTAATAAAAACAAAGTGGGAAAACTCTATAGCTATAAAAACACAACATCAGGCAACTCCTTCACAGATGTAAAACTGACAACCCTTAAACGCCCTAATTTCTGAAAAGGAAGTAAATTCAACCCTCAGACAAGCCAATGAGGATAAACTGACTGATTAGCCTGCTAGGCACATATATAACCACACAATCTCCCCTAACAATCACTGATATAATAACAATGACAGCCTTGAACCCTGACATGCTGTATACTGGAAAGAAGCACTAACTAGTCTAGCGCAGTACCTGCAATAATTGCTGCAAATGAACACACAACAAAACATTTCACAGGTCAGAAAAGTGATAAGTGAAATGTAACTTAAAGCACTAGAGACAGGAGAGTGAACAGGAAGGGGTGACTAAAGAGCACACTAAGCAGGGAAGACACTGACACTGAGGAGACTGAAACAGACAGAACAGTGATGTCTGTGTACATTCCCAGCCCTCAGAGCCTTCACTCACCCCTAGCCTGTGATGATGATGATGATGAAGGTCCTGTTGGAGAGGTGTTGATCACGCTGTCAGGCCATGGTAGCAGCTTCAGACCTGCTGCCTACCTGGCTCATGGTGGAAGGAACAGGGTCTCTGTGGGTGTCTGAAGAAGACTAGGGCCTCCTTGTCCTGCATATTCTTTCATGGTAGCTCCTGCCCTGTTGGCCTGTGCGCTGACACTTCCACTCAGCGGTCCTCCTCTTCTGGTCCCTGCCAAGTCCCAATGGCCGCCCGGTCCCAGTGGTGATGCGATGCTCCTATGGTCTTGACGTAGGTTCTGGTCTGCCTACAGATAGATGAAAAGTTCCCTAGCTGGCCTCAGGTAACCTATCACCATCAGTATACAGGGTAGCCCTGGTACTTCAGGAATGAGAGGCACAATACTGACCGTCCACAGATGTAAGTGATGATAGAGCTGTCACCACTAAAAACTGAGGGGGGAAACAGTTAAAGAAAAAAATAAATAAATAAAAATAAAAAAAAAAAACAGAGGCAAGCCTTCCTCCAGGGGAATTTGTCCTTTGAGGTAGTTCATGAAGTAAAATATCCATTCTGGGCTGAGAGCAGGTTAAAATATCCAGAAGGAAGGCTGAGGAGAATCCCAGCGGTGAGTCCAGCTGACAGACCTGAGGTAAATGCTGACTCCGCCCAGTGACAGGAGAGGATATAAGTAAAAGGTTACACTCATTGGCTAGATGTTTCCCGCCAAAAGATTTGTCACCAATACAGTGCTCAGCAGCTGAGGTAAATCTTCCTAGCAACAGCAGGCATCTTGTCACCTGAAACAGAAAACAAAAAGAACCAGCAAAGCAGCCATAGAGAGACATGTACTTAATCAACATAGACCTCTATTAAAAGTAAAATTTATTTATAAAACAAATGGGTGTTAGGGATGACAATCCCATGGGGCCACTTCTCTATTTTATTCTTTCGTGGCCCTAACATTCTCTTTTAAGGGTAGGTTCATACATTTGTGGTTGGTGCATGCCTCAACTGTGCGGGCTCAGCAACCCATTCATTTAAATAAGCTGCTGTACCCGTGGGAAACGTTGGAAAAAGGTCCCTGCACCTTTTTAAAATCGTAGCCGCACAGAAACATTTGCACCATGTGGTTTCCCACACACAAACAGGTGCTACGTTTTCAGATGCATGGAGGTACCATTAAGGATTATTGGCACCCCATGTGTGTGCTAGAAAGCAGCGCGTTTCATCTGTGGATGCAGGAGTACAGTCACTCACGCCCACATATGTGAACCTAACCTAAATATAAAAGAAAGACCTCAATTTCTGAATGACTTTATAGTTGATCTACAGGGAAAGGAAAAATCCTCCTTTACAGTGAGACCCGCTTCACACTGCAAGGGTTAAATGATCATTTAGGTCTAGGGGGGCACAAAATTGACCTGATCTTAATCTCCCCAGCCATGGCATTCTCCTATGCTTACATTTAGGCATAGGCAGGCCTATGGGCTCTGCTTTGGATCTGGATGATGTAAGAGGACCTGCAACCTTCAGGGCATAGAGAGAAAGAGGCAGCAGGGACTGGTTTTGCAGAATTGGGAGGGTGCCTGTGGGAGCATAGGATCAGGTAAGTACAGCTGTGTTTTTTTTTTTTTTTTACCAACCAACCTAAATGAGCATTTAACACTTGTAATGTGTGGCAACCCCACTGCAATAAGAGCATTTTTACTTTCCCTGGAGTTATGTAAGACCAATATCGTCTACATGTGACATAAAAAAAAAAAAAAACCTTGCAGAAGAAAGAAAAGGGTAGATTGGTATTCCCAATAGCTACAGCGAAATAGCCAGAGCTCAAAACTGTAAAAAAAAAAAAAAAAAACACATGCACTGTGCATGTAAGCATCAGTGCTGCATATTAGTGCCTCATCAGTGCCACCCTATCAGTACCTGTCAGTGCAGCCTCATCATTGCTCATCAGTGCAGGAAAAAACATATTTATTTACAAAATTTATAACCTAAACATTTTTTTTTTCTTTTTTTTTTCCAAACGTATCGGTCTTTTTTTTATTTGGCAAAAAAGAAAAAAACCTTGCGGTGATCAAATACCACCAAAAGAAAGCTCTATATGTGGGGAAAAAAATGACGTAAGTCTGGTTTAGGTTTAGTGTTGCATGACCGCGCAATTTTCATTTAAAATGCAACAGCGCTAAAAGCTGAAAATTGGCCTGGGCAGGAAGGGGATGAAAGTGCCCTGTGTTTAATTGGTTAAAATGGTGAGGGACTGCATAGCAACCAGCAACTGTTGAGACAATGAAGACTTTGGTGAGAAGTATATAATGTACAGTATTGTGTATATAGTGCAGGAGTATGTAATGTACAGAATGCAGGGGGCAGGAGTATGTAATGTACAGAATGCAGGGGGCGACTCCGTTTTCCCGGCCCCACCCCCCGATCCCATCCTGGCTTTGTCCTTTCCCCCCCCCCCCACCCCAATCACATTCCAGCTCTATCCACCCCAAATGTCCAACCCAAGCTCTACCCACCCGAAATGCCCCCCCCCCCCCAGCTCCATCCACCCCCCCCTTCCCATGCTTCCCTCTTCTGCAAATTAGTATAGTTGTTAAAAATCAGACCTCAGATCAGCAGCGTTGTGGCAGAGTGGTGTACTGTTCCCAGCCTCCTCCTCTGTGTACAAGAAAACACAGGAAGGAGGAGGGGCGGGTGCAGTGCACTCCTCTCTCTTCACTATCAGAGGCAGCCAGTCTTTGCCATGTGTTGCTCGCGGCGTGCGGGAACAAAGCCGCCCTGCACTGCTATGGGCATTTCGGGACTCAGCCCTGAATCACCGGGATCCCGGGACACGGACCATTTTCCGGGACGATCCCGGCAAATCAGGGACGGTTGGGAGGTATGGAGTTATGAGAAATGGTCCTCTCCAAATTGGATATTGTGCTAAACCTGTAGGTAAATAGGAGAACCAGAACCTTTGCGAAGTGGAAGAGTGGGCTTGATAAAGTTGACAGGGCCATCATTATCACACATGACATCACGGACATTTTGTGGGCCTGCTATATTTTACTGCTGTCCACAGTGGTTCTTATCCATGTGATATACACACCCAGTTTGCTACTCCTGCTGGTTCTTCCTGATATTCCCCTGGTTAACATCCTGGTTCTAAGCACCTTACATTACATCCACGCAGAGGGGCTTGCTCACAATTGACCACCTTGAAAGTTGCCACCTGCTGGAGACCTATTGATTAACTTTTTAATGTCTTTTAAACAAGTCCTTTTCTTATTAGGTTTCATTTTTACTAATATGTTTAACCATTTGCCGACCACCCCACGTATATATACTGTGGGGCGGTGGCTCCTAAAGGCAAAATCCCGTACCTGTACATGATCGCCTCTTCCGGGTTTGTAGCGTGCACGTGTGCCACCGGTGACCAGCTCCCACTGTGATTGGGGCCCGATGTACCCCGGGACCTGCTGATCATTCCCGACAGAGGCAGAACAGCGGTCTGCCTGTGTAAACAAGGCAGAATGCCGTTCTGTGACAAGGAAAGACAGAGATCCTGTGTTTCTGCTAAGAACTTCCCACAGTACAAGAACCCCCACACAGTTGGAAAGCACTCACTAGGAACACATTTAACCCTTTGATTGCCCCTAATTTTAACCCCTTCCCTGCCAGTGTCAGTACAGTGACCATGCATATTTTTTTAGCAGTGATCACTTTTATTGGTGTCACTCGTCCCCAAAAAGTGTCACTTAGTGTCCGATTTGTCTGCCCCAATGTCGCAGTTCCGCTATAGGTCGCTGATCGCCGCCATTACTTGTAAAATAAATAAAAATTCCATTAAAATATCCCATAGATTGTAGACCCTATACATTTTGTGCAAACCAATCAATATACGCTAACTGGGATTTTTTTTTAGCAGAATACATATTGGCCTAAACCGATGAAGACATTTTTATTTTTTTTTAACCACTTTCCATCTGCTCACATTGCTGCTACTGCAGCAATGTGGATTGTTATCGTCCAGCGACGTACACCTACGTCGCTGGACTCCTCCCCTTGTGGGCGGCGGGAGTCGGGCCAGGGGAGGAGCAGCGGCGTTCGCCGCTGCTCTTCCCCGATCGTCGGGGAATCGAGTGTGGAGAACCGCCCGCTTGTGTAAACAAAGCGGGCGGATCTCCTAAGTGACAGGCAGTGACAGATTGCAGGGTTCAGCATAGCTGAACATGCGATCTGTCCCTGTGTCACTCAGTCACCTCCCCCCCACATGTCAGTAAGCACCAGGCATACATTAACCCCTCCCTCTCCAATAAAATTAACCCCTTCCCTGCCAGTGTTTCCTTTTTTTACAGTAACAGTGCATATTTATAGCACTGATTACTGTAGTAATGTCACTGGTACCCCCAAAAGTGTCAAAATGTCAGTCAAGGGTCCGATCTGTCCGCCGCAATGTCGCAGTCCCGCAAAAAAAATCGCAGATCACCGCCATTACTCGTTAAAAAAAAGAAAACACCAAAAATGACAGAAATCTTTCCCTTAGTTATTAAACGCAATAACTTTTGCGCAAGCCAATCAAAATACACTTATTGCGATTTCTTTTTTTTTTTTTACCAAAAATATGTAGCAGAAAACAAATTGGCCAAAAATTTAAAAAAATTTTGATTTTTACATTTTTGGGGGGGGGGGGGGGATTTCATATAAAAAGAAACGTGAAAAATATTGTTGTTTTTTCAAAATTTACGCTCTTTTTATGTTTATAGCACAAAAAGTAAAAATCGCACAGGTGATCAAATACCACCAAAAGAAAGCTCTGTTTGTGGGGAAAAAAGGACGTAAATTTTGTTTGGGTACGGCGTCGCAATTGTCAGTTAAAGTCGCACAGTGCCGAATCGCAAAAAGTGGCCTGGACGTAAGACAGCAAAATCCTCCGGTGGTAAAGTGGTTAATTGGTGTTTTTTATAGCAGAAAGTAAAAAAAAATTATATATATATATATATATATATATATATATATATATATATATATATATATATACACACTATAATTTTTTTTTTTTTTTTTTTTTTTTTCGTTTTTCAAAATTGTTGGTCTTTTTTTGTTTAGCACAAAAGATGATCAAATACCACCAAAAGAAAGCTTTATTTGTGAGGAAAAGGACATCTCTTTTTTTTTGGGTACAGCGTCGCACAACCGCGCAATTGTCAGTTAAAGTAATGCAGTGCTGTATTGCAAAAGATGGCCTGGTCATGATCAGCAGGTAAACCTTTCGGAGCTGAAGTGGTTAAATAAATGCTACACTTGTAGTGGTGCTTGTCTCTCCTTTTTTGTTTTTATAAAGGACCTCTGTGAGCAGAGGGGGGATTCCATTTCTGGGAATTAACCAATAATCTAATCAAGGTAATTGGGAGAAGTTGGAACTTGTGCAGCAAGAGTATAACATTAACCATAAACCTATAGATCCACACCAGTATGGGAATAATACAAGCTTTATATAAGAAAAGATTAATTGTACATAATCCAATGTACAAACAGGCAATGTCAACAAGAGACCCAACTAGAGTCCTTGTGGAATTGTGAACATATACCTGGGTATACATAGTTCTTAAAAAATAACTCCAAAATGTTGAGGCAAAGTAAACTTGTAGGGGCCCTTGAGGATGATTGCAATGTAGTGACAATCGTGATGTCGAAGACCTAAAGACAAGCGCAGCAATGATGGGGAGATCTTTCAACTGTTGTCCAGTCAGCCCGGAACTCGGCTTCTTGCCAGCAGAAACTGTGGTGTGATACTGGAACTGTCAGCCTATGTACCCTGCGTCTTAGTACCTAGTAACTTCTAATCTCTAACTACCAGAAGTAGCCATCAGATGCCTTACCTGGTACCTAAAGAGAACCTAGGGGTGACCCCTGCAAGCACCCAGTGGGAAAGATATTGGACTATGTAGGTACCCAAATATTAAACAATTGACATATAACATTTTAAATTTTTATATATACAAAGATATTAAAAGGACATAGATTCACAATTTTGATAAAACAGCAATTGATAACCTAATCAGATCATACAATAAACAAACAGGTAGCATGATATCCTCAGACATATGACGTAGAACATGAATTCTCGATGTACTGTATACCCTCCACATGTTTACGGCTATAGCCACTTCTTCAGGGGGTATTGTATAAATTTAAACTAGAACAAATAAATTACATTTTAACAGTGAACCAATGAATTATAATGAGGGGAAGATGGTCACTAATTTGCTTACCCATGAGGAACCAGCACTAGGATGGCAGTCGAGACAAGGGCGCCACAAAGGCTCTCCCACGGCAGACAGAGGGGGCAGGTAATGTAAGTATATCAGCAAATTTCTGGAAAAAAAAAGATATATGTTCTTAGTGCAGCAAGACAAAACACAGGAAGGGGGGTAAGCAAGAAGATGGTAGGAAGAGGGGAAGGGAAGATGTAATGGAAATAAGTGGGAGGGGAAGGGGAGAACAAAGAAGGAACACGATGGGGATAGGATATGCACCATAGCAAGAGCTGTATTCTACACATGTATCATAGACTGACCTGGGTTTGAATAATCAAAGAGAATCCTTTGTGTCAAAATCACCTGAGACCCCACCTGGGTAGGGTGATTACCAGGAATCTTTTCAATGGTGCCTAGGAAGTTAGGTAATCTGAGGTCTACTCATTCATAACAAGGGTGCCTCAATGCATCACCTCTCTAAAATACAGAAATAGTAACCTATTAAAGGACCAGTAGCTACAGGAGATAAACACATACTTCATGGTATAGCCATGAGGGAGTCCTAGAGGCCATGGGCTCAGCGCAGTAATCCAAATGTGTGTGTGTGTGTGTGTGTGTGTGTGATATAGATATATCTGTCTCTATATTTTCCTCTACTGGAGTAACTAGCATAAGGTAATAATTCCACTGGTATATTAGAACGAAAAGCAGCTGAGCAAAGGTCTCTCACATGAAATCAAAGGGACACCTATCTAGGGTCTCAGGAATAGTAAGGAACTCCCCCAGATTGCAGCAGTCACACAGCGAGACTGCCATGTGGCTGCTTTAATACCACAACCTGATGCATTCACTCACTCGCTGGTGTGTGACGTCATTGGGTCCACCCCCCAAACTGCGCATATACGGCCACCTGAAGGATGCGCCTAATTATCAGTGCTTCTGTCCTGGAAAAAATACAGCAACAGCTCCTCCATGGATGGTGATGTATTTAATTCTGCCCCTTCTTCCTGGAAACTCCCTTTTTCTAAAGCATTACAGTTCTCTATTTGGGGTTTCTGACCCAGCTAACAGGGACAGGAAGTACTTGTCTATAACCTACTAACTCTGTGGTGATTACCAAGTAGCCCCTTTCTGCAAATACAGACAGTAGATCCCTACATCTTGATTAACTGGTATGGACCAAACTTTTACTACTACTTGAAACTTTTACTACTACTTTTAGTTACACTCTTATTTAAATGGGTCCATTTTTTATATTTATGCATTAAGGCAAAATAATATACATTGCAGTTTACCAGTCCTTCAAAGTGATGGATGCATTATTTTTCTTTTTTCCCTTTTATATTTCCACTTGGTAATCCTGCATATAACACCCTTCCTGTCTCATGGTGCTACACTAATTTGTCCACTGTATCTAAGGAGGGAGCCATTGCTTTCTCACAGGCTGGATTTCAAATATGTATTTTTTTGTTCCTCACTATTACATCATTGTTGATTGGATTAGTAGTTTACACAATAAAAATAAGATCAATTCACAGGTAGTGACAAGGTTATAGCATTTCTGGCAATATTCGCATGTATATTCTATAATTGCTAAAAATAGTTTTAATCCTGAAAATCTCAATCTAATAAAGCCACCATGTCTAGGGTCTGGTAAGCTGCAAAAAATGACAACAATTTTGATTTTGGGTTTAGATATGCTTTGTCCACCTCCTCTTCCTGCTTACAGATTAGAAAGTGTTTTCACTAGTACCATTTTTATCTGATTCACTGACAATTGAGATGTTTAAACAAATCAATCATGCAACATGTCTCATTTGTATTTCAATTAATCCATTTTGTATGACAGGTCAGTAATCATGGTTGTATCAAAGTCATGGACAATGGTGAAGCACTTTGATGGTGCCCCAAAACCTGAGGATTTCAAGCTGGTTGAAAAGGAGCTTCCGGCACTCCAAGATGGAGGTAAGACTTCTGACCTAGTGTTACTTCATAATCTAGAAAAAGCATTAAATAAGCATTGATTGCATGTAAATATGCGTTGAATAAAACTATTGTTACATTTATGTCAAGCGCTTACCATGAGATACATGCATATTCTTTCATACACCCTCCAAAACTATGAGACTCTCTAATAAAGAAACCTTCACATTTTTCTCTAACTCCCTATTGCCCCCTGGGTTGCCCAACATTTTCAAGAACCAGTAGAGAGGAAAAAAATGTTGGCTTTAGAGCTCCTGGGGTGCTTGAGAAGCTGTATTTAACCTCCTCCCACCCGGCCAATGCACATATAGGGCCGGTTCAGGAACGTACTTCAGAAGAAGGGGGATCACGCAGTCGTTTGCATGCGCAGCTCCGGGATCTTGGTGTGCCTGCGTCCCCTGGACACAGCGCAGCACTGTTCCGCAGGAGGGCCCTGTGATTGGCCCTCCTGATCACATGACGGGTGTGTCCAATCACAGCCGTCATGTGATATCAATGGAGCCGTTGTCATGGTGATCGGCTCTGCTTCTCACACATAGTGAGAAGAAGAGCGGATTTGTGCTGGCAGGTGGCGATCATTGAGAATAGAGCTGTTTTACTGCTCTTTACTCACTGATCACCCTTCTATTGTCCCCAACATAGGTTCCCCAACACACCAATACAGTGTCCTCAGCACACAGTGTCCCCAACACAGTAAAAACACCTGTCGCACATCTGTCCAGTATAATAATCTGTTACAGTGAACATCTGTCTGTGATCATCTGGCGCACATTTGCCACATCTGTTTGTGATCATCTGGCGCACATTTGCCACATCTGTTTGTGATCATCTGGCGCACATTTGCCACATCTGTCTGTGATCATCTGGCGCACATTTGTCCTCAACACAGTAAAAACACCTGTCACACATCTGTCATGTACAATAATCTGTTACATTGAACATCTGTCTGTGAGCATCTGCAACATCTGTCTGTGAGCATCTGGCGCGCATTTGCCACATCTGTCTGTCATCATCTGGTGCACATTTGCCACATCTGTCTGTCATCATCTGGCGCATCGGTCCATGATGATCTGCCACGTCTGTCACAGGGCCTTCAAAAATGTGATAGGTATTCAGGAAATAAAAAGTGTAGTTTATGAACCTAGAACGCCTGTAGGTGCTACTTGGATATTGGGCCCCTGTATGTGGCCAGGCTGTGGAAAAGTCTCACACATGTGGTATCGTATGAGTAGCCGAATATATTTTGGGGTGTAATTGTACGTTTATCTATGCCATGTGTAAGAAATAACTTGCTAATAGACTATTTTGTGGGAAAAAAAAATTAAAAATCTTCATTACCCAAACTATTGTGGGCAAAAATTGCAACTTCAAAAAACTCACTATGCCTCTTACTAAATAGCTTGGACTGTCCTTTTTATACAAAATGGGGTCATTTGGGGGGTATTTGTACTGTCCTGACATTTTAGTGCCTCAAGAAATGAGATAGGTTGTCAGTACATCAGGATTGCTCAATTCTCAATGATGCGTAGCCTAGCTTGTAGACTCTATAACTTTCACACAAACCTATTATCATACACTTATCAGGATTTTTTTTATCGGACATGTACATTCTGGACAAAATTTATGATGAAATTTGATTTTATTGTATTTCTTTTAAACAAAGTAGAAAATATTGTTGTTTTTTTTTTCAACATTTTCGCTATTTTTTTTGCTTATCGCAAAAAAAAAAAAAAAAAAAAAACCCCAGTGGTGAATAAATACCACAAAAAGAAAGCTCTATTTGTGTGAACAAAATGATAAAAATTTCATTTGAGTACAGTGTAGAGTGATAAAAATTTAATTTTAGTACAGTGTAGCATGACTCAGTAATTGTCATTCAAAAATTGACTTAAAGCTGAAAATTGGTCTGGGAAGGAAGGGGGTGCCCAGTATTGAGGTGGTTAAAATTGCATGCAGACATCTGAAGGCAGAATTCCTTTTTAAGGAGTGCAAATGGTGGCAAACTCAATGCTACTAGGCTATATCGTGTAACTGCTAGGTTATTCATTTTGAATTAGCTGACAGTTCATTCAAAATAAATCTGCTGCTTTCACATATCATGGCATAACTAAATTGAAGCACGTGGCTCCATCTAGTGGCCATAATGCAGTATTTCCCTGTGTTTACACTTTTCTTAACTACTTGAAGACCAGACTTTTTCTGTAACTTTTTGGTCAAAAGTTTTCAATCAATATTTTTTTAAATAAATAAACCTATATCTAAAATTAAAGGAACACTTTTTTTTTTTAATTCAGAGTATAGCATCAATTCAAGTAAACTCACAGGGATATTGCACTGGTCAGTTAAGTAGCAGAGGGGGTTCTATGCTGGTGAAGTGGGTCCTGAGTTCCTTCTGGTGCACAACCATGCCCGGCCTCATGTGGCAAGAGTATGCAGCCAGTTGCTGGAGAATGAAGGAATTAATACCAATGAATGACCTGAAGCTCGCCTCCCCTAAATCCTATAGAACACCTCTGGGACATTATGTTTTGGTCCAACCTGCGCGATTTTTACTTTTTGCGCTATAAACAAAAAAAGAGCGACAATTTTGAAAAATATTTTTCACATTTTTTATCAGAAATTCCCCAAAAAAAAACGTAAAAATCAAAATTATTTAACATTTTTGGCCAATTTGTTTTCTGCTACATATGTTTGGTAAAAAAAATCACAATAAGCGTATTTTGATTGGTTTGCGCAAAAGTTATTGTGTTTACTAACTAAGGGAAATATTTCTGTCATTTTTGGTGTTTTTTTTTTTTTTTTTTTTAACGAGTAATGGCGGTGATCTGCGTTTTTTTTTTTTTTTTTTTTTTTTTATACGGGACTGTGACATTGCGGCGGACAGATCGGACCCTTGACTGACATTTTTGACACTTTTGGGGGTACCATTGACATTACTACAGTAAGGTTGACATACTCTCCTTGATAAAGGCCCCCCGGGCCGAAACACGTAGGACACTTGAATACCCTCCCTATGGATCCGACGCTATACCCAAAGCGTGGAACAATAGAGAGACAGTGATTGTCACCTTACCGCCGTGTCACCCTTTCCTACTTTCTTCTTTACTCCCGATCACTAATGGGTCTATAACCCATACACCAAATATATGATTACTTCAATATTTTCTTGGATCTACTGTATATATTTGTAAAATTATACTATATGTTTTCAATGCATATAATCTATAATCATATAATCTATTTTATTTTAAAAAAAAACAATAATTTCTTATGAACATACACATAAAGCCCCTAAAGTCCCAATTTTTGACCTGAGGCACCAAACCCCATATTCAAAATTTATCTCGGGATGATGGCTAAACAGAACTGAAAAGTTCTTTAGGAATCGCACACCTATACAACATTACTACAGTAATCAGTGCTATACATATGCACTGTTACTGTAAAAATGACACTGGCAGGGAAGGGGTTAACTTTATTGGAGATGCAGGGGTTAAATGTGTCCCTAGGGGCGTGTTTCTAACTGTAAAGGGGTGTGGCTTTTCGAGTAACCACAGAGATATACGATCCTACATAGCAGGACCGTATGATCTCTGCAGTTACACAAGGGAGAATGACAGGCGGCTTTGTTTACATTAGCCGCATGCCTTTTTCCCTCTGCACCGTACGATCGCGAGTGACCGGCGGGTGTCCGCCGGTCACACGCGCAGACTTGTTGGGGGAACGAGCGAGGACGGGTGCGCGCCTCCGGCGGCGCGCGCTCGCCCCCTAGAGGCTCACAGGCTAGCGACGTAGTCCTACGTCACTTTGCCTGTACGGGGCTGACCGCCGCAGTAAATAGTCGTGCGGCGGTCGGCAAGCGGTTACATTTTTTTAACTGCTGGTTATCCTTAATGGATGTGTTCAATGTCTTATGACAGGCCTGTTTTGAAAGAAACAGACATCCTGCCAGAATTCAATTAGTGGTTTTATGTCTGAGTTGAGATAACGGTTCTTTTGTGTAAAACCTATGCATTCCATGAGTTAACTGAGGTGGGGAGGGGGGAGAATTTCCCTAGTGTATAACTGTTCTGCCTGTCATGGCTGACTTGTAATGACTGAACAACATGGCTGCTTACGGCAGCTTTTCGTATATATATATATATCCAGTGCAGGATATCATTACAGCGACAAATGACGGCACTTAAAAATCTCCATAGGCAATGGGACGCTTTAAATTTTTTATTTTTTCTTGGTTTTTACCGGTCCTTGAGAGATCTGGGGGCAAAAGGACCCCAAATCTTTTTTACCTTTTTTTTTTTAAAGGCAAAATTATTTTATTTTTTCGCAAAACAAATATTTACTATGGCCAGGGAACCTGGAAGTGATGTCAGACGTCGCTTTGGTCCTCCAAGGCTATAGATGAGTGACCTCTCATCTTGGTCCAGCTAATGGCTGCATCGGATCGCTTCCGGGCTTCACCAATCCGTTAGGTAAGCCCTGAACTACCGGAGGAGGGGGGGGGGGGGCATTGGCAGGGCACCTCTACTGCCGCTTCTAAAAGGGATCCTGCAGCGAAGTTGCCTATGGGGCCACTTTTATTTTACAGTGAAATAGCTATAGTAGAAAAAATGACTGGGTTATGATAGCTAGCTGCTGCCATAACACCATTATTTTTAATGTCAAATTAATGACATATTTTTACTATGGGCCAGTCGTTGCGTGGTTTGTAATGAAGAACATCTAGGTCGGATGTTCTTCCTTTAACAAGAATAGCATGCATCAGGAAAATACTGCATTATGGCCACTAAATGGAGATGCGTATTGCAATCTAGTTATGCCATGCTATGCAGAAGCAGCCCATTAATTCTGAATGAACTACCAGTGCACCTTTACACACAAGAAAATGTAACTGCTCTGCTCTGATTTTGGTAATGCAGTGCGTTCCAAAACAGGCTAGCTGAAAAATGTAATAAAGGCCTAATAAAATCTCTCTGGCAGTAGATCCTTTAAGAACTTGCCGTCATGTGTCTGTTGGGAAGCTGTGATGAATGTGACATCTTCCTGCATAGGGCTCTATCCCCAGCCTCATTCAGCCAAGAGATTTCCCAGTTAAGTCATAGGTTGTAATCCTCAGACATAAAATCTGAACAAAGCATATCCCTCTATAGCATGTACATGTCTCAATCCAGAGCACAAAGTGTCATATTTTTGTTTTCTACAGTCTCAGCTCTGTTCCTGTGCGGTATAAAGGAGGGTTGTGTCCCTTCCATCCAATTCTCCTTACCGAGCTCTGCGGAGTGTAACTTCAGTTCTCTGCACCCTTTTTTCTGACAGCTCAGACCTGCTTTCTAAATTCTGGACTTTGAAAGGATGTAGAGAAGAGGGGACTGCAGATAAACGGGTACAATTTATGTAGAAGGGATTTATTTCATTTCTGTGTATTACCTGAGGCCAGTCACTTCACTGGGTATTTATAAGGGTTTACAACCACTTTAAATTTAAACAAAGGGTCCACAATGTTTGGTAATGACCTCACCAATTATGGTAATGCCCATTTTTTGGAAACTACTGGAGTCACAGTGGATGCAGACCTGATGTAAAGCTAGTCCCAACGGCCACAGCAACTGTTGGGTGGGTAGAGCCTGATGGGGAACTAAGGGACTAGTTTGCCAGTTCCCCTTTAGTTTTGAATGTTAGACTGAATAGTAGTTATGAGCTGCCAATCAAAAGCAAGGCAGACTTCATTGGACAAACAAATGGCCACTGCCCTCACTTATAACTGGCCTTTTGCAGCAAGGAGCACATGGAAGGGCAACGCATGCAAAACAAAACCAAAGGAAATTTCCAGCTCAACTTAACGACCAGCCTGCAACCAACCAAATTATCCTGTCTAACAGTATGCATTAAAAACAGGGGTTTAGTTTGCACATTTGCCAATACATGCACAGGCTATAGAGCCCCTTTAAGGAATCCCAGTATTTTCTCTAGTCTTAACTCTAAACTTTGAGAGCCTTCTTAGGGGAAGCACATGCATCATAGGAAACTACCGTACCCTCTGTTCTGCCAACCCTACTATAAAACTCCTTAGTCATGTGCCTATCCGTGTGATGGGTGCAGCTGCTGGGAAGGGAGTGTATTATATTGATCTGTACTGCAGCTGTGTTGGCAGCTACTATAGAGGTGATTTGGGGGGTCATTCTAAATGAAAGGGATCAAAATCCATTGCAAATTTATATTGGCCTGTGCTGTACATTCTATCTAAGATTCAATAGAAGCCAATAATTACAAAGCTGTGTTTCATGAACCATAATTTTATAAACTGCTTTTGTATATCAATAATTAAAAATTGATCATCTTTTTGTTTCTTTAACTTTTAGAATTGTTGCTGGAATCAGTGTTTTTGAGTGTGGACCCATACATGAGGTAAATTATATCAACAGAGAAAGTTGTGTGTTTGTTTTTTTTATTTTAATTGCTGTGATTTCATAAGCAAAACCTAAGTAGGCTTTATAAGGTTAGGTTATTACTATTACTATGTTCCCTCGGTATGTCAGACTGATAATATCAGATGTTTTATAACTTTGTAGCCATTTGGTAGTACAGGGTAGAGGGCTGCATTGGGTTTGGGCTCCCGTGGGACCCAACGCAAATCTCGTGGGAGCGGTCGGTTTTACCTTTGCTGCGGGCGGTGAGTGGGCAGTCAGAAAATTTTGTGGGAGACCCGCGGGGCCCAGTGGTCAAATTCATTTAAGTAGTCTACGTTTATAACTATATAATTTTTTTTTTTTTTTTTTTTTAGTATTGATTTACTTTTTTTGCAATAGCCTGTTAAGCAAGCTATTGAGAATGTGAAATCTGAGATTTTTTTGAAGCATTCGATTTATTTTGGTTTGTATTTAATTTGTTAAAATTATATCTAGCCTATTTTCAAAGTTCTCTGTTTATTTATTTAATGGTAAAGTTATTTCCTACTTAATCGTTTGGTGCGTATGTATGCATGCGATAGGCCTATAGCCTGCGTTTAAAAAACTGAGGTGCCGCTAGTTGCGGTTTTGTTTTGACGGTTAATGTTTTATAACGTAAATAAAAAAAAATACCCAATGTTTTTGTCATATATGGTGCTTTGGTTTAGCATTGGTTACTTCATCTTATTTAAACGCAATCATGTTTAAAGTCTGTTGTTCTGGATGTTAACTTGAACTAATGTTTAGTCTGAGTATTTGTGTGCATTTTTCACAAGCTCTGCGATAAAGTCCGTGGGAGCGGGCGGGAGTGGACACAAACATTGCGGGTGTGGGCGGGAGTGGAACACATAGGTTGCGGGTGCGGGCGGTCCTGGTCGTACATTCAGCGGGAGCTGGTGGGTGCGGGTTTAAGAAAACAGTCCCGCGCAGGGCTCTCTGTTTAGAAAGTTCTCCAAACTTTCTAAACAGAGAGCCAGTTTACTGTCCTTCAGGCTTTAAGCAGGGCCAGACTGTGGCCAGTGGGACTAGAAAACGCACTGGCGTCCGTGGGAGTAACCAGTGCTCTGTTTGGTTTCAGTGGTAAGATTAGTGTCAGTAGGAGGAACAGTGCCCGATTGTTGGTATTCGGGAGGAATAGTGCACCATAGTTGTCGGTGGGAGGAATGGGGCCGCATTTCAAGTTTTGCTACAGTTGGGATAAATTGGAACCTATTGTAAGATTTTATTGCTGTCTGAGGTCCGTTGGGGGGGCGTACCCTCAATTTATATCCAAAAATCATCAGGGACCATCACAATTAAAATGGTTGTGAAATCAGAAGGTTTTCTCTACGGGTTACCTGTAAATGAATTAACCATTTAGGAACCGGAAGGTTTTACCGCCCCCTATAATGACCAGGTCATTTTCTGCGCTACAGCACTGCGTTACTTTAAATGTCAATTACACGGTCATGTTACGCTGTACCCAAATAAAATGATTAAAAAAAAAAATAATTATTTTTTAAACTTTCTGCTATAAAACATTCCCAATTAAAAAAAAAAAAAAAATAAAAATGTTCATAAATTTAGGCCAATTTGTATTTTTCTACATATTTTTGGTAAAAAAAAATCCCAAAAAGTGTGTATTGATTGGTTTGCACAAAAGCTATGGCATCTACAAACTAGGGGATAGATTTGTAATTTTTATCTATTTTTTTACTACTAATTGCGGCGGTCAGCGATTTTTGGCAGGACTGCGACATTGCGGCGGACAGATCGGACACTTAACTGACACTTTTGGGGGACCAGTGACCTTACTACAGTAATCGGTGCTAAAAATATGCACGGTTACTGTAATGACACTGGCAGGGAAGGGGTTAACCCAGGGGCGATCAAAGGGTTAAATGTGTGCCTAGTGGATGCTTTCTGTGTGGGGGTTGTATTCACTGGATGCACAGAGACCTGTGTTCCTAAAAAGGAGGAACACAGGATCCCTGTGTTCATCACGGACAACAGCGATCTGTTGTGTTTTTATATCGGCAGACCACCGTTCTGTCTCCTTGGGGAGCAGGTGCCGACCCGCTGATTGGCTCCCCCCTCTAGCCAATTGGCGCGTGTGTGCGCCTCCGGCGGCATGTGCCACCCCTATCTGCTACATGAAGCAACAAGAGCCGACCTGCCACAGTAAAACTACGGTGGCTGGTCGGCAAGTGGTTAAGATCAAAAGCCTTCTGTGTGCAGCAGCCCACCTAATACTTGAGCCCCATCTTTATTCCGATGTCAAAGAATGCCTCGGTCGTCCAGGACTCTCCCTCCCTAATGGCTGAGACACAGTATTGGCTCCCACTTCTGTCAATCAAACTCAGCCAATGAGGAGAGAGGGGCGTGGTCAAACTGCGGCTCTGTGTCTGAATGGATACACGAAGCTGCGGCTTGGCTCGGGTGCCCCCATAGCAAGCTGTCTGCTGTGGGGGCACTCAACAGGTCGGAGGGGCCAGGAGCTCCAGCCAGGGACTAAAGAGGTGAATCTGGCCTGCCCTGTGCAAAATCATTGCACAGGGAAGGTAAGTATAGCCTGTTATTTTATTAGGAGAAAAAAGACGTTCTAAACACTTTAAAGTGTAACTAAAGCCAACACTTTTTTTTTTTTTTTTTAGTTTTGGGTGGAGATGGATTAGAATGTTTGTCAGTGTTTATTGCTGACTGTGCCCCCGTTAAGGAGATTCACCCACTTTGTTCTGCTTACAATGATTATTGAAAATGAAAGTAAAAGTACATTTTGGGTTGTCCCCAGAAAAGTAAGAGGGGATATCTTCCAATAGGGGCACTAGTTCTGGTGACCTGGGAGTCCCCAAGGAATTCCCTTTTAATTTGCAGGTATTTCCTCTCACTTCCTGTTTGGCTATGGAACAGGAAGTGGGGAGAAATCTCCTCCAATGGGACACAGAAGGCAAAAAATCTGGCTGCGGTTATAACCCTTCCTTACTATATCCAAAATGAAGAAAAACATTTTGCCTATAGTTCTACTTTAATGTGGCTTTCTGCTCCAATGCTTCTCTATTGGTCCTTAAAGCGGAGCTCCACCCAAAAGGGGAAGTTCTGCTTTAAGCACTCTCCCACACACCCCCATGCCACATTTTAGCATGTCATTTTTTTTAGAGGAGGGAACGGGTACCTAGTTTTGACAGGTACCTGCTCCCACTTTCAATCGGATCACCTAGGCGACTCGAGCGGAAGTTCTCCTCTCCCCCTCCCTCCCTACTGTCTTCCGGGATACGTCACAGAAGATTGGCTGACCTTCGAGGGAGGCGCAGTTCGACTCGTGCATGCGCACTGTGCACCCGGCTGTGAAGCTGCAAGCTGTCAGTCGGGTGCCCAAACTTGCAATGCCAGCGCTGGGGAGAGAACAGAGGGTTGAGGTGGCCACATTGCTGAATCATGGGACAGGTGGGTGTGTGTTAAAGTCAACAGCTATACTTTTTATAGCTGGCTACTGTTAATAACACAAACCCTACTGGAACTCCGCTTTAAGGTCACCCATCCCAATATGTGGGCAATTGGGGTTCCGGAGGAGCAGGATGGGAAGATCAGAGCATGGCCACAAAACTGGTTGCTGTTTTGCATTTTAAAGCAACCCAGGTTTTTCTATTTTCATGCTACAGATTAGATAACTACTGGTGGGTGCCTACAGAAAGATCCTGCTGGAGGATATAGGTTTGCCTTAATTAACAGTCTTCCCATGCTAATGTGAATAAATTAAAACCTTTTGGAATGTTACTTTGGTATAATTCCTATAGCGTATTTTGGTAATAACAATCAGATTTTTATAATAAATTTCAAAATATGTTTAATTCCATTGACCTTTTTTGTGTACTTTGGTGGATTTTATTTTATGTTGGAAACAAGAGTGCTTTAATTTGATGTCATGTGCCTTGTTTTGCCTCTCACAGACCATACAGTAGACGAATAATGAAGGAAGGGGACGTTATGATAGGAAGCCAGGTTGCCAGGTAAGTTTCCACCTTCACACAAGGAGAAAAAAATCTGATTCTATCTTTTAAAGTATAGGAATTGAAGCCCTTTTTGTGCTATTGCATATTGGAGTTTTGAGGTTGGGGCCTGCTTTTCTTGCAAAGCCCCTGTTCATCCCTGGGTTTTTCGCAAACCACTGACCAGTGAATATGTATTCAAGAACCTCTCTCGCCAGTGTTGGGGCAATTAAAATCATCTGATGTCTGATAGTTGTTAGCCCGGGCAGGCTTTATTACTTCATCTTCTGAGCTTACAGTGTGTGCGGTGAACCAGCAGGCTTCAAGTGGATTTTAGATCCCCCCCGACACCTTAGTGGTTGTAAACCCTCCTATATACCCAGTGAAGTGACTGGCCTTAGGGGATACAAGGAGATTAAACATATCCTATTACATAAGTTGTACCTGTTTATCTGCAGCATCTCTTCTCTACAGCTGTTCAAAGTTCAGAATGTATAAAGCTTGTCTGAGCTGTCATAAAAAAGGGGGCGGAGAGCCGAGGTTGCTCTCTACAGAACTCAGTGAGGAGAGCTCTGTGAGCTGATTGGAGGGAACTGACACCCACCCCTCCACTCAGCACACTGGAACAGAGCTGAGGCTGTCACTCTGCTTCCTCCCGTTCACCTTTTTTCTCTCTTGGTGTCAGAACAACTTGTCAGAAGTGATTGACGCTGACAGAGGAATGAAGCAGTAGACAGAAATTACACCTATGCTCTTAGTGTGCTCTTAACACACTATAGAGGGATGTGCTTTGTTAATATTTCAGGTCTGAGGTTTACAACCACTTTAGGTAAAAATAGAAGTATTAGGTTAGCCTGCACAGTTATGACAGCTGAATGTGTAGCTTTCTGTATAAGCCCAGCAAAATTGAAGAACAGGGCTGCACTCCACAGAGCAACTACTGGTAAGGGTATTGTGTATAGCTGGCTGTTGCCACAGTCCCTGCCTTTAGGCCATACCCTGTGACGTGTTTGGCTTCTGATAGGGCTCAATCATAGAGGTCCTTAACGCTGATTAAAGTGGTTGTAAACTCTTACAAGAGAAAATCCACAGACAGGCAGACTTTTTATAACAGAAGAGACCCTAGAGTTCTTTTCTGTCACAAATGCACCCCCCCCCCCCCATGCCTGTCAGCGGATAATGTGATCTGAGACGCACATGCGCAGCTCAGACCACATTTACAGCCTGCTCTGCGTGCCACTGTGAAGTGCCTGCAGTTTGGGAACCAAGAAAGAGGACCAGATGAAGATGGACCAAAGAGATCCTCATCAGCGCAGTACTGAAGGGCACTGTCTACAGGCAAGTCTGTCATAACGTACTAGTATACAGTGCATACTAGTACATTGTGACCTAAGACTGCACAGGGGACCATTTAAAAAAAATAAATACATTTACTAACTGCTTTTAAGCCCTAGGTTTCGCCTTTCCTATCAGAGCTGTGGCCTAGAGTTGGACTGTGCCAACAGCCATCTATACACAAACTTACCAGTGGGAGTTCCATGGAGTGTGGCTGGTTCTTTGACTTTTATTTTTTTTTCCCATTACGACACATAAAGAACAGTACCTGAGCTAAAGCTTCCTGTTTATTTTCTGTATCTGTTCTGTTCTGTAAATGGAAGTATTCTGGTCTATGGTCCATTCTCTGGTTCCTGCTCCTTTTTGTCTTTCACTTTATAATCCTACTTGTCTGTCACATTATACACCTTCCTACCTGCACTTTGTGTTTTTTCACCTGCATAAAATGTGCTTTTATCATGTAGTTTTATAGTGTCATTTGTTGCCTTGTAAACACAGCCTATAATGTATTCAACCTTCACATTCTTTTCTCAGAAGTTCTTGTTTCTGGGGCATGTAGCATGCTACTGCACAGGTTAATGCATGACCTCTGTCTGTAGTCCGATAACTGACATTTTCTGTAAGTAAACTACGGTACATATCCCAGGGTCCCTCAATCTAGTGCAAGTGAAAGCTTGCTACATGTTATTTAGATCTGATAGTCCCAAACAGGCAGAGCATACACAGAGATCACTGATGCAGCTGAAAATTTTTTAAATTTTTATTACATTAGCATTCCCAAATGTTGTGATGTAACGCAAAGCAGATGGCAGTGCAGGCATTTGACGTTGCGTGACCTGGAGAAGGAAGTTGTCATCTCTTTTGGTGAATAGGGACAGGCTAACTAGAACAAACCATGGACATAGGGAAATTGATCAGTCATGACACTACAAACTGCAGCCACATGTGAGCCCAACATTACAATGTAATGCATACAAACACAGGGTATATAACTACACTAATATCTAGGTAAAACATTCAAAATATATTTATTTATAATACCGTTTATGGATAAATTCCAGGCATGGTATATTTTTACATAGTTAACAATGGTCCAGCTTGGACCAATATAACTACGTTTAAAAACCATACCTGGCAGATGGCCCTGAAAGTTGGAAATCACTGAAGGAGATTTCACTACTCCAGAGATCTTGACTTTCTTCCGAGTCCCATGCTGAGCGACTGGCCTGATGCATTGCGAGCACAGGTCAGCCACTCTACACAGGTGACATTCAGGGAATGATTTTTCTGAATGGAATGCAAAGTGTCCTCTGATTGGATGCAGTGGAGATGCAAGGTGGTGACATCACAGCCCCCTGTGTTCAAAATGCAGCAGGCCAGCCACTCAGCACGGGACCCTGAAGCAAGTGGAGATCACTGGAGCCTACTTCATTGACTTCCAGCTTACAGAGGCATAGGCCAGGTATGGTATATACATAGTTACATTGGTTCAACGTAACTATATAAAAATATACCTTACCTGAAATTCATCTTTCAGTATTATCAGGGTAAATGTATTGTATAGCAAACTTGTATTATATTGTATACTTGTAATATTGGTTTTGCTGTGCCTCCTTTTTAGTATGTATTGTACACTTCTTCTTCTCTCAGCATTGCTTACTGTTCTGTAGGGTAACGGAGAGTAAAAATCCCAAATTCCCAGTGGGAGGATACTATGTTGCACAGGCTGGATGGACAACACACTTCATATCAGATGGCAAAGCACTACATGCATTACCCTCCAGCTGGCCTGAATCTCTGCCTAAGTCACTGGCACTTGGAGCCGTAGGCATGCCTGGGTAAGTTGTACAGAACACCAATTCAAAGTACTTTCTCTTATTTGTTATTTAAATTTTCCTCAGCATGGACACCACAACCACTTGGCTTGATTAAATATCTTGTTGGATACTTATTGCTCTTGGAGTGTTGTCCAAAATAAGATAAAAACAATCCATATTGAAATGTAAGAAGTTTTTCTGTTACACTGACCTTATGAGTCTAAGATTCTGCTGTTCCTAGCATAAACCTAGGATCAAGAAGGATGTAATGCTGATCAAATTGATGGAAAAGAAATGGCCAGAGGTGTTATTAGTGGGATGTCCATGCTCAGTCCTACCATGTCATGGTGTCTTTCTGTCCAGCTTCTTCTTTTCTGGTCAAATGCTTATGGGAAGCCATATTGACTGGGAAAGGTTTTCTGACCTTTTATAGTCACTTTATTCTCTCCCCACTGTCCCCAGTGAGACCCATCAGAAAATCACCAATTTACATTGTTCCTGATTTATCAGAAACTGACCAGGACCATAGGTTGCCATCTAATGTCTATGGGTACATTTAAGGGCAATATAGTATACCAGCCTATTAAGTAAGGCCTTGTGCATATGGACTTTAGCTTGTATAAAACGGTGTGTACAGCAAGTTTCTACAAAGCACTTATAGAGTTTTTATACAGATTCAAGTACCTTTGTTAAAGCATCCATCAACTCCCTTTTGGAGAGTCTAAACATACTGTAGATCCTAATAGGAGTGCTGGCTGTTCTAAGCTGCTATCGGGCTTCAGTAAGCGGTTTAAAACTTGTTTAGATAACTTTGCAAATTTTGTAAATGCTTGTCATATACACTTGTCTTGCTTGTCATATACACTTGTCTTCTAACATTTCGAAGCCTGTATGTACATGGACTTGGGTAAATAGCCATGTGAAAAATGAAGTCATCGGTCAGAATTCACCCAATGACCTAACTTCAGTTAAATAAAATATATATAACTCCCTGGTGTAACTGCAGAGATTATACGATCCTGCTATGTAGGATCGTATGTCTCTGTGGTTACATCAAAAGCCACGCCCCTTTACAGTTAGAATCACGCCCCTAGGGACACACTTAACCCCTTGATCACTAAAGTTAACCCCTTCCCTGCCAGTGTAATTTTTACAGTAACAGTGCATATGTATAGCACTGATTACTGTAGTAATGTCACTGGTACCCCCAAAAGTGTCAAAATGTCAGTCAAGGGTCCGATCTGTCCGCCGCAAAGTTGCAGTCCCGCAAAAAAAATCGCAGATGGCCGCAATTACTAGTTAAAAAAAAAACAATAAAAATGACTGAAATCTTTCCCGTAGTTAGTAAACGCAATAACTTTTGCGCAAACCAATCAAAATACGCTTATTGCGATTTTTTTTTTTTTCACTAAAAATATGCAACAGAAAACAAATTGGCCTGAAATGTTAAATAATTTAGATTTTTACATTTTTTTTTTTTCGGGGGAATTTCATATAAAAAATTTTGAAAAATATTGTTCAAAATTGTCGCTCTTTTTTTGCTTATAGCGCAAAAAGTAAAAATCGCACAGGTGATCAAATACCACCAAAAGAAAGCTCTGTGGGAAAAAAGGGCGTCAATTTAATTTTGGTACATTTTTGCACGACCGCGCAATTGTCTGTTAAAGTCACGCAGTGCCGAATCGCAAAATAGGCTCTGGTCTTTGAGCAGCCAAATCCTCCAGGGGTTAAGTGGTTAATATAGGTTGTAAATATGGGAGTTGGGTTATACCTCTATTCTGCACAATGTTCTTATAAAAGAATGATTGATTGAACAAGTACAAAGCATTACGTTTTTATCCTGTTCTGTGACCAGAGGTTTTTGGTTTTTGCTCTGCATTTGAAAAGTTTAAAGTGGAACTCCAGGCACAGACAATTTTAGAATTTCTAAGGGAAAAATAAATGACCTCTAGTCTTATCTACATACTAAATGAGCACACTGCTGCTCTGTACTGTACAACTATTCTTTTTTTTTTTTTTTATATATAGTGAATACTACAAATAGCACTGCACAGCTATTAAAGGTACAGCTCCAATACATGAAAACAAGGCTGCAAAAAAGAAGGCGCCATTGGTCTTCCTGTGTCATGCCTAGCCCTACAAATTCAGCAGGGGGGCCCAGAGGCAGAGAAGTAACTCCCAAATTCTGGGCACCAAGGTGGTAGGTAATTCCTATTTTAAAAAAACGTTCCTGGGTCTGATTTGTTTAGTGGGGCAAGGAGGGCGCAAAGGGGACTATTTAATCACTTTCAGGTTCAAGCAGGGTATTCTGCCAACAGGTTTCTTGACAATTACATTAAAGTCCTGTTTTTTTCTATATCAATGTGCCAGGGCCCGATTGGGATTCTAATGCAATTGTCAGGAAATGCAGAGGCAGATGAATTACTTTCAGCTTCAAGCAAAGTAAATATTCTTTCTGCCCCCTGGTTCCCTTTGCCCAGCTTGGTGCTCAGGAGAAAAGAATAGGACCAGAAGTATTAACGGTGCCCAGAGGATCCACCCACAGGAGAAGCACTGCACCCGGTCCCCAGGTAGAAGAAGCCAGCTGGACCAGATGCTTTGCGGGAGACTGGGCCGGGACTCTGAGCATCAGCACTAGGTTGGCCATATGGTTTAACTTTGAAAATAGTGTTCATTTGTAGTCAAGTCAGGCTGCACAATGTTTTTACATCCAGTTGCCCTCCCACATATCAAAAAGATTGTGGATGGTATCTTTGACTCCCCAAAATATATTGAAATGCATCTTCTTCTTCTTTCTTCTTCCATTTGATGCTGCAGCAATACCCTGGCCATGTTTGGAGTGACACATTTCAGGGGTATTAAGGTAGATTATGTAAGAGGGGGGGGGGGGGTGAAGTGATTGGCGCTGCCTGTATTAGATTAATAAAATTAAAGTGTGGTGTCAGTATATCCTCTGGCCATGTATGGTGTACAAATGACCTCAAACAAATGATCTCACATATGTCACATATACAAGAAAAAATATATATTATGTGCAATAAAGTGCCAATATAGATAAAAAATGTTGATAATAAATATCAAATAACCTCAAACAGATGATATCAAATGAATCACATATACATAAATTATCATGTGCAGTATGTGCAATAAAGTGACAAGTGGTAGGTAAATGTAAATTAAAAAATCTAATAATAAATCAAGGTGGTTCAAAGTGCTGGGTGATGGTGGAAAAGTGATCTGTACCAGATCAATTAAACAATATAAATAGTGAAGAATCCGTGTAAATGGATCAAGACACATAAAGTGCAAAATGCTAACAAGTGACAGTGGCAATATACAGCCACGAATGGTGATAGAAATTTCTGAAAAAGTGGTTAAACCACAGAATGGTGGCTCGACATAAAAAGTGCGGAATCCATAAGTGATGCAATATTGCTGAGAAAATAAAAATTAAAAAATGTAAAAAATTGAGGATTAAAATATGAAAAATACAAAAAAAAAGTGTGTGTGTATATATGTATATATGTGTATATGTATGTGTGTATATATGTATATATATATGTATGTATGTATGTGTGCAAAAAGTCCAAAGACGGTATAAATATGTGCAGAGTCCACAAAATTGGTAAGGTGCTCTCTTGGTGATTCGGAGTGGATGTGCGGGTGAGGAATCTGGTGCTCCCCTCTCAATATAGCCCGTGCTTACCAGAGCAAAGTACCCCTGCTGGGGTGAACGCTTATCGATATTGGGGATTGCTCCCATGTAGCAGGGGCCTGGAACCCTGTTCACCTTAGCTATGGTCCTCCTCTCCAATCACTTCTCAAGGGTATCAATATGGGCTCATACACATCAAACAGGCATCAGTATTCAAAGGGTAATGAAGAAAATCCCAGGACATGTATAAAGGAAGAATGCCTCATATAGTGAAGTATTGCTTAATAAAAGATTCCTTTATTTGTATAAAAACACCAGGTACTCACATTAGCAGTGGTTCAAACAATCACGTCTGTCATAGGAGCCGCAACTTCCTTGTTTGCGGTATGTATCTGGAACACCGTGCGTTCCACCCGCCGGATTTGCGTTCCAAGCCGACAGACCAACAAGCGGAAGTGACGTGGTTACGATCTTGACGCGTTTCGTACTCCTGATGACGTCATTGTGATGAAACGCGTTGAGCGTAACCACGTCACTTCCGCTTGTTGGTCTGTCGGCTTGGAACGCATATCCGGCGGGTGGAACACATGGCGTTCCGGATACATAACGCAAACGAGGAAGTTGCGGCTCCTATGACAGACGTGATTGTTTGAACCACTGCTAATGTGAGTACCTGGTGTTTTTATACAAATAAAGGAACCTTTCAGGGTTATATCTCGAAGTGGGCCGCAGCCAATTTTCTTTTATCTCCACTCCTTAGCGCGGATCCCCCTTCTTTCTTCCATTAAGGTAGATTAGTGTACATTTGTCGCTCTCTGAAGAGTGGATCCGTTTTCAAAGGGTGTTTGACAGAAGAGTGGATCAGTTTTCAAAGTGTGTTTTGACAGACAGTAAAGTGTTACCTCATCTTCTGATTTATTCCCTAAAAAACATGCACCACCTTTCTGCAACTGTGTTCGTTGTTCACGGCTATGAGGTGGCCCATTCAGTGGAATGGGTCGCTTTCCACCCTCAAACATGACAGCGGGAGTTAACTTTTGAATACTCCCATTTACTGCAATCTGCATCTTACATACTCCAGACCCCTGTATTCTATGCATTACCCAGTCCTAACCCCCTGAACTATGTAGATTACCCACTCCTGATCCCTGACCTCTGTATGGTATTCATTCCTGACCACTGAACTATGTATATTACCACTCCATACCCCCTGAACTCTACGGTACTCACTCCTGACCCCTGCACTCTGTACATGCCTGACCCCTGAACTATGTTTATATCCAGGGCTGCTGTTAGAAATCGCGGGGCCCCTTACAGACTACCGAGCAGGGCCCCCCCAAGCAAATATTAAAGATATATTTAGCTAAAATTACAACAAAATCACTATTAGCAGACACAAATATAACAACTCGCATAATTCCTACTAAATCGAAAAAAAAAAAACTATGTTAAATAAAAAAGAAGATGAGATGAGAAAAATATACAGGCTGGGCAGTTGGAGCTCAGTGATCAGAGAGAGAGAAACAAAGTTACAATTTACAAATAAACTCCTGAGCAGAGATAAGTGCTGGGAGGGGGGGCCCACACAAGGGAGGGGATTAGTGAGGGACAACTGTCTCTTTCTCAATAGGTAAAAGCTGATAGCAGGGAGAGGGACAGATCAGATTCAGGTGCAAGAGGAAGATTTCTGTATTTGTTGTCCATCACTAATCCCCCTCTCTGTGTGGGCCCCCCTGTGTGCTCGGGCCCCCTACAAGAGGGCTGGTAGTCCCCCCCCTATCAGCGGCCCGGTTTATATCCCTGACTTCTGCACACTGTATTATACACACTCCTGAAATGGACAGATGGTTGAATGCAGCCTATAAATGAGCTAAAACCGAATGATCACAATACTCTTCAGGCCTGGGAGGAGAGCCAGAGAAAGTGGGGAGGTTCACTTGCATTTACAACACACGGACTTGGCCAGTAGGGTCAACGAGGCCTGTATGGCCCATTGGCACCTGTTGACAGGTGATCCAAAAGTTAACCGGTTTATTTCGAACTGTACACAAATTCTGTGTAGGAACACAAAATCACTGGTGGACATATTGGTCCAGAGTGATATAGAGTGGAGGCCTCCAATACGACATAGAACTGTCAGGGTGCGCAGGTGTGGTATGTGTAATTACTGTACCTATAATGTGTTACTGATAGGATCACAAGATGAAAAAATAAAGAAAGAAGGCTGAAAAAAAATGCAAACACCAGATGTAAGGACTGGTAAGCTGCAAATTATTACCTTTAATTATTGGGTTAGGAATAGAGTTGAGCGGACACCTGGATGTCCGTGTTCGGCGGGTTCGGCCGAACTTGAAAAAAAAGTCCGGGTCTGTGTCCCGGACTTTTTCCTAACTTTACCCGGACACCGAACCCCATTGAAGTCAATGGGGACCCGAACTTTCAGGCACTAAAATGGCTCTAAAACACCAATGGAAAGGGCTAGAGTGCTGCAAATGGCAGCAAAACGTAGTTAAGAGCATGGCGAGTGCTCTGCAAACAAATGTGGATAGGGAAATAACTTAAAACAACAAAAAAAAAAAAAAAACAGAAAAATAAAACAAATGTTCTTCATCTGTGAAGGACGAGGCCCATATGGAGTAGGAGGGAGGTTGAGGTGGTGGTGGATGTGGCGGTGTCATAGGCGTGCGCACAGGGTGTGCCTGGGCACACCCTAATCACCTAGGGCACATTAGCATTATCGCTCTGGTTGCCAGTGAGGAGATGGGAAAGATCTCCCTCGGACCTGCTCTGCTATAAGAGAAGTGCCACACACTTCTATTTCACTTTGCCAGCAGGGAGAGTAATGTATCGGGGCCATGTACATGTAGGCAAACACATGCATGTGTATTTAAACTTTGGGGTGCACACCCTAATGCAATAGGCTGCGCACACCTATGGGCGGTGTAGGTGGAAGCGGCGGTGGAGGAGAACGAGGTAGCCAACACTGCTTTTTTTCACTCATTTTAAATGAGGGTACACCCCAAAAGAGTGAGAGAGAGCAAAAATAGAACAATGGCTGGGTAAGGTCGGTATCCATCTCTATTCTGCACAAGGTACGGAAAAGTCCCGTGGGATCCATGCCTGGTTCATTTTAATGAACGTGAGCTTGTCCACATTGTCTCTGGACAGGCGGCTGCGCTTGCCTGTGATAACGCCCTTAGCCGTGCTAAATACACGTTCAGATAATACACTGGCTGCAGGGCACGCCAGCACCTCCAAGGTGGTGAAGTGGTGCTGTTCCGCAGAGAGACTCACGTGTGCGTGCTGCAGCTGAATCTCCACTATGGCCTGCTGCTGCTCGCACAGTCTTTCCAGCATGTGCAAGGCCGAAGTTACGCTGCAGCGCTGACAGGCGAGCAGCAGCAGGGTGAGAACGCCGACAGTGGGCACAGACGGCCCGCACTTTCTGCAGCAGCTCTGACATATCGGGGTAATTTTTAAGGAACCTCTGCACCACCAAATTCAGCACATGCGCCAGGCAAGGGATGTGCGTCAAACCGGCTAGGCCCAGAGCTTCTATGAGATTTTGCCCGTTATCGCACACCACCAGGCCGGGCTTGAGGCTCGCTGGCAGCAACCACTCATTTGTCTGCTGTTCCATGCTCCTCCACAACTCCTGCGCGTTGTGTGGTTTTTTTCCCCCAAACAGGCAAGTTTTAAAACTGCCTGCTGTCGTTTACCCCTGGCCGTGCTGAAGTGGGTGGTGAAGGTGTTCCGCTGACCGGATGAGGAGGCGGTAGAGGATGAGGAAGCGGAGTAGGAGGAGTTAGGAACAGGAGGCAAACTGAAGCGCCCTGCAATCCTCGGTGGTGGAAGGACATGTGCCAAATTGCTATCCGCCTCATGCCCATCCGTCACTGCATTTACCCAGTGTGCCGTTAGGGAGATATAACGCCCCTGACCGTGCTTATTGGTCCACGTATCGGTAGTTAGGTGGACCTTGGCACAGATGGCGTTGCGCAGTGCACACCTGATTTTTTTCCCCCACTTGGTTGTGCAGGGAAGGGATGGCTTGCCTGGAAAAGTAGTGGCGGCTGGGCACGACTTACTGTGGGACAGCCACCGACATAAGGTTTTTAAAACTGTGCGTCTCCACCAGATGGAATGACAGCATTTCAAAGGCCAAGAATTTTGAAATGCTGGCATTCAGGGCCAGGGATCGCGGGTGGGTAGGGGGGTACTTCCTCTTCCTCTCAAGTGTTTGGGAGATGGAAAGCTGAACGCTTCCACGGGACATTGTGGAGATGGTTGGTGACCCAGGTGGTGGTGTTGCTGACAGATCGTCTGTTTGCGGGGTGGCAGGTGCCGGTATCACTACAGATGTGGATGGAGAGGCCGAGACTGCAGCAGAAGAGGAAGCAGGAGGAGCCAGAGACCTTTCTTGGTTTTGAAGGGGTCTACTCCACTGCAGCTCGTGCTTTGCACTTAGATGCCTGATCATGCAGGTTGTGCTCAGGTTGAGAAGGTTTATGCCTCGCTTCAGGCTCTGATTGCACAGGGTGCAAACCACTCGTGTCCTGTCATCAGCACATTTTCTGAAGAACTTCCACGCTAGAGAACTCCTTTGAGCTGGCTTTGGTGCGCTTGTTCCCTTGCTGCGTTGGGCAGTAGCAGGCGTAGTGTCTAGGGCACGGCCGCTCCGCTTCTGCATCCTGCTCCCTCTTCTGCTGTGCTGGTGGCTGTGCGACCACCGCCTCTTCTCCAAACTACTCGGGTCACCTGCATGACCTTCATTCCATGTGGGGTCGAGGACCTCATCGTCCTCCACATCATCTTCCACCCAGTCTTCACCCCTGCCCTCCTTGTCGGTCTCCACAATTCTGAATGCCGCAGCAGTTGGCACCTGCGTTTCGTCATAATCGGAGACGTGCTGCGATGGTCCTTCCATGTACTCATCTTGAGAAAGAAGTGGTTGGGCATCGCTGCACTCAATCTCTTCCACTTCTGGGGCAGGGCTAGGTGGATGGCCCTGGGAAACCCTGCTGACAGTCCTCAAAAAGAAGAGACTGCTGTATGACTTGGGGCTCAGACTGCTTGCCTGATTTGCAAGGGGGTGAGGTGAAAGACGGTTGGACATTGGCTGAAGGTGCCAACTCTGACCTTTCTGCAGTAGACTGGGTGGGAGACAATGTGAAGGAACTGGAGGCACTGTCAGCAACCCAATCTACTATCGCCTGTACTTCTTCTGGCCTCATCACTTCTAGAGGCGCGTTATGCCCTACCAAATACTGCTGCAGGTTCTGTCGCCTACTCACACTTGAGGAAGGTGTTTTACTTGTGCGTGTAGCTGGCACAGATCAACCACGTCCTCTCCTTGCAACAGGAGCTCTACCAGCAGCACCACGACCCAGGCCACGGCCTCTATTTGACTGTCTCCTCATATTTCTGTAATTTATGATCTTGCCCTAGAAAGGTGTTTATTGAATAGCGGAACAAAACAGTATCGCACGGGTGTATCTCGCAGTCAAATATGCAAACTATGCCGTAATTTAATTTTTTACACTCCAAAAGGGTGTATATTGAATAGCGGAATAGGAAAAATTTTATAATACGGTGTATCTCACACGTACAAACACAGACTAGGCCCCGATTACAATTTTTTGTACCCTAAAGGCAGGATGAGGAAGAGGAGTAGGAGGAGTTGGGAACAGGAGGCAAGCTGAAGCGCCCTGCAATCCTCGGCGGTGGAAGGAGATGCGCCAAACAAATTTAAAAAGGTGTATCTCACATGTACCGATACAGACTATGCCGTAATTACATTTTTTACACTCAAACAGGGTGTATATTGAACAGCGGAATAGGAAAATTTTTATAAAACGATGTATCTCACACGTACAAACCCAGACTAGGCCCTGATTACTATTTTTTGTACCCCCAAAGGCAGGATGAGTGGGAGGAGTTCGGAACAGGCGGGAGGCACACTGAAGCACCCTGCAATCCTCGGCGGTATGAGATGCGCCCCAAAAATTGGAAAGGTGTATCTCACACGTACCGACACAGACTATCCCGCAATTTAATTGTTTTTACTCCAAAGGTGTAGATTGAATAGCGGAATAGAAAATATGATATCAAAAGGTGTATGTATCTCACACGTACCGACACAGACTATCCCCCAATTTAATTGTTTTTACCCCAAAGGTGTAGATTAAATAGCGGAATAGAAAATATTATCAAAAGATGTATGTATCTCACACGTACAGAACCAGACTAGGCCCCGATTACTATTTTTTGTACCCCCAAAGGCAGGATGAGGAGTAGGAGGAGTTCGGAACAGGCAGGAGGCACACTGAAGCACCCTGCAATCCTCGGCGGTATGAGATGCGCCCCAAAAATTGGAAAGATGTATCTCACACGTACAGGTGTATCTCACACGTACCGATACAGACTATCCCGCAATTTAATTGTTTTTAACCTAAAGGTGTAGATTGAGTAGCGGAATAGAAAATATGATATCAAAAGGTGTATGTATCTCACACGTAGACACCCAGACTAGGCCCAAATTACTATTTTTTGTACCCCCAAAGGCAGGATGAGGAGTAGGAGGAGTTTGGAACAGGCAGGAGGCACACTGAAGCACCCTCAAATCCTTGGCAGTATGAGATGCGCCCCAAAAATTGGAAAGGTGTATCTCACACGTACCAATACAGACTATCCCGCAATTTAATTGTTTTTACCCCAAGGGTGTAGATTGAATAGCGGAATAGAAAATATGATATAAAATTGGTGATTTATCAATAGCACATGTGAACAGCAGTGTCTTATATCAGTCAGCTCCGCTGCAGGCTATGGAGGGAAAAAAAAAAGAAAATTCCCCTTAAGTTTGTAATTTTTAACTAGATTAGTACAGACTATGCCACGATTTAATTTTTTTAACCCAAGGGTGTATATTGAATAGTGGAATAGAAAAAAGTGTATAACTTTTGAAATCACTCAATAATAGCACATGTGAACACAACAGTATTGTCACAGTCAGCACAGCAGCACTGAAGGAAAAACGCTGCACACAACTGACTGATAAAAAATACTTTGTTCTCCCTCCTCCTCAGCGGGCAAAAAGATTGTGTTCATACCACCCCACACACAGCAAAATCGATGTGGACCACTGACCCTGCCTATCTCCAGCCTCTCCCTAAAAGGATCGATAAGATCGTTCACTGCCGGCACTGCAAACCCCCCCCACACAGCAAAATCGATTGTAGAACACTGACCCTGCCTATCTCCAGCCTCTCCCTAAAATGCCCTAATATCTCGCCCTGCCTGCAGCACTCCGACCTGTCCCTCAATTCTTTTCGGACACAATATTTTTGCCTGTCTGTCCCTAATCAGCAGCCAGCATGTATGTGTGCTCTGTCCCTGTACTACAGCAGAATGACGCAGCGGCGCTCGGTCTCGAACTTATAAAGACTTGGTCACATGCTTCAGATGGCCAATCACAGCTACTAATACATTTGTAGGCATGGCTGGGATGGCTTAAGGCACACCAGTTAAACGCTTGTTGATTGGCTGTTGAAAGCCCGCCATTAAAAGCGTGCCAATACATACAAACCCGGAAATAAAATGACCGAACACGGATTTTTACCCGAACATACAGTAAAGTTTTCGGGTCCGTGTTCGGGTAACAAAAATCCAATTATTCGGTACGAACACGAATAATAGTCTGTGTTCGCTCAACACTAGTTAGGAACACTTTGAAATACATTGAGAGTTTGGACAAATCTCATGTTTAGCGAGCTTTTGTAAAACTGACTCATATTTTACCAGTTTATCTACAGTGGTCCTGCCCACTGGATCTTTCTATATTGGGAAGACCATCTTTTACTGACACTTACATAGGACCACATTTTGAGATTTCAACGTACCATTTGAAAGCTCCCATTGTTCGTCATGTATGTTTGCACCACGGCAGGGACCTGATGTGTATGAGCTGCTGTGTAGTGGGAGTAGTCTGTTGCAACATAAGGCTAGGTGAATTTTGGAGCTGGAAGGGACTAAGCCACCTGGCCTCAATGCTAGTTTGAGTTTCTCTCCATTCTTCTCTTGAGTCATTTTGTAAAATAAAACAAAGGGATGGAAGGGGAAGAGCGAAAAGGAAGGAAAAAGAGGGGTGAAGAAAACAAGTGTTGTATGGATGTTTATGTCCATCAAGGCTAAACCGTCGGTATGGTGATGGCTCCCAGTTGTCCTATACAGGGGCTTAATTGCAGGGGTTGCAATTGCAACTGGGCCCCATGCTCCAGGGGGCCTGTGCAGCTCCCCTGTACACCTAGATGGGGGGGGGGGGGGGATGGGCAGCATGTAGAGAAATCACTGTCCTCCTTTTTCCTCCTGTAGCTGCCTCCTGTAGCTGCAGCAGGAAAGAGGAGATTGTTTCCTCTGTAATCTGCCCCGCCGCTCCTCCTATCCAGTTCACTTGTGTTCTGCTGTTGCTGGGCCCCTGTGTGCTCCCCTGGTTCCCCCCCCCCCCCCCCCCCCCCCACACACTGTGCTCCTTTCCCTTTCCTGCCGGCTCCTGCAGGGGATGTGTCAGTCGAGAACCAGGAAGGG
Source organism: Pelophylax lessonae (assembly GCF_965119305.1). NCBI lineage: Eukaryota > Metazoa > Chordata > Amphibia > Anura > Ranidae > Pelophylax > Pelophylax lessonae. The sequence continues at coordinate 417,304,854 of NC_138768.1, forward strand.
GTCAGTAAATATGTAATTTACCAGGTCCTCCCTTTTCTGAATGGAGAGAGTCAGTTAGTGACATTGTAAAAAAAAATAAAATACAATTAAAATACCAAAAAATAAAAACTGACACCAGTGGGTAAACTTCCAGGATCGCAAAGGTCACACTTGCGACTGGGCCCTGGCATTCCACCACTGTGGGGAGACCCCAAGATGGCGGGAAGGGGGCCCACTTCCGAACTTGTGAAAGGGTTCCGCAACGAAAGTGAAGAGCCCCAGGCTTGAATGGAAGGGCCCTGGCCAGGTGTACTGGGGGCTCTTCATGGTTTTCTGCATTGGGGCCATGAAAGTTCTAGTTAGGCCTCTGGTCATATACAGTGGGTACGGAAAGTATTCAGACCCCCTTAAATTTTTCACTCTTTGTTATATTGCAGCCATTTGCTAAAATCATTTAGGTTCATTCTTCTTCCTCAAGAATGTACACATAGCACCCCATACTGACAGAAAAACACAGAATTGTTGACATTGTTGCAGATTTATTAAAAAACTGAAATATCGCATGGTCCTAAGTATTCAGACCCTTTGCTCAGTATTTAGGAGAAGCCCCCTTTTGATCTAATACAGCCAGGAGTATTTTTGGGAAAGATGCAACAAGTCTTTCACACCTGGATTTGGGGATCCTCTGCCATTCCTCCTTGCAGATCCTCTCCAGTTCTGTCAGGTTGGATGGTAAACGTTGGTGGACAGCCATTTTTAGGTCTCCAGAGATGCTCAATTGGGTTTAAGTCAGGGCTCTGGCTGGGCCATTCAAGAACAGTCACAGAGTTGTTGTGAAGCCACTCCTTCCTTATTTTAGCTGTGTGCTTAGGGTCATTATCTTGTTGGAAGGTAAACCTTCGGCCCAGTCTGAGGTCCAGAGCACTCTGGAGAAGGTTTTTGTCCAGGATATCCCTGTACTTGGCCGCATTCATCTTTCCCTCGATTGCAACCAGTCTTCCTGTCCTTGTAGCTGAAAAACACGCCCACAGCATGATGCTGCCACCACCATGCTTCACTGTTGGGACTGTATTGGACAGGTGATGAGCAGTGCCTGGTTTTCTCCACACATACCGCTTAGAATTAAGGCCAAAAAGTTCTATTTTGGTCTCATCAAAACAGAGAATCTTATTTCTCACCATCTTGGAGTCCTTCAGGTGTTTTTTTAGCAAACTCCATGCGGGCTTTCATGTGTCTTACACTGAGGAGAGACTTCCGTCGGGCCACTCTGCCATAAGGCCCCGACTGGTGGAGGGCTGCAGTGATGGTTGACTTTCTACAACTTTCTCCCATCTCCTGACTGCATCTCTGGAGCTCAGCCACAGTGATCTTTGGGTTCTTCTTTACCTCTCTCACCAAGGCTCTTCTCCCCCAATAGCTCAGTTTGGCCGGACGGCCAGCTCTAGGAAGGGTTCTGGTCATCCCAAACGTCTTCCATTTGAGGATTATGGAGGCCACTGTGCTCTTGGGAACCTTAAGTGCAGCAGAAATTTTTTTGTAACCTTGGCCAGATCTGTGCCTTGCCACAATTCTGTCTCTGAGCTCTTCAGGCAGTTCCTTTTGACCTCATGATTCTCATTTGCTCTGACATGCATTATGATCTGGAAGGTCTTATATAGACAGGTGTGTGGCTTTCCTAATCAAGTCCAATCAGTATAATCAAACACAGCTGGACTCAAATGAAGGCGTAGAACCATCTCAAGGATGATCAGAAGAAATGGAAAGCACCTGAGTTAAATAGGAGTGTCACAGCAAAGGGTCTGAATACTTAGGACCATGTGATATTTCAGTTTTTCTTTTTTAATAAATCTGCAACAATGTCAACAATTCTGTGTTTTTCTGTCAGTATGGGGTGCTATGTGTACATTCATGAGGAAGAAGAATGAACCTAAATGATTTTAGCAAATGGCTGCAATATAACAGAGTGAAAAATTTAAGGGGGTCTGCATACTTTCCGTACCCACTGTATATACATGTATCTGCAATAGATGTGGGAGGCACGAGTTCCATGGGGAGGATTGGTTATATACAGTAGCTATATAATTTAACACATATGTAGTCCCTTATTTCAAGTATAGAATGCATATTTGATGTGCAAGCTTGTAAAACTTTTTATTGGCTGTCCAGAGATGGGGGACATCTATTGGGGGAAGTAAGGAAATTGCTTCTTCCCCATTTGATTCTTTCCTTCCCCCTCATCCCCTTTGTCCTTTATACCGACAATGCTGAAATTAAGATGTTGGCTGTGCATGACGTCCTTTTGCAATGGGCATTGCTGCTTTGGGTGACCATTTTGATGGTCATTTATGATATATACTGTAGAAAAACCATGCCACATTTATTTGCCTTTAAAGCAGCCGGGGTCCGGTTTGTTTGTCCAGCTGCCTACTGGTGACACATTGGACAAGGACTATCTTTTGCTGAAGATACAAATTCATCACTCTGAACAGTGGAGCTGTGAAGTATATGGATAGGTGATAGAAACCACTCGGGTGCTCAGATGTCCTCTCGTCCACCAATTAACAGCATACCAAACGAATGAGCGTTCTGACAGCTCCAAAATTCCTTCTGAATCTTTTATTAATACATGACCACGAGTAAAAGCAAAATGGCTAACGTGTTTTGGCAGTAAGCCTTCATCGCAGCACAGTTTAAAATAAAATGCATGACCTAGATTTACAAAAAATAGGGCCCTCCCCTAATTCATTGATTTCCTTAAGCAATCGAAAATCACTGCTACAGGTGTAGTATTGCAGGGAGGTTTGCATCAAAACACACTATGGTGATACCCTTGTGTTAAACAGTGAGTATCTAGACAAAATTAAATAGACAAAAAGGAAAAAATGAAAACACATTCCCAGCAATATTTGCACGATTCCCCCTTCAACACAGACCGTGCTGCCAGGGGAATCCCTTCTGCCAAACAATGGTCTCCTCCCAATGGGAGGGGGGGGGGGGGCGAGCAGCAGAAGCCGTCCCCGCCAGGAGAAGACATTGATTATTGCTAGCGGCTTTAGTAGCCGTTCGCAACAATCATCAGGCGCCGTTCACATGTAGGCGTTTTGGGGCGTTTTTGGGGAGTTTTTCTGCTCTAGGATCAGCTCTCAAAACGCCCAACAAGACAAATCCTATTCATTTCAATGGCCCCTGTTCATATCTGAGCGTTTTGACGCTGTGAGCAAAACGCCCAACGCTCAAAAAAGTACATGAGCTTCTTTTTGGGCAGATTACAGGCGTTTTCCATTGGTCTCTATTCAATCTAAAAACGCCTGCACAAAAATCGCTGTAAAAATCGCGGTAGAAAACGCTACTCTCAGGTGTGAATGTAGCCTAAGAGAATCCGGCAGGCTGGTCGCACCCAAGTTGATTGATCGATGAACTTGGTATATTCAGCCTGCTCAACAGTTTGAATCTCGGCCGGTTCAGCTGTTCTGTTTGTCACTCTTTGTAACCAGCTATTAAAATCGTTACATGGACTACAGAGTTGCTGTCTCGTTCCATTTATTTGTTCCTGTTCAGCATTAACCGTGTATAGCCGGCCTTGGGGTCTTTTTTGACCCACCTCTCCCCTTGATTTACATAACCTTTTGTATTCTGTAAACCATTACCAAAAGACTAGGCATTCTCTTAATGACCAAGGAATTGGGGACGCATAAATAACACCAGAGATTCTGTGTATGAGAGCCACAAAGTACTACCCTGGATCTAGCATGTGGTGTAAAACGGAATTTTTGTAAAATCTTACCTGTAAAATTCCTTTCTCTGAGTCCTCCGACAGTCGCCGCCTCTTCATATTCGTCACATATGGGGTATTAGACTTTGCTCCGAAGGAGTAGCTAGGCAACAGAATATGTTAACATTAAAGCTTTTAACATATCCCACCCTCAAGGGGTGGTCCCCTCAGTCAATACCCTCCTACTTCCTGCAACCATATCTCAGTTTTAGTGGAATAGCAGTAGAGTATACAACCAAACCCCAAAAGAGGGGCGGGGGCGGCGACTGTCGGAGGACTCAGAGAAAGGAATTTTACAGGTAAGATTTTACAAAAATTCCGTTTTCTCTTACGTCCTCCGACAGTCGCCGCCTCTTCATATTCGTCACATATGGGGACGTCCCAAAGCAGTGCAAACATGAGGGGTGGGAAACGCATCCGCGCCGAAAGGCAACGCAGTCTCCACATCAAAGAAAGGAACCTTACCAAAGGAAGGAAACCAGCTGGGCAACAGCAAAAATAAGTGCTCAACAGGAGCAACAACCCAGGAAAAGACAAAAAAACCAGGGGATACAAAACTTATCCCAACCGCCAGGAGTCCCCCAACAAGGGACCCTAGGGAACAGCCGCACTAAGAACCTTGCGGCCAAAGGAAGCATCCGCCGATGCCTGAACATCTACTTTGTAGAATTTTGTGAAAGTGTGCACGGTCGACCAAGTCGCCGCCTTACACACCTGGGCTACAGAAGCCCCATGACGACAGGCCCAAGACGTACTCAGAGATCCAGTAGAGTGCGCCTTCACAGGCACAGGGGGAACCTTCCCCTGCAAAGCATAGGCCTGTTCAATGGTCTGCCTGATCCATTTGGCGATGGTAGAGGCCGAAGCCGCCATGCCCTTCCGAGGACCCTCTGGAAGAACAAACAAGGAGTCCGTCTTTCGAAAAGACTCAGTCGATTTAAGGTAAACCCTTATCGCCCGAACAACATCCAGAGAGTGCAATCTCACCTCCTTTGGATGTTTAGGCTTCGTGCACAACGAAGGCAAGACAATATCCTCATTAAGATGGAATTCCGAAACTCGTTTCGGCAGAAAAGAAGGATTAGGTCGCAAGACCACCTTATCCAAATGAATAACCAGGTACGGAGACTTGCAGGACAAAGCCGCCAGTTCCGACACTCTGCGAGCCGAAGTGATCGCCACCAAAAAGGCGACCTTTTTGGACAACATAGACAACGAGATCTCCCTGATCTGTTCAAAAGGAGCACATTGTAACACAGAGAGAACGAGATTCAAGTCCCAAGGGGGCAGAGGATCCCGCCTCGGGGGAACCAGATGCCGCACACCCTGAACAAAGGTGCCAACCAATGGGTTGGAAGCCACGGGACGTTGAAACAGAACGGCCAGAGCAGACACCTGACCCTTTATCGTAGCCAGCGCCAAACGCTGATCAACCCCCGTTTGAAGGAAAGACAGCACACGGGACACCGAGTACGTGCGGGGTGAAAACCCCTTGGACTCACACCAGGCAAAATAGGCCTTCCAAGTACGGTAATAAACCTTCCCCGAGGAAGACTTCCTCGCGTTGATTAAAGTATGAACGACCTCCGGAGAGAGACCCCCTCTCCTTCAGGACCTCGGTCTCAACAGCCAGGCCGTCAAAGCCAGCGACTGTAAAGCAGGATGGAATATCGGTCCTTGAGACAGTAGATCGTCTCGAAGAGGCAGACGCCACGGGGCGTCGACCGCCAGATTCACGAGGTCTGCGTACCAGGACCGGCGAGGCCAGTCCGGTGCCACAAGAATCACCGTGTTGCGTTCCGAGTGTAACCTGCGAAGGAACCTGGACAGCAACTGAATCGGTGGAAACGCGTACATCAGCCTGTACTGATGCCACGGGGCCACTAACGCGTCCGACGCGTCTGCCCGAGGGTCGCGCGTCCTTGCCCCGAACCTCCTCACCTTGTTGTTGAGGCGAGACGCGAACAGGTCCACATCTGGAAGACCCCACTTCGCGCACAACGTCTGGAAGACAGCCGGATGGAGAGACCATTCCCCCTGATCCAGGGTCTGGCGACTCAGATAGTCCGCCTGCCAGTTCTCCACTCCCGGAATGTGAACCGCCGTTATCGCCGGGACATGAGTCTCGGCCCAAGACAGAATGTCGGCCACTTCTCGAGCCGCTCGGGCACTCCTGGTGCCCCCTTGGTGGTTGATGTAGGCCACCGCCGTGGCATTGTCCGTCTGCACCCGAACCGGGCAACCCTGCAGCCGGTCCGTCCAGCGATGAAGACAGAGATTTATCGCACGCAATTCCAGAATGTTGATCGGAAGGGAAGACTCCCCCTCCGACCAAGTCCCCTGAGCGGACAGAACGCCCAGAACTCCACCCCAGCCCGACAGGCTGGCATCCGTGGTGATTACCGTCCACGAGATCGGACGAAACGACTTGCCCCCGGACACCAACGGGGACTGGAGCCACCACAGAAGGTTTTCCCTGGTGCGAAGACTCAACGAGATTTGAAGATCCAGAGATTGAGGTCGCCCGTCCCACCTGGACAGGATCTCCGCTTGGAGACCCCGCGTGTGAAACTGTGCGAAAGGAATCGCCTCGAAGGCCGAGACCATCAATCCCAGACATCTCATACACGTCCGCAGAGACGAGTTCGGAACGTCCCTGAGGGACCTGACTTCCTCCCGGAGAGTCCTGAGTTTGTCTTCCGGCAGGAAGACCTTCGCCTGCACCGAGTCCAGTATCATTCCCAGATAGGGGAGACGAACCGACGGACTCAGTGTTGACTTTGGAAAATTTATCGTCCAACCAAACTCCTGCAGAGTTTGCATTGTGACAGACAGGTCCTCCTCCAGACCCTGTCTGGTCGCAGACCGAACCAGAATGTCGTCCAGATATCCCAGGACAGAAACGCCCTGGGCCCTCAATAATGCCAGAACCGGTGCAAGCACCTTGGTGAAGACCCGCGGAGCCGAGGCGAGGCCAAAGGGCAACGCCACGAACTGGTAGTGATCCTCCGCAATGGCAAATCGAAGGTACCTCTGATGACCCTCGAATATGGGGATGTGAAGGTACGCATCCTTCAAATCGATGGAGGCCATGAATTCCCCCGGAACCAGGGCAGCCACCACCGACCGCAGGGATTCCATGCGGAACTTGCGAACCCGCACAGAGCGGTTCAGAGCCTTCAAGTCCAGAATCGGACGAACCTTGCCCTCCTTTCTGGGCACGGTGAACAGATTGGAATAAAACCCCCGAAACCTGTCCCGATGAGGCACCGGAACCACCACTCCCTGAGCCCTCAGGTCCCGCACCGCCAGGTGCAGGTCCCGCAGGCGCTCTGGAGACAGTTGAAGATTTGAGGGAAAAAATCTGCTCTCCGGCCGAGAGAGAAACTCGATCTTGTAACCAGATCGAACGATTTCCAGAACCCATCTGTCCCGCACACGGGCCAACCAGGGCTGAAGAAAACCGAGCAAGCGTCCCCCCACCCCAAAACTGGGTGAGGGCGCCCCTTCAGGCCGAACTGTTATGGGCTGCAGGTCCGGATTGGCCGGACTTCTGTTTCCCAGACCAGGGCTTCTTCTGAGAGCCTTGACCTTTGAACGGTTTGCCCTTGTAGTGCGGCCGAAAGGCACGAAAGGACCCCTGAGGGGACCGAAAATTTGCATGCTTCTTCCCAGAAGCCCCCTTAGCCTTGGGGAAATGGGGCAAGAGAGTGCTCTTACCCCCGGTGATCCCCTTAATCAACACATCCAGGGACTCCCCAAAAAGGCGAGACCCATCATAAGGCAGATTGGCTAAGGTCTTACGTGAAGATTGGTCCACCGACCAACATTTTAACCAAACCAGGCGGCGAGACAACACCGCCATGCTGTGCACACGTGCAGCCAACGGAATCAGGTCCAGGTCCGCATCACACAGATACATGACACCCTGGTGGATCTGATCCACCATATCCAGGGTCGCCGGCGAGGCCGAATCGGCCACTAGGACGCGCCTAAGCATCTGCGTCCAACTTGCGATCGCCTGGGCCGCCATGAGAGAAGCAAACAGAGCCTTAAGCATAGAACCCGTAACAGAATAAGTATGACGGGCAAGAGACTCCAGTCTCCTATCCGTGGCATCACGGAAAACAGGGGAACCCTCTGCAGGAATCGCAGTGGCTTTGTTCAAAACCGCAATTGCATGATCCACTGGTGGAGGCACACACCACCTTTCATCAGTGGCAGGCGAAAAAGGATAACGCAGCTTGAATTTACTTGGTACCGCAAAAGGTTTGCGCAGATCGCGCCATTGATCCTTAACAGCGCGCTGAAAATCAGCATTGCAGGGAAAAACCTGCGGCGTCCTGCGTTTTCTCTGCGTCCCATAAGCCGCCAAGGCAGCGGGGGGACACACTTCATCCTGCAAACGCAGCGTTTGCTTAATGGAAGCAATCAACTCATCCATGATTGCAAGCTCTTCAGGCGAGCCAGGGGGAGAATTATCGACCCCCTCAACTTCAGCCTCCACCTCAGACCCCACTAGATCAAGAGAGGAGCGGGACCCCGATAAGGAGGCCCCTGCCAGAACAGCCCCATCACCTTCACCCTCAGAATCAGAGGAAAGAGCAACTCTGGGCCTTTTAGTAGATTGAGCAGCCACCAGCATTTGCACCTGAGCAGCAAGGCCAGCCACAATAGTGGCTAAATCCCCCCCCTGGGGGGGAAACAGCGGTCCCCTGGCTTTCCACCAATACTGTAGGAAATTTGCCCTCCTGAGAATCCATTGCCCCTGTAATGCCAGACAACCAAGGGTTAACTGCACCTTTTTAGCAAGCGCGGCAAGCGCAGCCCACCGCACCACACTCAAGCACAATGAGACCCCCACAGGGAATATGCAAACTGAACACAGGCAATGGATAGCAAGAACAGAAGGATAAAACCTGAGGAGACCCTCGCCGCTGCTGCTGCCTCGATCGGTGTTCCTGGAAAGAGGAAGTGATGCTGCCAGGGCGCTCTATGTAAGCCTATGGAGGCTACAAGAAAATGGCCGCCATGCATGTAAACCATGCGGCCGGAGCGGGTGTAGGCAAAATGGCGTCGTTTGGCGCCGAAACCGCCGCTCCACAGTGCATTAAAACACACATTACATTCCAATATAAGAATACATGTCAGATCGCCGCAGCGATCGCTGTATATGCCCAAACATGCCAAAAAAACATGCCCCACAGCACACAGCTTCTCACACTGCCCAGTCTGACACACACAGTGTCATACAGCTCCCCCCCCCCCCCTTGCAGCCCACAGCATGCAGCCAAGAGATAGGGAGACAAGCAGTGTGAATAGAGGCAGGTTACACAGTCCCAGACTGACACCCCCCCAGACAGACAGGTCCCCACATAAATACACTTACCTCACATGGCGTGGGGGACCCGCACAGGCGAACAAGCCGCTGCACATGAGGCAGGGAGAGTCGCAATTCAAGACGCACAAAATGGGGGTTAAGAAACCGCACAGCGTCCAGTGAGGTAGCCACCTCACCAATCATCCCTGCACCGAACAGGGATGGGTCGTTCACTATGCCAGGAGCGTTACCTGGCTGAACGCTCGATGGCAGACTGGGAAGCCACTGACCCACGACCTGCGACCAGGGGGATCAGCCCGAGACCCAGTCCGCATGATCCTCTTCGTCCGAAGAACTAACTAACGCTGACAAAATAACAGCTAATTAAAGGTAGAGAGAAAAACTCAAACAAAATATTAAAAAGAAGAAAGAGTCTGGGACAGAAAGTCCCAGCACAGAGAGAGCCAGCCACTCCTGACAAGCTAGACATTAAAACTGAGATATGGTTGCAGGAAGTAGGAGGGTATTGACTGAGGGGACCACCCCTTGAGGGTGGGATATGTTAAAGCTTTATTGTTAACATATTCTGTTGCCTAGCTACTCCTTCGGAGCAAAGTCTAATACCCCATATGTGACGAATATGAAGAGGCGGCGACTGTCGGAGGACGTAAGAGAAAGAGAATTTACGAATTGTACAGTATGAAGCAGCGATCTTAATAATACACCTAGAGGTTTTTGGAAAATTTAAAATGGTCTGTGCCTATAGTTCCTGTTTTATGGCATCATCATTTTTGTGCACTTTACATTTTTCTGCTATGATAAATAAACTTGCATCCGTATAGTACTGTCTTTTCTGGTCTCTGGATGGCACTGGATCAAATTAGTATCCTGGGGAATATATTGTTTGTTTTTAAATGAGCACACATTCTAAGTTATCATTGCAGTACTGTTTTATTTTTAGATAATTTTGTGACATTCACAAAGTCCTTTGTTTTCCATAGTCTGATTAATCTAATAATTAGTTACAATTACATTTTTAGATTAACCTTTTAGGAGTCCTGCATTTAAGCCTCATCCAGCCTCCCTGCATACCTGTTGAAATAAGACTTCAACCACACAGGGAGTGCATTGTTTTCAATAAGTTTGTTTGCTCATAGAGTTGCATTGTGTGCAAAGCTCAACCGTTGTTTAGAATTGTAACACAGTAAGCAGAATCCCACCATGTAATTAACCACTTCTGTACCGGGCCATTTTTGGCGCTGTGCTATAAATTTTTTTGCTAGAAAACTACTCAGAACCCCCAAATATTATAATTTTTTTTTTTTTTTTAACAAGAGACCCTAGGGAAGAAAATGGCGGTCAATGCAACTTTTTATGTCACACGGTATTTGCGCACAAATTTTTCAAACGTGTGTTTTTTAAAAAAAAAAAGTTTTATGAAAAGAAAAACAAAACACTAAAGTTAGCCCAATTTTTTTTGTATAATGTTAAAGATGTTACGCCGAGTAGTCTCTATGGTGTACTTCCGCTGCCGGCGGATTCCTTCTCTGGCTCTCCAATCGCACGGGTGAGCCGGTAGATATCCCCACTTAAAGCCCAGGATGTCATGAATTCCAGCAGTAAGGAAGTGGTTAAAACATATGACTGTCTCCGTGTACATATATTCTAAAAAATTGTATCTAGAAAATATTGAAGATTTTTATAGGAAGCTGATCTTTTACAAGTATATCTTAACTTTTGACTGCCAATGACACGTACCACACATTAAGGCATTCAAAGGCTTTACAACAAGCTTAGTTTTTTTCAGGCAGATATAAGTCCCCTGGCCAGTTTTTATGGCCACTAGAAGTGCAATTTTAAAGGTTGACGTGTTTGGTATTCCTCTACTCAACATAATCTTTTTTTTACATTTTCCCAAAAATTGGGAAATTCTGTTGTGTGGGTTTTTTTTTTTTTTTTGTTTTTGAAAAACCATTGCAGAAATAATTTGTAGAAATTTTCAAAGAATCTATATAATTTTTACAGGGCCTCTGCGTTCAGAAAATGTATAAATGTTTTGGGTGTCGGGTAAATTTCAGGGCTTAAATAGGTAAAAAAAAATGCTTTGGCAGCAAAAGTTAAAAAAAAAAAAAACATTCAGATAAAAGGCTAATAAAATGTATGTTTTATGACTCTCCACACTAAGCACTAGAAGTGTGATCTCTGCAACTGATCTAGTTGTGGCAAGATAGCTGTAATTTTCAGTCTCAGAAGTATTAGCAGACAGTGACTCGATCCAAATGACATCCTGCAGATCGTAAAAAGCTTTTTATTCCAAAAACGTGTACAGATCATAACAAATAAACAACCAAGCAAAAGTTAGTGTGTGTAGTTCCCGCAGAATATGGCACATGTGGTGAATGGAGGCTAAAGCATGTAGAAGGGTGGGACTAACTACATAGAGCATCCCCTAGCTACAGAGTGAGGAAGGGACAAAATAATTTAAAGGCAAACAAACAATGCATGTGTAATATGATAGTGTATAGCCAAGCATTTCCCAAATACTATATACCCCCCAAACCTCTCTCTCCTTCTTCTCTAGAGCATGTATCCGCATAATTTGTTGTAACTATTTCTGTAATGAGAAAGCTTTTATGACTCTGTGACATTAACACCTAAAGTATTAGTGAATTTTAAATGGTTTGTTTGGACCAAGCTGGGCCAACCAACTATTTACTTCCTTAAAGTGGAACTACACTGCATCTGGGCACCACAAACCAAAAAACGGTATTGCATTCATTTATAGTTTTAAAGCAAACTCTCCCATCTAGCCATGTCTCCATACTTTATTTTGCTGAGAAATCATTTAAACAAATGCCCCCTGGCATTCCTGGCCATGGCCATCTTGAGTAAGGGCAGATGATTCATGTAGCATTTACTTCCTGAAATCCATCCCAGGCCCTCCCTTCCTTCCTCAAGATTCCTGGATGTATAGTATATTTGCCTAGGCATGGAAATCAGGAAGTAACTGGGAAGAAATGAAAAAAGTGTAAAACTTGAGTAAATATGATATACTTTCCTGTCTATTTACTAGCAGCATAAGGATTAGAAATAGTCCATGTTGATTGAGAGAGTAAAGTTCCACTTTAACAGATGCAGCCACTTTAACGGATGCAGCAATATAATAAACTGTATGCAGCTTCAGCTACAGCAGGACGGGTACTTCCCGTCTTGTTCCATAAGAACATAGAGTTGGACTGAGTTCTGCTCAGTCCTTCACAGGAACTTTTGCATTCTTTGCACTATACAGGGCTTCCTCTGGCTGAGGTGGAGTGGTGGGCAGATGACTTCATGATCTCCACCTCAGCCAATCAGAAGAAGCTTTGTATTCATTCATATATTACAAAGCTTCCTGTGAATGGCTAAACAGTAAACCAGACACTGCGGGGAAGATTTACCAAAGCTGGAGTGTGCATAATTTGGTGCAGTATAGAAGCCAATCAGTTTCCAGGTTTTATTGTCAAAACTTAATTGAACAAGCTGAAGTTAGTAGCTGATTGGCTACCATGCACAGCTGCATGAGATTGTGTGTAAAAGCTGAGATTACCTCTGTATACATTTTTCTTTTTAACACAGGAACTGTAGAATCTCTTTATTGATTTTGCTCATCTCAGAAAGATGCAGACTTAAAGTGATTGTAAAGTTGTGTGGTGTTTTTAAAAAAAAAAAAGTTCTTTTGCCTCCTCTGTGCAGTTGGTTTTGTACAGGGCAGCCTGGATCCTCCATTTCTCAGGTCCCTCTTCGCCGCTTCTGGCCCCTCCCTCCTGTCAGGTGCCCCCACAGCAAGCAGCTTGCTATGGGGATCACCCGAACCGAGCTGCAGCTCCGTGTCCATTCAAGACACCGAGCTGTCATTCAGTCCCGCCGACTCTCTCTCCTGATTGGGTAACTGAACTTGATTGACAGCAGCAGGGGCCAATGGCACCTCTGCTGTGTCTCAGCCAATCAGGAGGGAGCATCCGGGATGGCTGAGGGACTCGGGGACATCTCTGGATAGAGACGGGGCTCAGGTAAGTATTAGGGGGCTCTGGGGGGCATTGAAAGAATTTAACAACCAATGCGCATTTGTCTGATATATTAGTGTCAGTGCAATAACTGTTTTAGTTGAATTCTAATTGACTGCTATGGTTAATAGTAAATTACAGCACTATGTGATTTAACAAAAGTCACCACAACTGTGATTTTAATGTGCTTTCATTTAAACAGTCTGACAGCATACTTTGGCTTGTTGGAGATCTGCAGTCCCAAGGATGGAGACGTGGTTCTTGTTAACAGTGCTGCTGGTGCTGTGGGTTCTATAGTGGGACAGATTGCAAAGATCAAAGTAAGTTACCTTTTTTTTCTATTTAAAAAAAAATTTATTGAAAATTGCAACAGTGCATTACAAAACCCAAAGAAGAAAGCATCCATAGTCAAAGGGGGATGATTACAAACCACTTGATAACATAGGCGGGTCAACAGGTAACATAGCAGGGGCAAAGAGCATTGTGGCGAGCCTGCCCCAGGGGAGACAACAAGAGTAGGAATTAAAATTGGCACCAAAAAAAAGTTATAACAATGCAATTAGCAGGAAGGTCTATCGGAACAGGTACTAGCAGTTTCCAACCATCTACCCCACACTTTTTCGTATTTGGCAGGGCAACCCTTGTGACGATAAATCTATTTTTTATATAGTAGGGTAGAATTCACGTCTGCTCTCCATGCCTGAAAAGAGGGGGGTTGGGGCCGCATCCATGTCCGGGCTATCAACTTGCGGACACAGAATAGTGTTTCGTGTAGAAATGTAGAGAGAAATTTATCTATGTCCGAGTCAGGGAATAAGCCCAAGAAACATACCCTTGGGTCCAGCTGTAGTGGGGAGCCCATATGATCATGTAGGAATTTGATAATCTGGAGCCAGAAGGGTTGAACCAGTGGGCAGGACCAGATAAGGTGATAGAATGCACCTGAATGTGCATGGCATCTAGGACATTGCGGGCTGAAGTCAGGGCGATATCGTGAGATGCGTGCCGGTGTTAAATATGCTTTGTGGAGTATGTAAAGTTGGGTCAATCTATCAGGAAGCCTAGGGGAGGAGAGGCGTGGGCATTCAAGGATAGAATCCCAGTCCGTTTCATCCAGTGGGCCCAGGTCCTCCTCCCATAGAGCTTTAGCCCTGTCAGACACTGCATCAGTAGCTTTACAACGGAGTTCCAGATAGTGCAGATATCAGCTTGGTTGGGTTGTCCCCGAGTATTATGTCAAGGACTGGAGGTTTAGTCAAAGCTGGGGTAGCAGCATGGAACTGGGCCTGTAGTGCATGTCGTAGTTGAATATATCTAAAGAACAGGGAGGGTGGAAGGTCAAAGTCAGTCTTCAATGCTTGAAACGAGCGAACCCCGGTGGAGCACATAACGTGAGACAGGTACAGAACGCCGCGGCTCGCCCATCGCCCGACAGGGTGGATAGTTCGCCTAGGTGCAAGTTCCGCCACAGGGGGGTATGGGTGTGAGTAGGTTTGAGTGCTAGCTTACGAAGGGCCAGTGCCCAGATGCGGCGATGATGAAAAAGCATAGAGTTGCAAGGGGAGGGGGGGTCAGGGGGTCCCGTACCCGAAAGAGCACTTGTGGTGGGGTATGAGTGAGAATGTCTGCCACACGGCAGACCAGGGACTGATACCGGGGGGGCCTCTGAAGCACACAGGAAGTAAAAGTGCGAGAGCTGAGCGGCCAGATAATGGGAGTGGACGTCAGGCAATGTCACCCCACCCTGCGTGGTAGGGTTTTTGAGGATTGCCCATGACCGCTTGGGCTGGCTCGAGCCCCAGACAAACGTATTTAGAATGGTATCTAGAACCTTGAAGAATTTAAGGGGTACCAGTGTAGGAGCATGCCATAACACATGTAGGAGTTTGGGGAGCAATATAATTTTCACTAGGTTAAGCCTACCCATGACACCAAGGGGCAGTCGAGCCCATGCCTGCATGCGCTGTTTCACAAGGGGGATAAGGTGTTCAGCATTATCAGATATGTAATCCTTAAGCGTATTAGTAACAAGAACACCCAGGTACTTAATCCTGGATACCCTAGTCAGGGGCAGGGAAGCAGAGTCCGCTGTGGGAGGGGAGGAATCAAGGGGCAGAATCTGCGATTTAGACCAGTTGATCAGCAACCCAGAGTGTCGTCCGAAGCTGTCAATGGTGTGGAGTGCATTGTGCAAGGAGGGGCTCGTGTCCGCAAGGTACATTAGCATATCGTCTGCATACAGACTGACAGTGTCAGTGATAGACCCCAGGCTCAATCCTCCGACACCAGGGTGCATCCGAAGGAGAATGGCCAGGGTTCAACTGCAAGGGCGTAAAGCAGCGGGGCACCCCTGGCGAGTGCCGCGACCCAGGGGGGATGGGATCGGACACCCACCCATTCACCGCGACCCTGGCCACTGGATGGTAATACAGTAATCTAACCCAGTTTATAAAGGATGACCCAAAGCCAAAACCCACCATGCACTCCCAAAGATATTCCCACTCTACCGATCAAAAGCCTTAGCGGCGTCCAAGGAAACTACCGCTCTGGTACCAACTTGCTCATGACAGGCTTGGATGTTCATGTACAATTTACGGATGTTCATAGCCGTATTCTTGCCCGGCATGAAGCCAGTTTGGTCCGCATGAATGAGACAAAATTACTTCATTAAGGCGCATAGTGAGGACTTTTGCCAAAATGTTTATCAGCCTGTAGAAGTGAGATGGGGCGATACGATTCGGGGAAGTGGGGGTCCTTGTCAGGTTTGGGAATGACAATAATAGTGGCTTCACGCATAGAGTCAGGGAGGGTATTAGTGTCGTAAGCATGTTTGTATAACGCGAGTAGTTCAAGTGTCAGTTCCTCCATGTAAGTGGCATAGAAATCCAGAGGCAACCCGTCAGAGCCAGGGGCCTTGGCAGGGGCGAGGGAGGCAATCGCGGAGGCTATCTCGTCCTCAGAAAGGGGGGCGTCCAGGGCATCTCGCTGGAAATCCGACAACTGCTGGAACAAGATGGGTTGTAGGAAAGTCCGGGTCTCAGAAGTAGAGGTAGTTTTCTGGGAAGCGTACAGCGTAGCGTAGAAAGAGCGGAAGTGCGCAGCCACTAGTGAGGGGTCCGAAACATCGGCACCTGTAGGGTCGGTCAGGGTCACTACGACAGGGGGCCTAGAGTCCTGATTGCCCAAATATGCTAGGAGCTTGCCAGCTGTCTACCCTGTTCAAACACACGGTTATAGAAGAAGAGTTTCTGTCTAACCATCTCATAATGAAAATGATCAACCACACGAGTGAGGGATTTGAGTGCCGAAAGATTGGAGGGAGAGGGATCACGAACGGAAGAGTCAGTAGCCAACGCCAGTTGAGAGACAATCTGCTGGAGCACAGCCCTAGAGACGATTTCAGGCGGTTAATTTGGTGGGAGAGGACAGAGCGGACATGTAATTTAAATATCTCCCAGACAGAGGCCGCACTCGCGGAACCCGGTTAGTGGAGAAGAACCCCCACTCACGTGGGAGGTCCCCTTGCTCAACCACCTGGGGGGAAAGGGACAATGTCGCCCAGCAAGGGGCGTGATCCGACAGGGACCTGGGTTCAAACCCCGAACCCACCAACATGGGCAGAAGGGGGGCAGAGAGCAATATTAGGTCTATTCGCGACATGGTCCAGTGTGTTGCAGAGAAGCAGGAGTAGGCCCTAGTGTGGGG
The DNA here is from genome assembly GCF_965119305.1 of Pelophylax lessonae. Taxonomy (NCBI): domain Eukaryota; kingdom Metazoa; phylum Chordata; class Amphibia; order Anura; family Ranidae; genus Pelophylax; species Pelophylax lessonae. Next base: position 417,321,673 of record NC_138768.1, read on the forward strand.
ATGTTGATAGCGCCACGCGTCCACCAGTGCAAACTCTGCAAACAGGCGACCAAGTCTGGTAGTATCAGGCAGGGAGAGAGAAGTGGGTACATGCATGCGGTCCAGGGAAGGGTTTAGGACCATATTAAAATCCTCACGCCAAAGAGCCAGGACAGTGGGGTGCTGTGCCATAAATGAAAGACCCTCAGATACAGTGGTTACATTATAAGGAGGGGGCACATAACAGGCAAGAAGCAAGTAGGGTTTGGTAAACATGAGCAAGTGGAAGAAAACAAACCTGCCCTTGGGTTCCGTGCATACATCAGTAATGGAAACCTGGGCAGTCTTGGCAATGAGCATTGAAACGCCACGTGAGTGAGAGCTGTAGACAGAGTGGAAAGCCCACCTGATCCACGGTATTCTCAGGGCCCGCCGGAGGGAGTCAGTGGCATGGGTCTCAACTAGTACCACCACATCCGCTCTGTAAGACTTGAGACTTAAGACTTTATTACACATATGTAATAAAAGGAAAAAAGTCAATAACCCATCAAAGCAACCCTCCCCCCACCCGGCTCTCCATCGCTTGAACTTGGCGGGAGCATAGTTCCCAAACTCTGTGCAGACATGCCATGACAAAAGCAAAAAAGGGGGATGAAGGGCATAAGAAAAACAGGGGCAAAGGAAACAAAGTACCAGACACGTCTGCACAGTAAAAACTGAACTGGGGCGAACCAACGCTGGTGGGTTCAACAGTGGTAGGACTCGTTGCAGTGTCTGAGCATTGGGGCCTACGTCAGTCTGCAACCATGATCCGCTCTCGATCTAATAAAAGAATATGGCGTTCACCTGAAAAAAAAGAAAAAAAGGGGGGGGGGAGAGTTAGCACACGCTTCCCCCGAGGGGCAGAACACCAGACACAGTATCCACAGGAGCGAAGAGGGGCACCGGGTCAGGAAGTTCCAGGACATGGGAGGATGCAGGAGTTGATGATCTAGAGCAGTGTTTCTCAACTCCGGTCCTCAGGGCACACTAACAGGCCAGAATTTAAGTATTACCTTGGGGAGATGCAGACTTGAATACTGCAATCACTGAGCAGCAAATAATATCACCTGTGATGTATTTCAGTTATCTTGCAAACCTGGCCTGTTGTGCCCTGAGGACCGGAGTTGAGAAACACTGATCTAGAGCAAAGTCAAAGCCTGGTATAACTGTTCAGTCTCCCAAAAAAGGGGGGGGACAAAAAGGGGGAAAGAAATAGAGAAGGGGGGGAGGCAAGGGGTCCACAGACCAGAGTGCTAAGGTGGTAATTCCAGTCATATGGGGAAAATGTACAAGCTGGCTCCCATAGATCCGTTGCATACCCGTGCCTGGCTCTGGATCAGCCCCCGGGGGGGGGGGGGGCTTAGCACTAGGGAGAGGAAAAATTAGGCATGAGGGCACAGGTATAGTCGTTAGGCAGGGTGATTCCCGCCCGCGCAGCCTGCTGGTCCAACCAGGTGGAGGCTTGGTCAACGTCTTCAAAGAAATGCGCCCGATCATCACAAACCACCCTGTGGCATGCAGGGAAGAGCATGATGTATTTCAAATGGTGGAGGCGTAGGCGCAGAATTTTATCCCGGTCCCAATAGTTGAGAAACTTGGCAATAAAAGTTCTAGGGGCAGCCCCCTCAGGGGGGCGGCGGGCTGGCATGTGATGGGCACTTTCCACAGTAAAGGTGGTAGAAAAGGCCTCCCTCCCATAGGTAGAGATTAACAGGGTCTCAAGGAAAGTGGCTGGGTCTGGGCCCTCAGCGCCTTCAGGCAGCCCAATAAAGCAGACATTGCAGCGCCTGGCCCTGTTCTCCATGTCCTCTTGCTTCTGGGAGAGCTGCTTCAGCAAGGTTTCAGTAGTGTGCTGTAGTGGGTGTATAGTGTCCTCTGCGCGGCCCAACCTAGTTTCTGCCTCTGTCACCCTGTCTTTAAGCTTTGCCATGTCCTGTCTGATGAGGGAGAGGTCTATCTTTACCTCATCAATTTTGCTGGTCAGCATGGTCTGACAGGTGGCGATCGCTTCCAAGACTCAGGAGGTGTCTGCGGCTGTAGGGGTCTCTGCGCCATCTTGTCCAGGAGAGTCTTTCTCCTGCCGCCTGAATTTATCCAGCTCAGGGACAGCGGAGGACTTAGTTCGCGGTGGTGACATGCTGCGGGGGGATCCAAGGCACGGATGTGGCGAGTGCAGGCAGGGAGGAGAGTGGTGGAACACCCAGGATGGTCGAAGCAGGAGAAGGTGAGAGCGGAGCTCACATGCGTCCTATGCCATTACCGTCCAGGCCATGCCCCAAAGTAGGTTACCACTTAAAGTTCTGATTCCCTTGTAATTCCCCCCCCCCCCCCCCAAACAAAAAGCTCATATGATTTTAGATGAAGCTTGCCTAAAGAAACATGTGTTCTGTCATTGCTCACCTTTGAACATGCTATTTGCCTGGCTCTCAAGCAGGTCACATGGCTTCTGTTCTTTGAGGCACTAGCCCAGTATTCAGCAAAGAAAATCAGAACTTGTAAATGGCAAACTTATTGCAGTTCATTGGTTCAGAGCCCATAGGAATACATAGAAAGCCAGGCAATTAGTCTTTTCAGAAAGTCAGTAGTGGAAAAATGTTAGATTTCTTTTAGGGAGCAACTCAAAACAGAGAATTGGCATAAATGTGCTAAATAAATATGATCCACTACATTGCACCGCTCTGCAGCCAATAGCACTGCAAGAAATGTCACAATGACATTTCAGTAAAGTTCAAGGAAAAAAAGGTTGTCGTGTTTCCAGCACATTAGCACTGCAGCATTCTCACTGCACGCCGGCGGTTGCATTCTACACTACTGATGTGAAAGAGCCCTAAAGTGTCACAGCTATGAAAGTAAGGTCCCTTTCACACTGACTAACTGATCAGGTCTGCCTGTCAGTTTTTCAGGCAGACCAGATCGGACCCATCGTTTGCTCTCTTTCAAACAGTGGATGTCAGCGAACATGTGTTCAATGACACCTGCCGGCATCCGATCCTATCCTGTCCGCTAAAAATAGATGGATAGGGATCCATTCCCCATCCATCTGGCGGATCTGACAGCCCCATAAAAAACAGCGGGCTGTGTCTGTGTCCACTCTGCATCAGTGGAGCGGACAAGGACCTGTCACCCGCCTCCTCAGCAGGGATCAGCAGAGTGATTCCCCCTGCTGAACAGGCAGATCCTGTGGCAGACTCGGCCAGTTTGAAAAGGGCCTTAAAGTATCTATGTACAATTGCAGTCAGTCCCAAATCAAAAACGCACAGTGCAAAGAACTAAGACCTGAAATGAATAATGAAAAGTAAACACCAAGTAACTTATTTATTTTTTTTTTTTGTCTCATCAGGGCTGCAAAGTGGTCGGATCTGCTGGCTCAGATGAAAAAGTTACGTATTTAAAGGAAATCGGTTTTGATGAAGCTTTCAACTATAAGGCAGTGGACTCTTTGGTGGAAGCACTGAAAGCAGCATCTCCAGAAGGCTATGACTGTTACTTTGAGAATGTAAGTTAGCTTCAGCTTTTTATGTTTCGTAATAAATAATTGAAAAAAATGTTATTTTTTTGTAAATGAAAAATGTGCAGTAACCAATCAGCAAAAGACCTTTTATAAATAAGACCGGCTTTGGGTTACTAAATGTTTGCATGACGTAATTAGCCTCTTAGTAAAGTATTTACAGTGCCTTGCCAAAGTATTCGGCCCCCTTGAACTTTGCGACCTTTTGCCACATTTCAGGCTTCAAACATAAAGATATAAAACTGTAATTTTTTGTGAAGAATCAACAAGTGGGACACAATCATGAAGTGGAACGACATTTATTGGATATTTCAAACTTTTTTAACAAATAAACTGAAAAATTGGGCGTGCAAAATTATTCAGCCCCCTTAAGGTAATACTTTGTAGCGCCACCTTTTGCTGCGATTACAGCTGTAAGTCGCTTGGGGTATGTCTCTTATCAGTTTTGCACAACGAGAGACTGAAATTTTTGCCCATTCCTCCTTGCAAAACAGCTCGAGCACAGTGAGGTTGGATGGAGAGCGTTTGTGGAAAGAACTGGAAACTGCTGTTCACAGATTATCGATTGGATTCAGGTCTGGACTTTGACTTGGCAATTCTAACACCTGGATATGTTAATTTGTGAACCATTCCATTGAAAATTTTGCTTTGTTTTGGATCATTGTCTTGTTGGAAGACAAATCTCCGTCCCAGTCTCAGGTCTTTTGCAGACTCCATCAGGTTTTCTTCCAGAATGGTCCTGTATTTGGCTCCATCCATCTTCCCATCAATATTAACCATCTTCCCTGTCCCTGCTGAAGAAAAGCAGGCCCAAACCATGATGCTGCCACCACCATGTTTGAAAGTGGGAATGGTGTGTTCAGGGTGATGTGCTGTGTTGCTTTTAAGCCAAACATAATGTTTTGCATTGTTGCCAAAAAGTTTGATTTTGGTTTCATCTGAACAGAGCACCTTCTTCCACATGTTTGATGTGTCTCCCAGGTGGCTTGTGGCAAACTTTAAACGACACTTTTTATGGATATCTTAAAGAAATGGCTTTCTTCTTGCCACTCTTCCATAAAGGCCAGATTTGTGCAGTATACGACTGATTGTTGTCCTATGGACAGAGGCTCCCACCTCAGCTGTAGATCTCTGCAGTTAATCCAGAGTGATCATGGGCCTCTTGGCTGCATCTCTGATCAGTCTCCTTGTATGAGCTGAAAGTTTAGAGGGACGGCCAGGTCTTCGTAGATTTGCAGTGGTCTGATACTCCCATTTCAATATCGCTTGCACAGTGCTCCTTGGGATGTTTAAAGCTTGGGAAATCTTTTTGTATCCAAATCCGGCTTTAAACTTCTCCACAACAGTATCTCAGACCTGCCTGTTGTGTTCCTTGTTCTTCATGATGCTCTCTGCGCTTTAAAAGGACCTCTGAGACTATCACAGTGCAGGTGCATTTATACAGAGACTATTTATCATCATTAGTCATTTAGGTCAACATTGGATCGTTCAGAGATCCTCACTGAACTTCTGGAGAGAGTTTGCTGCACTGAAAGTAAAGGGGCTGAATAATTTTGCACGCCCAATTTTTCAGTTTTTTATTTGTTAACAAAGTTTGAAATATCCAATAAATTTTGTTCCACTTCATGATGGTGTCCCACTTGTTGTTGATTCTTCTCAAAAAATTAGTTTTATATCTTTGTTTGAAGCCTGAAATGTGGCAAAAGGTCGCAAAGTTCAAGGGGGCCGAATACTTTCGCAAGGCACTGTACATGTCTTTGCATTAGCATGTATACATTTGCACAGTCATGATGCAAGCAACAATGTATCCTAGCAACAATGTATCCTTTTTATCTCCGGTGTTTGTGAATGAGTTGTATCACTGTGTTCATTCTACATTTCTTGGGAATGTGGAGATTTCAGGAGCAGGACCAATATGGGAGCAGCAGATCTCAGTTCTATCAGGACAGTTGTATTTATGGAAGCCTGTCTAAAGGCAGACTCTGTAAAACTAAAGGACACTTGGACATGTTGTCTGAAGCATAAACCTATTTTATCTTTATATTTGCAAACCATGGTAGAAATGTGGTATCCGAGGTCTTGTAGCTCCCAGATTTTTGTTCCTTTTTTTCTGAAGAATATCCTTTCCTGTATTCATTTTCTGCAGTATTGGAATGTAACTGATCATTTCTTCTGCTTTAGGTTGGAGGAAAATTTGCAGATGCTGCCTTGCCACAAATGAAAGATTTTGGGAGAATTGCTGTATGTGGTGCCATCTCTATGTACAACGACGCAGTGCCTCCTTCAGGTACATGAATATTCATTTTCTTCCAGGTTTACAGACACCGAAATGTAACCAAACCTATAAAGAGGATCTGTTTTTATAAATGTGTTCACTCAACTTTCATATAGGATTGACATATACATACGGCTAAAAGAATCTAGTTCGAAAAAATGTGTGATTTAGTTTTTGATGAGTAGAATAACATTATTTCCCAATCTATTTGTCAAGTATTTTGATTCTCTGAACACCAGGTTGCATTTAACTTTAAATAGTTTGGTTGGACTAAGCTGGTTCAAACAAACTTACCTTCACTAACAGATGCGTCCACTGAGAGCGCTGTATAAACAGTATGTAGCATCAGTCATGTTCAGTATACAGCATTGAGTTCCATTGGAACTTTCTATCCCAATCCTGGAACAAAAATGAGCCGTCTCAGTGCTGCACAGCCATTCACAGGAAGGCTTGTATTTTGTGAATGAATACAAGGCATACTCTGGCTGAGGTGGAGAGGCAGGCAGATGTTTCTGCCCAGTGACGGCTGGTGCATATTGGGCGCAGGGGCGCCGCCCCCCCCCCCTATCCATGCGTCTGGTCCCCTAATCTACATGCGGGGCGCCGGACTTCAATGGGGCTTTTTTTTTTTTTTTTTTTTTTTTTTTTTTTTAGCCATGCGATTTAGAGCTAGAGGCTCTAATAGGCTAAAGAAAAGGGTGGGCTTGGGGTGCAGTTGTGACAATAGCGAATGAAAATTCGCTATTGTCAGACGGATCCTCCTCCTGGCCAATCAGGAAGTGGGTTCTGAGACCCGTTTCCCGATTGGCCAAAAGGAGAAGCCATGCCATTGGGCATGGAGGAGGAGACGCAGAAGACTGGGAAGAAACCGCCGCCGGTGTGGTCCGGAGGGGGTGTGTGTATGGTGCGGGACATCTGCTGACCCCCCGGCCCATGGAGCACCAACCGCCACTGTTTGTCACAATTTTGTTTCCGGGAATGGAACGGTAAGTCCCCATAACGCTGTTGGAACATGGAGGAGCTGTATACTGTATGTAGCTGATGCTATATACAGTATATACAGCTCTCCCAGCAGACACATGTATTTGTGAAGGGAATAGCTTGTTTAGACCTGCTTGTTCCAAACTATTTAAGTCACTAGAAACCTAGAGTTGGGCTATGTTCACACTGATGCGAATTGGATGCAGGTTTCCTCGCATTCAATTCGTATGACAGGAGACTGTGACCAGTTCTCAATGGAGCCGGTTTACACACCACCGAGGCGGCCGCAGTCCGCACCAGAAAAGGGTTCTGTGCGACTTTGGCTCCGAATCCGGTGCAAATTCAGCCAAAAATTCAGACCTGGTTCGCACCTGAAACAGGAACACACCGGACCTCCTGCTGTGAGCCGCGGCCGCAGCATGTGTGAGCCCAGCCTGAGACTTCAGCATTTTCCTATATTTTTGGGGGAGTTCAGTCTGGGTGGCTGCAGGTACTATGATGAGATCTCGTTCTATTGCATGAATGTTTTTTAAATTTGTATACTGAAGTCTACTGCTGCGGGTGTGTGAACTTCCAAGGCTGGGCAGGATCAAGGACAACTTCAAAGTAGGCATAACTATAAAAGGGAGATCTTATTGTTGCAATCTCCAAGATCTATAAGAGGCTAGTGGTTGTCCCTGCCCACCATACACTACCTCCAAATGACATTTCACTTTTGAGTAGATTAACTTTTCAAGTAAAAATAAAGGTAAATATCAGTTGACAAACGTAGGACATTAAAAATGCAACCACTAAAATCTCATATAATAATTAAAGTGATGTTAAGGGTTCAGATTTATTTTTCTAAAATAACAAATGCATTCTACTTGCCTGCTCTGTGCAATTGTTTTGCACAGAGCTGCCCCGATCTTTCACTTCACGGGTCCCCCGCTGGTGCTCTTTGCCCCCCCCCCCAGCTAGCCGCTTGCTACCTGTGTGGGCTTGATCCCATACATGGTGTGCATCTGCTGTTGACACACATGATGTCATTCAGCCCTGTCCCCAACTCCTTCATTGCTGGATTTGATTGACAGCAGCAGGAGCCAATGGCTCCCACTGCTCTCACTTCCAAATATATACACTGCCTTGCGAATGTATTCAGCCCCCTTGAACTTTGCGACCTTTTGCCACATTTCAGGCTTCAAACATAAAGATATAAAACTGTAATTTTTTTTTTGTGAAGAATCAACAAGTGGGACACAATCATGAAGTGGAACGAAATTTATTGGATATTTCAATCTTTGTTAACAAATCAAAAACTGAAAAATTGGGCGTGCAAAATTATTCAGTCCCTTTACTTTGTGCAGCAAACTCTCTCCAGAAGTTCAGTGAGGATCTCTAAATGATCGATTCAATGTTGAACCAAATGACTAATGATGATAAATAGAATCCAAAAAGATTTCCCAAGCTTTAAACATCCCAAAGAACTGTGCAAGCGATAATATTGAAATGGAAGGAGTATCAGACCACTGCAAATCTACGAAGGCCTGGCCGTCCCTCTAAACGTTCAGCTCATACAAGGAGAAGACTGATAAGAGATGCAGTCAAGAGGCCCATAATCACTCTGGATGAACTGCAGAGATCTACAGCTGAGGTGGGAGACTCTGTGCAGTATACGACTGATTGTTGTCCTATGGACAAATCCGGCCTTTATGGAAAGTGGCAAGAAGAAAGCCATTTCTTAAAGATATCCATAAATAGTGTAGTTTAAAATTTGCCACAAGCCACCTGGGAGACACACCAAACATGTGGAAGAAGGTGCTCTGGTCAGATGAAACCAAAATTGAACTTTTTGGCAACAATGCAAAACGTTACGTTTGGCGTAAAAGCAACACAGCTCATCACCCTGAACACACCATCCCCACTGTCAAACATGGTGGCAGCATCATGGTTTGGGCCTGCTTTTCTTCAGCAGGGACAGGGAAGATGGTTAAAATTGATGGGAAGATGGATGGAGCCAAATACAGGACCATTCTGGAAGAAAACCTGATGGAGTCTGCAAAAGACCTGAGACTGGGACAGAGATTTGTCTTCCAACAAGACAATGATCCAAAACATAAAGCAAAATCTACAATGGAATGGTTCACAAATAAACATATCCAGGTGTTAGAAGAATGGCCAAGTCAAGTCCAGACCTGAATCCAATTGCGAATCTGTGGAAAGAACTGAAAACTGCTGTTCACAAACGCTCTCCATCCAACCTCACTGAGCTCGAGCTGTTTTGCAAGGAGGAATGGGCAAAAATTTGTCTCTCGATGTGCAAAACTGATAGAGACATACCCCAAGCGTCTTACAGCTGTAATCGCAGCAAAAGGTGGCGCTACATATTAACTTAAATTAACGAAATAATAAATTTCGTTCCACTTCATTATTGTGTCCCACTTGTTGTTTCTTCACAAAAAAATAGTTTTATATCTATGTTTAAAGCCTGAAATGTGGCAAAAGGTCAAAGTTCGAGGGGGCCGAATACTTTCACAAAGCACTGTATTGGACCTAGATTGGCTCAGATAAGTATTTAGGAGGGGCTGGTGGGGGAAGCTGCACCTTTAAAAAAAAAAAAAAAAAGAGAATGCATTAAGGTAAAAAGAACCACTTTGATCTAATTTTAGAAGCCATATTCAAACTTTAAATAGTTTGTTTGGGCCAACAAATGGCTCCACCAAACAGTTTTTTTTACTGACCAATGCGCCTGCTGGGGGAGCTTTTCAATCTGTACGTAGCTTCAGCCAAATGCAGTATACAGTGCTGTGTTCTGATAGTGGGGCAGGGACTTCTTGTCCTGTTCCCAGAACAAAATAGATTCGGGCTGAGCCATTCACAGGATGCTTTGTATTTTATGAATAAATGCAAGGCTTCCTGTGATTGGCTGAGGTGGAGAAATGGGTGGATGTCATGATCTTCTCAACCAATCACAGGAAGCCCTATATAGTGTTTGTAAACTTCATTAAAAAATACAGCGTAACAACCCTATTGTTAAATCATATTTACATTGTTTCATTTGTATGTAACTCCAAAGGAGTGGCCTTTGATCTGCACATGACTTCAGTTAAAGCCTAAGGCAGGCCATACATTAAGTGTGTCTATGGGAATGTTTGACCATTCTTCCAGAAGTGCGTTTGTGAGGACAGGCTCTGATGTTGATGAGAAGGCAAGATCCATAAAGGCATAGATGAGCAATAGATAGAACACCTTTGGGATGAATTAGAGTGCAGACTGTGAGTCAAGCCTTCTCATCCACATTTATGCCTGACCTCATATGCCCTTCTGAAAGAATGGGCAAACATTCCCATAGACACACTCCTAAACCTTTTGGACAGCCTTCCCAGAAGAGTTGAAGCTGTTATAGCTGCAAAGGATGGGCCAACTCAATATTGAACCCTACAGACTATGAGTGGGATGCGTGTAAAGGCAGGTGTCCCAATACTTTTGATAATGTATGTATTTCTTCTTCTGAAAATAAGTTATCTAAAGCCAAGTTACCTGGTCTCCCCTTGATCTCGTCCTGGCTGGATGAACCGCTATTTTTTTTTTTTTCTTGAACTTGTGGAACAGATGTAAAACGCTTTCTATGGTATGTTTACAAGACCAAAAGGGAGCAAATAAGAGACCTGTATTGTAAGGGTTTACATGCACCCTCAGGACTGAATCTGTGTGATTAAGGCAATGGGGATGTGAGCTATATTTATGCCTTAACCACTTGCCGACCAGCCACCGTCCATATACGGTGGCAGGTCAGCAGGTTCCCGCAAATCGCTGTACCTGTATGGCGGTTCGCAGGAGCGATCCTGGGGGTGCGAGCACGCCACCGGAGGCACGCGCTCACTCGCCAGTGGGAAAGCTGATCCACGGAGCCAGCAGCTACGATTGCCGCTGGGCACCTGCGATCGCTCCCTGTGAAGAGAGAATGGCGGTCTGCTGTTGTAAACACAGAAGACCATTGTTCTTTCAGCTATCAACACAGAGCTCCTGTGTTCCTCCTATTTAGGATCACAGGTCTCTGTGTTGATGTCACAAGCCCATTCCCCTAACAGTTAGAAAACCCCCCCCAGGCTCACATTTAACCCTTTGATCGCCCCTGGGTTAACCCCTTCCCTTCCAGTGTCATTACTACAGTAATCAGTGCTAAAAATATGCACTGTTCCTGTAATAATGTCACTGGTCCCCCCAAAAGTTTAAAGTTAGGGGGCCGATCTGTCCGCCGCAATCCCGCTAAAAATCGCTGATTGCTGCCATTACTAGTAAAAAAAGGCAAATCTTTCCCCAAGTTTGTAGACACAATAACTTTAGTGCAAACCAATCAAAATATGCTTATTGGGATTTCTTAACAAAAATATGTAGCCGAATACAAATTCGCCTAAAATGAAGAAAATTTCGATTTTTAAATTTTTTTTTTTTTTTTATTGGGAATGTTGTATAGCAGAAAATAAAAAAAAAAAATAATAATAATATAATCTCTTTTTTTTTTCAAAATTGTCGCTTTTTTTTTGTTTATAGCGCCAAAAATAAAAATCACACAGGTGATCAAATACCACCAAAAAGATCCTATTTGTGGGGAAAAAAAAGGACATTTTGTTTGGGTACAACGTCGCAGGACCGTGCAATGGTCCATTAAAGTAACGCAGTGCCTAATCGCAAAGAATGGCCTGGTCATTAAGGGGGAAAATCTTCCAGTCCAGAATTGATTAATATGGGTACATATAGATGGCCACACACAACAAGTCTTCCAAAATCTTATTTGTTGTGAGGCAGCAAATAAGCCACTGTACAGACACCAGTTTAATGCCAAGTACAAATCGCAGTCATTAGGGTGACTTCTAAATATGTGAAGAAAGCGAGTTATTAATCCTTCGTGCTCACTAAAAGACTTCTGTGCGTGACCATCATGGGTTATAGATTTATCTTTATATTTAGTTAAACATTTTCTCATTTCTCATGTTGATGCTTTCTCATTAAAGGACCTTACATACAGCCAACTATCCTGTTTAAACAACTCAGAATGGAAGGATTCATTGTGCACCGCTGGGTGAACAGATATGAGGAAGGTGGGAAGCAGCTCCTGCAATGGGTTTTAGAGGTAAGACTATTACTCGGATATTTACACCTGGCATTCTTAAGAGAACCAACTGGACAAGGCATTACTGCAAACATAATTTTTTTTTTTTGTTATCAAATGAAAGCAACTGAGCATTTCAGGCAGCTTGGTGGAAAATCTCCTTCTTGCAAGGCAGTTCTTCCCCCCCCTTTAGTTTTTTTTTTTTTTTTAACTTTCCTTTGTGTTTGTTTTTTCTTTTTCATATACAAAGAAAATAAATCGCACCAATTTTGATATTTTCATACATTCATTTTACAAAGAAAAAAAAAGGACCCTTGTTCTCTTCTCTCTCCCGCCTCTCCCCTCTCCATATTTTACCCAATTTTTACTCTATTCCTCCTACCACCTTCTTTGTTTTCCTCCTTTCTCTCTTTTTTTTTTTCCTTTCTATTTCTATTCACCCCTTATCTCTACATATTTCTTTGTTCTTTTGAATTCTACCCATTTTTTCCTGGTGGTGTTAAACCTCTTTAGTTGATCTTCTTCATAGCTATTTAAATATTCTATTTCATAAAAACACTCCATTCTTTTAAACCATTATTTTATTGTGGGACTTTCTGAATCTCGCCATTTTTTTGGTATTGCCCCCTTTGCCGCATTCATCAACTGGAGCACTATCGTACTCCTATTTTGCTTTATTGAACTGTTTGTTTTATGGAATACATACCCTTGGGTCTTTAATTTCTATATCCGTGATCTTTTATATACTGCCGCACACTCTGCCAATATACCCGTATCTTTGGGCACTCCCACCATACATGTGCCATTGTACCCCTCTGATCACACCCTCTCCAGCACAATGGGGATTTTTCTAATTCATCTTTATATTCTTACACAGGTGTTATATACCACCTGCCCAAACGTTTAAATTCATCTCTGTCGAGTCTATATCTATCGCCGTATTATGGACAGCTCTCATGACTACACTTAATTGTGCTCCTCCAAATGCGATCCCAATTCTTTTTCCCATTTTTCAATGAATAGAGGTATTTTCGGCTCCGCTAGCTCTGTAAGTAATTTATAAATCTGAGAGATACAAAGTTTTGACTTCGTCTGCAAATTACACAGCCCTTCAAATGGAAGAAGTTCCTCCTCCGACCTAATAGGCTGAGATAATGTTAATATGAAGTGTCTCCGCGGAAAATACAGCCATTCATCCAAAATCATTCATTTATTTTTCGGTTTCCATTCCTGATATATAAATATCTTTCTCTATCGTCCATTGACAGATGCAGCTCTTATACTACTTAGACCATTGGGTTATGCTGCCCCCTGCAGGAGTAGTACTAGGCAGGAAAAAAAGCAATTCACCACGCCCATGGGACTGTCCCTATATGCATACCCCACACACACACCCTGCTCCAGCAAAACCTTTTTTTTCTGCCTACTGCCTAGTTAAGGAGTAGGACCTAGGTTTCCTGCTGGGACTTTGGTCTCAGGTTTTTAATTCTTTTATGAATATTTTGTTTTATTTATCTTTACTCGCTTTGTTAGTTAGTGTTCAGGGGGATCCGCCTGGTGATTTACAAGCAATGCCGGCTGAGGTTTTGCACTGGATAATCTAGATCCCTAAGGTCTCCCAGCCTGGCCTACGAGCATGAGCAGGTTATAGTCCTGCACTAGGCCTCACCATGACGGAGCCCCTTTTTGGATGGGGACGAGCCTGCGAGTGGATGTCTCAATGGGATGTGACGACCTGGAAAGCCCTGAGTCCTACTCCTCGGCTGGCAGCACCCCCACTCTGGGTGGGAGGTGGTCTGTCTGGAGCGGAGCCCACCCGGTCCATGGTATGGTGAGTAAATGCAACCCCCCCTTGTCCCTTGGTGATCTCGGGGGGGTGGGGGGACGTGGACCCTCTCCTGGGGATAATGGGTCCTGGACTTCCTAAAAGATCTACCTGGGCCCTGTTCCCTGCCCCCCTCTCCCGCACCCTGGGGGGCACTATTAGTGCAGCGCCCTGGGGGTGGTGGAGATGGTACTTATTCCTGCTGGGTCTGGTTGTAGATCCCTTGTGGCCTTCATATTTGGGGTTCCTGACCGCATGGTGTGCCGTGGGTGCCGCCATCTTTAGTGTGGGCAATAGAGCTTTTCCCCATTGATTTGTATGGGGCAGCCATTTTCCCTGTGCTTCCCATAGACTTGCATTGGCAGCCATTTTTGTGTAGCGCTATGGAGCTACACAGGCAGCGTGACCTTTCACATACCAGGTTGATGTCATATCCTGTGTCTCACTTTCCTGCTGCAAAGACCGATTCAGGAGGTTTTCTCTAAAGGTGGTAAAGTACTGGGGTCTTTGTAGCATATCCCTGCGCACTCTATCTCTATATATATATGACCGCGATTGGTGCTTTTAAGTGACAGTACTCCTTTTTTTTTTTTTTTCTGTTTTTACTATGGAGTCCCAGGTAGTGATTTCACCCTCAGACCCCCTTAGTGCGACTACTGGATCTTCCGGATCGCAGTCGCTGGCCATGATTTCAGCAGCACTGGAAAGCCTGGCGACCAAGGTCGATTTTTGTTATAAAAAGGGTTACTAGCCACAAACGGCCGCTGCCTTCACCATCATTGGTGGGGTCCTTTGATTCAGAGACTTGTATGGTCGCCACGGATGCCCCCCTACCTGAGGGGTCGCTGTCCTCTCAATCGGATGGTGAAGAGGACCTGTCCTCTTCAGCTGCAGCTCGGGAATGCGCTTTGGTGGAAGCCCTGATTGTTTCAGTAAGGGAAACTTTGAGCATTTTATGAATTTTAATGATATTGAGATTTTACTGTTTGCCCTGCACCATTAATAGGTGTTCTAACTTCTCTCCACTCTATCCAAAACTAAAAAAAAGTTTTGCCTTTAGTTCTAGTTTAGTGAGGGCCCACCCCACATTCAGAAAAAAAATGATATATAATTCCATTTTTTTTTTTTTCTCATTCTCTTCAGGGTGTTAACCGGTGAGGGGGGGGGGGGGCGAAGCTTGCCCCGCTCATTTGTTTGCTAAGTGGGGTGTGTCCTCAATTTGTGCATACTTAGTGGCTCACTGCTTTGTAGAGCTAGCTCTGAGGAAGGGGGTCTGTCCCCTGAAACGCATAAGCTTTTAAGATAAGATACCTGTCTCACCTGCTGGTGAATTTGATGAGCTTAATGCACTAGGCATTTATGTCACTGTCATTTTCTGTATTATTATTTATTTATATATATATATATTTTTTTTTCAGTTTTATTTGTGCACAATGTCCATCTTTTCTGTAGGCAGCAGTATAACCCTAGGCCACTTATCAAATATGTGTCCCTCAAGGAACTCCAAAAAAAAAATAAAGATTTTAAGGGGAGTCCAAAAATATATATTTTTTTTTTTGTAGTTCTTAAACAGAAAAACAAAATGCTACCAACGGCGTTTTTAACATATCAAAAGATCAGTAATTACCATAGACTTTATACCTTGTGGGTTTTCTGTTGACTCACATGATAAAAGCAAAACAAAAAAAAATGTTATCTCTTTTTTTTGGTTAATTTCCTTATTGCCAATTTAAACTTTTTTTCATTTTTTTTCTTTTTTTTTTTTTTTTCAGGGCAAATTGAAATATCATGAGCACGTCACCAATGGATTTGAAAACATGCCAGCAGGATTCATGGGAATGCTCAAGGGAGAGAACATTGGGAAAGCAATTATCAAAGTATAGATTTTCATTCATGGAAAAGGAGGGGGGGGGGGAACAGTTGTTACTTTTATCCTCCCATTCTTGACTTGCTAAGAAGTAAAGCAAGGATATGGATGACCATCCTGAAAATGTGCCTGTAAAAACAAATTGGCAGTGACCGCCACCTTAATTCAGGCCTGACTGATTTCCTTCACTAAACTAAACTGTTTAAAAAAAAAATGAATTAATAATAAACAACCTGAACATCATAATCTTTTATATTCGAATAACCGTCCATTACTGTCCATTAAAAGATGTGTTGATCACATTTGATTACTCCTGTTTGGCATCATATCATATTGGCAATTTTCCACACAGTCTGTCCCCAAAGGTGTTGCTGTAGCAGGGACGTGCGGTGAGGTCAGTGGCTGATGAGGCACTGGCTAGTATGAGCCAGATACACACAGGTTACATATTCGCAAGTATATGTATTTGATTCTCATTATGTAGGCAATTGCAGTTCTACTCCTTTATCAAAAATATTTACAAACGCTGTCCCTTTTAAGATGTTTTTCATTTACTCTTTTTGTTGATGCTGGAAACCTTATTACTAGCAAAGCTGACAATAAAGATTGTAGAAAAAAAATAAAACATGTCTCTTTATTTTCTGAAGCCAGAAATATAATAGTAATATTCAGTAATAAACAAGTAAACAATGGGTCCAGGGTTATGTACTAAAAGGTGAAATGCAGGAGAATTTTAAAACCGTGAAAGTCCTACTAAAAAAAAAAAAAAAAAAAAAAAAAAAAAAAAAATATATACACACAGTATCTCACAAGTGAGTACACCCTTCACATTTTTTAAAATATTTTATTGGATCTTTTCATGTGACAACACTGCTTGTATAACAGTGTAAATTTGTTGTCCCTTCAAAATAACTAGACACACAGCCATTAATGTCTAAACTGCTGGCAACAAAAGTGAGTACACCCCTAAGTGAACATTGGGGGTTCTGAGTAATTTTCTATCAAAAAATGATGATTTTTACATGTAGGAGAGACGTTTCAGAATTGGCCTGGGTGGCAAGTGGTTAATTACCATAAATAATATACAAATAATTATTTTTAGATTTGTTTTTAGGGTAATTTTACTATATTTTCAAAAACTGTACTCAAGGTAGCTTAATGGACAAATTACTGAAGTTATAATGTCAAACCAGCAATTTCACAGTAAATGGATAAATAATAAATTATGTTATAAAATATAGCATAATGGTATTATATCTTGCTTGATTAAAAAAAGTACCTTTTCAGCAGCATTTCCCTCTTAACAGTGTGAGAAAAACCTGGGATTATGGGTAAACCTTATACCCATAAACCCATGTTTTTTCCTTGTAGTTAAGAGGGCTGGAAGGGAACATTTTAGACACATGCCCCCTTCTATGACACTGCAGCGAGAGGAGAGCCTCCACTGCAGAATTGTTATTGGACAGCTTGGGCCAATGGTGCTCCAAGCTGCCCATTGAGCGCAGTGCCTCTGAAATCAGAGGCACTGTGAGCTCATCTCCTCAGCAGAGGCGTACCTAGGGTCTCCAGCACACGGGCGTTCCGCATGTCCGTATATCATCCTATTCTTTTGCGGGTGATATACGGACATAATGTATGTCAATGGCATTGCGGATGTCAGCAGATGACCATCCGCTGACATCCGATTTTCGTCCTTTCAGTTCTGTTACGTTTTTTGGAACGGAACAGAACCCCATTTTCTCTGTCGCTCATTGACAGACGCAGTCCTCTTGATTAATATCAAATTGGGTTATACTGCCCTCTACAGGAGTAGGACACTAGGCAGAAGGAAAACGTTCTGGGCACACCTTAGGGGCAGTCCCAGAGGGTATATCCTCTCTCTCTCTCTGCTACAGGATGTTAGGTCCTTACTCCTGACTAGACAGAAAAAAAACTAAGTTCCTTGCTGGGATCTTTGGTCCTGGCAAGATTTTTTTAGAAATTTTTTTTTTTTAGGCAGCTTTTTTCTCCAGTTGTTCCTGTGAGATCTTCAAGCAAGTATGATGGAGCTGGGCGACGGGCTGGATGTTGAGATCCAGTGGTCACCCCAGTCAGCCTACGAGCGCGTGCAGGCCCTAGCTCCGCGCTGGGTCGGCCGCGACAGTCCCACTGGACGGGGACTGACCCTGCGAGTTAAACGTCTCGCCGGGACGCCGACGACCAGTTGGAAACTGAGTCGCGGCATCCGTATTGGTCGACAGCCCCCTCACCTTGGTGGAGAGGGGTTCTGTCAGGAGTTGGCACCCGCCTGTTCCGGTATGGTGAGTAAAATGTTCCCCCTCTCCCCCTGACGGGTTTTTGGGTGGACGTGGGCCCCTCCCTGGGATGATTGGACCCTCATGATCCTGGGTCCCCCCTCTATCCTATAACAGGTGTCACAGATCCCCCTCTTGAGGGTGATTTGGTGAATAAGAACCAGGAGGCTTGGTTTGGGAGCGGACTATCGGAAGTCACTGTATGAGTGGGCACTGTAAAGGGACCATGACTGAAGTCAGTGGCTGGCATTACTGTTAGGATGGTCATGTAAGAGGGTGATTATGATCCTACCTGATACATAAGGTTGCAATGCCTGGACTACCGCCATCCACCGCCGACATCCTCCCGCAGGCCGCACACCTCCCGCAGGCAGCACAGGCCGATGCCTGCCTTCCGCAGGCTGCACGATGTAGCAGGCGCTGCCATCTTTCCACAGGGCCGCCATCCTCCCGCAGGTCGCGCGGGGCCGCCATCTTGGCGTAGCCTCGTGTCTCCAGCATGGGGGCGGCCATTTTGGAGATGACCAGCTACCTCGAGGAGTAGCATGGGAAGCGCCGGAAGGCGTGGAAAGGGGCGGGGCCGCCTCCTTTACCCGGGAAAACGATCCATAAGACTTCCTATCTGTAAGAGACAGCGCTGTGAGCAGGTTGATAGAAACTTCTGTGCATCAGGTGGTGAGCCTTGGGGTCTCTCTCTCTCTCTCTCTGGGGTCCAAAGCAGGTAACACTGAGGGGCGCTGTTGCGCTGGGGGATTGCAAAAAAAAAAAAAAAAAATTTCTTTGCAATTTTTTTTTTTTTTTTGTTTGCTGGCAAGTGTCTTGGATTAATCATGGACCCTGCCACACAAGTATCCCTACCTGATCCCCTCGAGGTGGCCGCAGGACCCTCCAGTGCCCCACTTATGATTGATGCATTATCAGCAGTTTTGGAGTCTTTGGTATCCCAGGTGGAGGTGGCCTGTCAGGGACGGGGGGGCAAGAAAGCGACCCCCGCCTACCCCTATTTCACCTGACACTTCAGATACGGATTCTGAGCTTGTCACTGCAGCTGCAGGTCCCTCTGCTGGGGCTGCTGTCTCGGGTACGGTCTCCTCCACGGTGGACGCACTAGTCATGTTTGTCCGGGAAACCTTAAATCTTGAGGTTACACCGGCAGAGGTAGCTGACACGGAAATTCCCTTTGGTACCAGCAAGCCTACCAAAATGGGGAAGGTTTTTCCCTTGCCCAAATGTTTTGGTAATCTAATTAAGGAAGAATGGGATCGTCCGAAACGCACCCCTGCTATTTCCAAACGCATTGCTAGGCACTATCCGTTTGAGGAATCCCTCCTTAAAAAATGGACGGTACCACCAGTGGTGGACTCACCGATTTCCAGACTAAATAAAGCCACTGTTATCCCGTTGGAGGACGCTCCGTCCTTTAGGGATCCGGTGGATCGAAAGGTGGAAGCGGAATCCCGCTCCATTTTTTCCCTGATAGGGTCAACATTTAGGCCAGTGGTTGCCATTGGTTTAGTTTCACAAACATTGACAGAATGGACCGAATTGTTACGCCGTGACATAAAGGGGAGAAGTATCCCCCCGGCAATATCAGATTTGCTGGAGCAGATTATACAAGGGCTACAGTTCATCTGTGACACCGCCCTGGACGCCACTCCCTTGCTAGGGCGTGCATCGGTTTCAGCAGTGGTCCTCAGACGCGTGCTGTGGTTAAAGTGCTGGTCGGCGGATCAAGGATCCAAAAAAGCTTTGGCTAATCTCCCTTTTCAAGGGGATCGCCTGTTTGGGGCCACCTTGGATGAGATTATAAAGGATCTCACTGGGGGCAAGAGCACTTTTTTGCCACAGACTGCTAAGGGTAAAGGACCTCGAAACAGGCGAGGACCTTCCTTTTCCACTCATAAAAAGTTTGTTTGTTCCGCTGGGGCGGGCGATAAGGGGAAGCCCTCCAAAGCCCCTTCAGGGGGTTTCAAAGGGCGCTGGTCGGGTAAACAAAAGTCCGGCTCAGCCAAACCTGAAGATAAGACCAATACAGCCTGAAGGTGCGCCCCCACCGGTTTCTGGATCCATGGCTTTCCAGAATCCCGGACAAAGGGGTTCGCGAGGTCATACGGTCAGGATATAGGATCGAGTTTCGATCACTTCTACCGGTGCGATTCTTCCCTTCCAACATTCGACTATCCCCGGATCGCTTATAAGCTTTGCGGGGGGCAGTAATGGACTTGATGCAACAGGGAGTGGTAGTTCCCGTTCCATGAGCAGAACGTTTTCAGGGGTTCTATTCAAACCTATTCACAATACCCAGAAAGGAGGGCAAGGTGCGTCCAATTCTGGACTTAAGAGCACTCAATCATTTTGTCCGGGTACAAGAATTCAAGATGGAGTTCATCTGAACAGATCAGTGTTGTTTTCACTTTTCCCAAGGATCATTCCTAGTTCCCACCAGGAGCTGGAAGATTCAGTGAACGATTCGGATGTTCCTGTCCGTCAACTGGCCTTCCCTTCCGACTTGCATGAGGATCCTGGGACTGATGGTTGCCTTCTTAGAGGCAGTACCGTAGGCCGAGTCTCATGCCTGAATTCTCCAAAAGGAGATTCTTTTCAGATGGAATCGGAATCCCGATTCTCTGGACAATCGGATCCGGTTGAGCGAGCGGACCAGGGAGTCTCTGGTCTGGTGGCTTCGGTCTCCGATGCTCAGCCAGGGGAAGTAATTTCTTCCGATAGAATCCTGGTTACCGATAAATGTATTGAACTGAGAGCGATCAGACTTTGTCTATTTTACTGGACCGAGCAGCTCCAGGAAAGCCCGGTTCGGATCCAGTCGGACAAGGCCACGACCGTGGCTTATGTCGATCACCAAGAGTGCCCTGGCGGCCATAGAAGTGGCCAGCATTTTTCATTGGGCGGAATGGTTTGTTCCGGCTCTCTCCGCGGTATTCACTCCGGGGGTGGAAAATCGGCAGGCAGATTATCTCAGCCGTCAGATTCTGGATCAAGGGGTATGGCCTCTTCATCCAGAGGTATTTCACCAGCTGTGCCTTCATTGGGGGATCTGTTGGCAGCTCGGCTCAACAGGTAGGTGCGGAGGTTTGTAGTCCGCTCCCGAGATCCTCGAGCGGACACAGCAGACGCGCTGGTCGCCCCGTGGGGACAGTATCAGCTACTGTATTGTCTTCCCTCCTCTCAAGTTGCTGCCGAAACTTTTTCGCAGGATAGAGGTGGAGGGAAT
Source organism: Pelophylax lessonae (assembly GCF_965119305.1). Classification (NCBI taxonomy): domain Eukaryota; kingdom Metazoa; phylum Chordata; class Amphibia; order Anura; family Ranidae; genus Pelophylax; species Pelophylax lessonae. The sequence goes on from NC_138768.1 coordinate 417,342,768, forward strand.
TCCAGTTATCCTGGTAGCTCCGGACTGGCCTCGTCGACCCTGGTACGCCGACTTGGTCAGGCTGGTCGCGGACGCTCCTTGGAGACTTCCTATCAGGGAGGATCTGCTGTCTCAGGGACCGATCTTCCATCCTGCTTTACAATCGCTGGCTTTAACGGCCTGGCTATTGAGACTCAGGTGCTGAAGGACAAGGGATTGTCAACTTCAGTTATTCCTACTTTAATTAAAGCAAGGAAAGCGACTTCCAGAAAAGTCTATCATCGCACATGAAGGTCTTGTATTGCGTGGTGTGAATCCTTTGGATTTCCTCCACGTGCCTATTCGGTGACCCGAATCTTGGCTTTTCTGCAACAGGGGGTTGAGCAGAAGCTGGCCTTGAGCACTGTCAAGGGTCAGGTTTCAGCGTTAGCAATTTTCTTTCAGAAACCTTTGGCTACCCATTCCTTGGTGCGGAATTTCATCCAGGGGGTGCGGCACCTGGCTTCGCCAGTGCGCGCGCCTTTACCGCCCTGGGATCTTAATTTGGTGTTGTTGGTTCTTCAGAAACCTCCCTTTGAAAATATCAGGGAGATTCCCTTGCTTACATTATCCCAGAAGGTGGCCTTCTTGGTGGCCATTACTTCTGCACGCAGGGTGTCAGAACTGGCCGCATTATCCTGTCGTTCCCCATATCTGGTGGTTCATAGGGATTAGGCGGTTCTTCGTCCGAATCCATCCTTCCTTCCTAAGGTGGTTTCAGAGTTTCATCTGAATGAAGATATTGTGTTACCTTCCCTGTGTCCTAAGCCCAGTCATCCTCGGGAGTTTGCGTTACATTCCTTGGATGTAGTTCGGGCAATCAGGGTATACTTGAAAACTACGGACTCGTTTCGTAAGACGGATTCACTTTTTGTGATCACGGATGGCCCCAAAAAGGGGTTGCCTGCATCTGCCGCGACTATCTCCAAATGGATCAGACAGACGGTGGTACAGGCTTATTCTATTAAGGGTCGGAATCCTCCATTCCCTGTTAAGGCGCACTCCACTCGGGCGCATAGTGCTTCCTGGGCCTTCCGCCATCAGGCGTCAGTGGTCCAGGTTTGCAAGGCGGCTACCTGGTCGTCGGTTCATACCTTTACAAAATTTTATAAAGTTGATGTGTTGGCATCGGCGGATGCCTCTTTTGGCCGCAAGGTTTTGCAGGCCGCAATTTGAGGAGACCGTTGGTCTACCTCTGTTTTTTTTTCTGTTGGGTTTTCAGTGGAGTCTCATCCTTTTTGTCTGATGAGCCTTTAAAACTTCTAGTTGGCACCGGTTGGGCCTTCTAGATTGGATTTTGATTTCTGTTATCCCACCCCTCATTTGTGGCACTGCTTTGGGACGTCCCAATTTGATATTAATCAAGAGGACTGCGTCTGTCAATGAGCGACAGAGAAAAATGGATTTTTGTAAAATCTTATCGTAAAATCCTTTTCTCTTAAGCTCATTGACTGACGCAGTACCCGCCCCTCTACTTTTGAGTTGGGTTGGGTTAAATTCTCTGACACTGCTTTGTGACATAACTAAAATCCTGTAGCAGAGAGAGGATATACCCTCTGGGACTGCCCCTAAGGCGTGGCCAGAACGTTTTCCTTCTGCCTAGTGTCCTACTCCTGTAGAGGGCAGTATAACCCAATTTGATATTAATCAAGAGGACTGTGTCTGTCAATGAGCTTAAGAGAAAAGGATTTTACGGTAAGATTTTACAAAAATCAATTTTTTGTTCCGTTTAAAAAATGTAACGGTTGCAAAATCGGATGTCAGCTGTGTCATCCACTGACATCTGCAATGCCCATAGACATGCTTTATGTCCGTCTATCATCCGCAAACGGATGGGATGATATGCGGACGTACGGAGCGGATGACACAAGTGTCATCCGCTCCGTGAAAAAAAAAAAGTGCCGGAGCGGATCGCAATGCAGTCTGCTCCGTGTGAAAGAGCCCTTGGATATTCTGTTGTTTGTCTTTTTACGTCAATTTCTATTAATTTTTAATCGTCTGCGTATCCATTAAAGATAATGTTTAGGTTATACAGTCCTTTTTCAATTGTTTTGACTCAGAAACAGATATTGCATATAAGCATAGTAGTCAGATGAGATTTAGGCTAAATAGAGCTTTTTTTGGTGGTATTTAATCACTACTGGAGTTTTTATTTTTTTTGCTGAACAAAGAAAAAAAGACCAAAAAATGTAAAAAAAAACCCCACTTTTCTTAGTTTGTTAAAAAATTTTGCAAACAGGTAATTGTTCTCCTTCAATAATGTGCGCTAATGAGTCTGCACTGATGGGCCCTGATAAGGTGGCACATATATATATATATATATATATACACAGTATAGAGGAGGCCAGTCCACATCCTGTGTATGTATGTAGATAGATTATATATAATATGTGTGTGTATATACACACAATGTATGTGTGTACATACAGTGCCATGCGAATGTATTCGGCCCCCTTGAACTTTGCGACCTTTTGCCACATTTCAGGCTTCAAACAAAGATATAAAACTGTAATTTTTTTGTGAAGAATCAACAAGTGGGACACAATCATGAAGTGGAACGAAATTTACTGAATATTTCAAACTTTGTTAACAAATAAATAAAAAACTGAACAATTGGGCGTGCAAAATTATTCAGCCCCTTTACTTTCAGTGCAGCAAACTCTCTCCAGAAGTTCAGTGAGGATCTCTGAATGATCCAATGTTGACCTAAATGACCAATGATGATAAATAGAATCCACCTGTGTGTAATCAAGTCTCTGTATAAATGCACCTGCACTGTGATAGTCTCAGAGGTCTGTTTAAAGCGCAGAGAGCATAATGAAGAACAAGGAACACACCAGGCAGGTCCGAGATACTGTTGTGGAGAAGTTTAAAGCCGGATTTGGATACAAAAATATTTCCCAAGCTTTAAACATCCCAAGGAGCACTGTGCAAGCGATAATATTGAAATGGAAGGAGTATCAGACCACTGCAAATCTATGAAGACCTGGCCGTCCCTCTAAACTTTTAGCTCATACAAGGAGAAGACTGATCAGAGATGCAGCCAAGAGGCCCATGATCACTCTGGATGAACTGCAGAGATCTACAGCTGAGGTGGGAGACTCTGTCCATAGGACAACAATCAGTCGTATACTGCACAAATCTGGCCTTTATGGAAGAGTGGCAAGAAGAAAGCCATTTCTTAAAGATATCCATAAAAAGTGTTGTTTAAAGTTTGCCACAAGCCACCTGGGAGACACACCAAACATGTGGAAGAAGGTGCTCTGGTCAGATGAAACCAAAATCAAACTTTTTGGCAACAGTGCAAAACGTTATGTTTGGCGTAAAAGCAATACAGCTCATCACCCTGAACACACCATCCCCACTGTCAAACATGGTGGTGGCAGCATCATGGTTTGGGCCTGCTTTTCTTCAGCAAGGACAGGGAAGATGGTTAAAATTGATGGGAAGATGGATGGAGCCAAATACAGGACCATTCTGGAAGAAAACCTGATGGAGTCTGCAAAAGACCGGAGAGTGGGATGGAGATTTGTCTTCCAACAAGACAATGATCCAAAACATAAAAGCAAAATCTACAATGGAATGGTTCACAAATAAACATATCCAGGTGTTAGAATGGCCAAGTCAAAGTCCAAACATTAATCCAATCAAGAATCTGTGGATTCTACCAAATAGAACTAGAGGTTGTATTTGATCACCTGTGCGTTTTTTTGTTTTTTTGCGCTATAAACAAAAAAAGAGTGACCGTTCTGACAAAAAAAAAAAGAAACAATTTTCACTTTCTGCTATATAACATTCCCAAAAATTCAAAATCAATTTTTTTTTAAACATTTTAGGCCAATTTGTTTTCTGCTACATATTTTTGGTAAAAAAAAAAAAATCGCAATAAGCGTATTTTGATTGGTTTGCGCAAAAGTTTACTTGCTGCATCTACTAACTGCGGGAAAGATTTGTCATTTTTATTGTTTTTTTTTTTTTTTTTATTAGTAATGGTAGCGATCTTTTTTGTGGGACTGCGACATTGCAGCGGACAGATCGGACCCCTGACATTTGACACTTTTGGGGGGACCAGTGACATTACTACAGTAATCAGTGCTACAAATATGTACTGTTACTGTACTAATGACACTGGTAGGGAAGGGGTTAACACTGCAGGTGATTAAGGGGTTAAATGTGAGCCTAGGGGATTGATTCTAACTGTTTGGGGGTGGGGCTTGTGAAATGATCAGAGACCGGAGATCCTACATAGAAGGATCACAGGCACTGTGTAATCATTCCAGAGAGAACAACGGTCAGCTGTGTTTACAACAGCTGACCGTTCTCTCTCAGCAGGGAGTGATCACGGGTGGCAGGTAGCAATCAGAGTCCCCGCTGACAAATGGGGGCGGGAGCATGCCGGTGATGGCGCGCGTTCGCCCCCTAGCTGAAGGCGCGCGACCGACGTAGAAATACGTCGGTTCGCGCAGGAGGGGCTGCCTGCCGCAGGAAATCGGCGGCGGGCGATCTGGAACTAGTTAACCACTTGCCGACTGCTCACAGTATATTTACTGCGGCAGTCAGCCCCTCACAGGCAGAGCGACGTAGGTCTACGTCGCTAGCCTGTGAGGCTCTGGGGAGCGAGTGCCACCGGAGGCGCGCTCCCGCTCGGTCACGTACCCCCCGCGCGTGTGACCGGCGGACCCGATGTCCGCCGGTCACTCGGCGATCGTCGGGGGAGAGGGAGCGGGAGAAAGGCAGGCGGCTAGTGTAAACAAGCCACCTGTCATTCTCCCCGGTGTAGAAACGATGATCACACGGTTCTACTATGTAGGACCGTTGATCATTGTTCCTACACCTCAAGCCACAGCCAATCACAGTTAGAATCATGCCCCTAGGGACACGCACAGCCCCTCCCTCTCAAATAAAGTTAACCCCTTCACTGCCAGTGTATTTTTACAGTAACAGTGCATATGTATAGCACTGATTACTGTAGAAATGTCACTGGTAACCCCAAAAGTGTCAAAAATGTCAGTCAAGGGTCCGATCTGTCCGCCGCAATGTCGCAGTACCGCAAAAAAAAAATCGCAGATCGCCGCCATTACGCGTTAAAAAAAACCCCAAAAATTACAGAAATCTTTCCCTTTGTTAGTAAACGCGATAACTTTTGCGCAAACCAAAATACGCTTTTTGTGATTTTTTTTTTTTTTTTTTACCAAACATATGTAGCATAAAACAAATTGGCCGAAAATGTTAAAAATTTTTGATTTTTACATTTTTTTGGGGGGGAATTTCATATAAAACAATGTGAAAAATATTGTTATTTTTGCAAAATTGTCGCTCTTTTTTTGTTTATAGCGCATGATCAAAAAAAATCGCACAGGTGATCAAATACCACCAAAAGAAAGCTCTGTTTGTGGGGAAAAAAAAGGACGTCAAATTCGTTTAGGTACAGCGTCGCACGACCGCGCAATGGTCCGTTAAAGTCACGCAGTGCCGAATCGCAAAATACCCCCTGGTCAGGAAGGGGGTAAAATCTTCCGGGGCTTAAGTGGTTAAGCGACATAGGAAGTTATGTTTTCAATCGACAGACCCCCGAGGAAGGGTATTTTTACCTGAAACGTGTAGGGCCTCTTTAGAACACATGCTTGATCATAGTCCCCAATTATGCATCTTTGTAAGCTGCGATTTTTCCATTTATTATTATTGTATGACACTCAGTTTTTGTATACGTTTTATATTGTTTGTATAATAAAATTTGCTATTTTATTGTAAAAAAATTTGTACATACCTTTTTTGGATGTCTAGTCACGCGTATAGTCCCACTAGGGCAGGGGTGGGGAACCTGCGGCCCGCACGATTGTGACGTCCGGCCCGCACAATCGTTACGTCCGCCCCCCCCCCGTGCCGCTGTGTCAGAAGGAGCCGATGGCTCCGTCCTGACACTGAGTCTCCGAAAAGGGTGGACCTGAGGCGCAGAGCAGTGCGCCTCGAGCCCACCCATTTGTGTGACAATAGCGAATGAAAATTCGCTATTGTCTCACGGATCCTCCTCCTCCTCGGCCAATGCCATTGGCCGAGGAGGAGGCGGGAGGACTCGAAGAGACGCAGGGACTGAATAGAGGAAGCCGCCGCTACAACAGGTAAGTCAAGTGCACTGGTCTGGGGGGCTTGGCACGCTGTTCACTCTGCATTGAAGGGTGCATGCCGTGGACTCTCTGTATTGAAAGGGGGCACGCCGTGGTCTCTCTGTATTGAAAGGGGGCACGCCGTGGTCAGTCTGCATTGAAAGGGGGCACGCCGTGGTCAGTCTGCATTGAAAGGGGGCACGCCGTGGTCAGTCTGCATTGAAAGGGGGCACGCCGTGGTCAGTCTGCATTGTAAGGGGGCACGCCGTGGTCAGTCTGCATTGTAAGGGGGCACGCACAGTGGTCAGTCTGCATTGAAAGGGGGCACGCTGTGGTCAGTCTGCATTGAAAGGGGGCACGCTGTGGTCAGTCTGCATTGTAAGGGGGCACGCTGTGGTCAGTCTGCATTGAAAGGGGGCACGCTGTGGTCAGTCTGCATTGAAAGGGGGCACGCTGTGGTCAGTCTGCATTGAAAGGGGGCACGCTGTGATCTCTCTGCATTGAAAGGGGGCACGCTGTGGTCTCTCTGCATTGAAAGGGGGCACGCTGTGGTCTCTCTGCATTGAAAGGGGCACGCTGTGGTCTCTCTGCATTGAAAGGGGGCACGCTGTGGTCTCTCTGCATTGAAAGGGGGCACGCTGTGGTCTCTCTGCATTGAAAGGGGGCACGCTGTGGTCTCTCTGCATTGAAAGGGGGCACGCTGTGGTCAAATATAACAGGCTAATTTTTAAGTTGATTATTTTGTACGGCCCCCGAATGATGTTACAAAAATCCAAATGGCCCTTGGCAGAAAAAAGGTTCCCCACCCCTGCACTAGGGGATACTCTCGCATTTACATATTTTGGGACGATGACCACCTATATCCAGGTATTGCATGATGTGGTAAACAATTTTTACCATTTCCTTGGAGGTGCTTGATAACAGCATAGAAGAGACAGTGGACAATAAGGACTTGGGGGGTCGTGAGTATTCTCTGCCTTGCATGAGGTTTTTACAAGCTGCAGGGCACATCTGCAAAGTTCCTCTGCCCTCTCCCCACCTCTGGGAGGTATGTATAGGGGCTAAGGGTTGTGCGAGATGCCTGGCAGTAGTTTTCTAAATGTCGGTTACTACCATAGGTGCAGAAGCAAACAGTCAGCCCTTGTCACTATGTCAGGCCATTACTTTGCAACCTTCTCAGGCCAAAACCTGTGGCTGCCATGTTTACTCTAGGCTGTGAGTATTCTGGTGTGCATTCCACTAGCCTGCTTACAGCCTTGGATATATCTCCTGTTGGTGCTGGCTGCCGGAGATAACTGGGAGGGAGGCTGGGTCCTCATTGAGAGCCATAGGGACAAGGTTTTATCACTGGTGTGAGTTTTGAGGTCCCTTAGAGGCATTCTTGCAAATTGGAAAATGTAAGGAATCCTTCCATGTCACAGACTTCTATCCTGTCCTCGGCCAGGACCCCCTCCCTTTGGAGCCTTCAGGGGCCCCTGGTAATTCCCTTCTCTTTTAAGCCTTTACTTCCACCATGGGTGGCTTTGTTTTGCTCATATGCATGTTCTGCTTCAGAAATCCTGTAAGATGCCCACCCCCTTTTTCCCCCTCTCCTGATTTTTTTTGAAGAGTCAGATATGAAAGGCACTGCTGCTGTGTTGCACCAAGCTACTTGAAGATCTTGTGTCTGACTTATGCAATAGTGAGGGTGAGGTGTCTGCTTCTGTTATGCTTTAGGAAATAAAGCTAACATTAAATCTGTCCAGGAAATCTTAAAGATTGAGGATACCCCTAGTACTTCTGGGTTGCCTCAATTTCTATATAGTTCCCACAAACCACAAAACAAAAAGTGTTCTGCAAAGGTCTTTCCATATAGCTCCTATTTTATCTACAAAGAGTGGCAGCTACCAAGTTCCTAAGACTAACACCTAAGAAAACACCCGTGGTTTCACACGGGTGTTCTCCACAATGCGCATCTGCCTGCTCAGCAGAGTATCTCTTTGCTGATCCCTGCTGAGCAGGTGAATTACAGGTTCTCTATGGGGCTGTCCAATGGAAATGGACCGCCTGTCTGTTCCCATCCGACTGTCCTTGATCTGCTGGATGGATTGGAAATGCATTTCTCATCTTTGTTTTTGGTGGACAGGATCAGATCGGATGCCGGTGAGTGCCAGCAGACACATGTCCACTGACATCTGCCGCTCCATTGAGAACAATGGCTGGTCTGATCAGGTCTGCCTGAAAAAATGTTTCTTGGTATGCTATCCTATTAACCTCTCCATGACCATGCTAACCGAAAAACTTTTTTTTTTTTTTCAGTCTTTTTTTGTTTGTTTAGCAAAACTAAAAAAAAACAGTAGTGATTAAATACCACCAAAATAAATCTCTAAGGCTCCTTTCACACGGCCGCTCCGCTGCTTTCCGTGTGTCCGCAAATCATCCTATTTTTTTGCGGATGATTTGCGGACATTAATGTAAGTGAATGGCACTGCGGATGTCAGTGGAATACCATCCGCTGACATCCGATTTTCCTCCTTTCAGTTCTGTTCCGTTTTTACGAATGGAACAGAACCCCATTTTTCCATCCGTGTAAAAAACGGAAAGGAAGGAAAATCGGATGTCAGCGGGGTCATCCGCTGACATCCGCAATGCCATATACTTACATTATGTCCACAAATCATCCGCAAACGGATGGGATGATATGCGGGCACACGGAGCGGATGACAGAAATGTCATCCGCTCCGTGGAAAAAAAAAAAAAAAGTCCCGCAGCGGACCTTTCACACGGAGCGGCCGTGTGAAAGGAGCCTATCTGTCTGATAAAAATTTAGTTTGGGTACAGTGTCGCATGACTGTGCCATTGTCATTCAAAGTGCAACAGAATATTAGGGGTTTTAGCGATCCAATTAGGTGGCAAGTAATGTTTAATACAGTAAAGCAATTTTCCCCCGTCCATTATCTCCCTGCAGGAAACTCGTTTAAAATTGTCTACTTTAAACTGTCTGAAACTATCACAATTTAGCACATTAATACCTTTCTACTTCTACTACATATTCGAGAGGTGTTTTTATATTGAATGCAAATGATGTTGATTTTGCATGTGTAACGAAACAACCGACCCACACTGTACTTGTGGGCTTCCGTCAGTATACGGCTTCCTACAGTCCAGTACATAGATATATATTCCAGCCGCCCTACATACAAAAAATAGCCTAAACTTAGCTTGTATGTGTCTGAAAACATCAACTCCTTATTGAACAAGAAACAGACTTTAATACACTTGAGAATGATGTCAGTCACTACATGAACAATGGCTCGAATATTTACCCTAAACATCACACTATGGTTAGATAACGAGGTACAGCTGACTCCTTGCTAATCCCATCTAGACAAGGTTATCATTAACACGCTAATTAACTCAGCATACTAAACCTCTTAAGCCCCGGAGGATTTGGCTGCTCAAAGACCAGGCCCTATTTTGTGATTCTGCACTGCGTGAATTTAACAAACAATTGCACGGTCGTGCACCGCTGTACCCAAATGAAATTGAAGTCCTTTTTTTCCCACAAACAGAGCTTTCTTTTGGTGGTATTTGATCACCTTTTATTTTTTTTGCGCTATAAACAAAAAAAGAGCGACAATTTAAAAAAAAATAACAATTTTTTCACATTTTTTTTTAATATGAAATTCTCAAAAAAAAAAAAAATGTAAAAATCCAAATTTTTAACATTTTAGGCCAATTTGTTTTCTGCTACATATTTTTGGTAAAGAAAAAAAAAAAATCGCAATAAGCGTATTTTGATTGGTTTGTGCAAAAGTTATTGCGTTTACTAACTTCCGGAAATATGTATATCATTTTAATTGTTTATTATATTTAACTAGTAATGGCGGCGATCTGCTATTTTTTTTTTTGCGGAACTGCGACATTGCAGCGGACAGATCGGACCCCTGACTGACATTTTTTACACTTTTGGGGGGTAACAGTGACATTACTACAGTAATCAGTGCTATAAATATGCACTGTTACTGTAATAATGACACTGGCAGGGAAGGTGTTAACTTTATTGGTGATCAAGGGGTTAAGTGTTTCCCTAGGGGCGTGATTCTGTTAGGGGGCGTGGCTAGTGAAGTAATCACAGAGAAATGCGATCCTATATAGCAGAATCGCATAGCCTCTGTCATTACTTCAGGGAGAATGACAGACAGCTGTGTTTACATCAGCCGTCTGTCTTTCTCCCTCTCCTGAGGGAGATCGCGAGTTGCCGGTGGACATCGGAACCGCCGGTCACATGTGCAGGCGCTTCATTTGCAGGTTTTATTAGGGAGATTGGCCTGGTGGATGTCTGGAGAATATTACATCCTTATGATAAAGTTTTTTTTTTCTTGTTTCTCAATTACCCATAAAACATTATCTAGAGTAAACTTGGCATAGCCGCTTCTACAATGTTACCGGTGATAACTGAAGTGAACTATGCATCTAGGGCAGGGGTGGGGAACCTTTTTTCTGCCAAGGGCCATTTGGATTTTTGTAAACTCATTCGGGGGCCCTACAAAATGATCAACTTAAAAATGAGCCTGTTATATTTGACCACAGCGTGCCCCTTTCAATGCAGAGTGACCACAGCGTGCCCCCTTTCAATGCAGAGTGACCACAGCGTGCCCCCTTTCAATGCAGAGACACCACAGCGTGCCCCCTTTCAATGCAGAGACACCACAGCGTGCCCCCTTTCAATGCAGACTGACCACAGCGTGCCCCCTTTCAATGCAGACTGACCACAGCTGCTACCTGGCCTTCAGTTCATACGTTCACAAAATTCTACCAAGTGGACCTTAGAGCCTGTGAAGGGGCTCACTTTGGTAGTAGCGCGTTGCAAGCAGCTGTATAGTCTTAAGTTTTTTTTCTTTGCTCAGGGGCAAGTTTGGGACCCTGTGTCCCCTCCCCTCAAGGTTATTTCTTTAGGACATCCCAAATAGTTATTACCAGCTCTGTGTCCCGTGATGTACGATGAAGAAAATAGGATTTTTCCTACAGCTTACCTGTAAAATCCTTTTCTTGGAGTACATCACGGGACACAGAGCTCCCTCCCTCTTTTTTCTGGGATCTTCATTGCTTGCTTCAAAAACTGATGTTCTTCCTGTATGGGAGGGGTTATATAGGAGGAACTTCCTGTCGGTTGCCAGTGTCCATTCACCTGTAGGTGGCGTATAACCCAAATAGTTATTACCAGCTGTGTCCGGTGATGTACTCCAAGAAAAGGATTTTAAAGGAAATTTGTAGGAAAAATCCTATTATTTTAAAGGGGGGAGGGGGGGTGATTCTTTTCTATACCCACTCTATATTATCTAGGCCATTACTGTAAACCACTTAAGCCCTGGAAGATTTTACCCCCTTCCTGACCAGGCCCTATTTTGCGATTCGGCACTGCGTGACTTTAACAGACAATTGCGTGGTCGTGCGACCTAAACAAATTTGATGTCCTTTTTTTCCCACAAACAGAGCTTTCTTTTGGTGGTATTTGATCACCTGTGCGATTTTTACTTTTTGCGCTATAAACAAAAATAAGAGCGTAAATTTTGCAAAAAGAACAATATTTTTCACATTTTTTTAAAAGAAATTCCCCAAAAAAATAATGTAAAAATCAAAATGTTTTAACATTTTAGGCCAATTTGTTTTCTGCTACATAGGTTTGGTAAAAAAAAAAATCGCAATAAGCGTATTTTGATTGGTTTGCGCAAAAGTTATTGCGTTTACTAAGGGAAAGATTTATGTCATTTTTGTTGTTTTTTTTTAACGAGTAATAGCGGTGATCTGCGATTTTTTTTGCGGGACTGCGACATTGTGGCGGACAGATTGGACCCCTGACTGACATTTTTTACACTTTTGGGGGTACCAGTGACATTACTACAGTAATCAGTGCTATACATATGCACTGTTATTGTAAAAATGAGGGAAAGGGTTAACTTTATTGGTGATGCAGGGGTTAAGTGTGTCCCTAGGGGCGTGCTTCTAACTGTCAAGGGGTGTGGCTAGTGGTGTAACAACAGAGACATACGATCCTACATAGCAGGGAGAATGACAGACGACTTTGTTTACATCAGCCGCTTGCCTTTCTCCTTCTCCACCGGGAGATTGCGAGTGGCCGGCGGACATCGCGTCCACCGGTCACACGCGCGGGGATGTGCAGGAGGGGGCGGGAGCGCGCCTTCCGGCGGCGCGCACTCGCCCCCTAGAGCCTCACAGGCTAGGGACGTAGTACTACGTCGCTTTGCCTGTGAGGGGCTGACTGCTGCAGTAAATATACTGTGGGCGGTCGGCAAGTGGTTAAATAAAGATCTCTCAGGAAAAAAAAACAAAAGATATGAAAAAAAGAAAAGAAAAACCTTGTAACAGAGTCCCACCGGGGAACTAGGTCCCGACTCCTACACTAGGCAGAAAAAATGGAGCTGTCTATCACAGCTGAGTGGGTTTGGCAACAAGTCAGAGCTGTCCATTGGCTGTGCACTGTTTTTTTCTTACCTAGTGTCCTTCTCTTGAAGGTGGCACTATAACTATATGGTCAAGAATGATATTGAGCTGTGTCCTTTAAAAGAATGAAAGTAGTACAAATTTTATTCTAGAATTCGTCCTGCATAAAAACACATTAAAATTATGATTCTGGTACAAAGCATTACAAAGTTGCATTACAAATTAACCACCTCAATACCAGATACATTCACCCCCTTCCTGCTCGGGCCAATGTTCAGATTGAAGTCACACTTTGAATGACAATCACTTGGTCGTGCAACACTGTACCCAAATGGAATGTTTATCTTTGGATATCTTTATCTAAAACATTGGAGGAGAATGCGAAAATAGAGAAATTGATCCCCCAGGGTCCCCTCTCAGTAGTGGCAAACTGGTGCCCCAGACCACAACAGAGCCATCACCAAGGGGAGTGACACTATCCAGGGCACTTTGGTTTCCACAGTCCTGCGCTGGCTGAGGCTCAATCACCGATCCACCAAAACAGGTGGCACAACCAGTAATCTGCAAATGGGAACATAACCAACAAGGCATGGTGAACATAAACAAATACACTGGGCCATATACTAGAATTACAACATCCCACAGAGAAATATGGACAAACATAACAGATTCAACATAAAAGGCCAATCAATCTCGAACAGAAGGCTGAAAGCCTATTAATCCTAAATCTTTTAATTCAGAGAAAGGAGGATTCATGATAGCAGCAGAGGTTGCCAGGCAGACAGACAACCACAGAATGAAATGTTGATGAAAAGGAGTTGCTCTGGCAGCATCATATCCTAAAAAATGGCCAACCAGCCATAGAGGCTGGAAGGAAAAAGACCCCGATTGTAAACCACTTGAATTATAATGATTTAAAGAGGAAGAAGAGTGACAAGACACCCATTCAAAAAGTAGGCAGGTTGGAAAACCATACCACAACCCAGACTGGTGAACAAGACTGAGGTAAACTAACATGACAGCCTTAAAATTATGCCTTTACTTGCATGGAAATGCCCAAGGTGTGAGGCATCGATGTATACGTGGCTATGTGCATCCTAAAGCGTTACTAAACCCACAGTAAAATCAGTCTGTATAAGCAGTAAAGCATGCTTGTTATAATCACTGTTGAACCTTAGGGGTTAATCCTCTGCATTGTGTAAAAGGCTGTTTGATCCTGTCTTCTCTGATCCTCCCCTTGTTCCACAGTCCCCAAACGATCTCCTTATAGAACAGAGCCTTGGGGCCAAGCTGCATATGCTCAGTTCGGTGTATATTGCTAGAGAGTTTTTTTTTTCCTTGGGAAAGTGAATGAGCAGCATAGGGCCGATCAGCACTTTACAGAGGGTTAGGGGTTTTGAAGGTTTCATAGGACAATCAGGCGAGAATGAAACCTCCTACAAGCTTTAACCAGACACCGATAAAAGTCACAAGACTGTTCGAACTGCTTAGGAGAAAAGATATTTAGCGGTTTATTTTTACCAAAACAATTGCGTTTCCATGTTCTTTGTACTTCGGAGGATGTATACCAGATACAGTGAATGCAGGGTCCTGGGTTTAGTAACAATAACTGTATGTGTGTGGGATTCTTTATTTTACATTTTTACTACTATTACAAAAGGGGCCCGTGGGGCCACTGGGGTGTAAAAATGGTACGGTGTCTTCACAACCAAGAATACTCAATGTTTTTAAAGTTTGCTTGACTTTAATTTGCAATCACATTTGAAACTAATATTACCATAACCTGCAAGATGTCTCAAAAATTTCAGTAAGTTGGTAATGTCTTTTTCCACTTTACATTCCTTGAACTTAGCAAGAGCCGTTGAATGGATTTTTGCCAATGACTGTCAAACTCAATTTCCTTCATCTAAAAGGTTGTGTAAGGATTACTGAAGCTCAGTAATCTCATTAGCTTACTTAAGCCAGGATAAATACAAAGTAGTACATAAGTCCAATGCAGATCGGTGTGCAGCATCTTCTGGTTCATTTTACCAAGTAAATCAAACAAAGCTATTCACTCTATTTTGTGCAAAATGTAAGTCTATTTCCACCTCATGGCAAATGGGAAGAGGCTATTATCAGCTGTTTTCATCAGTCCTGACAGTACATTTTAGAGAAGATATTGAAGGAGGAAAAAAAATAATAGTATTTTTACTTTAAAGCTCCAGAACCACAGGTATTTTAAGCACCACTGCAAGGAAAAAATACAGAATTTGGTATATGAATTTACACAGATTGCTGGTAATCTGGTACCTTAAAATTGTACTGATCCGTGTATCCTCTAGTCAGCCCTCTAAGGGTTCCATGGCTTTGTCTCCCAAATGTCAACTAACCACTTCAGCCCCGGAAGGTTTTACCCCTTAATGACCAGGCCATTTTTGTGATTCAACACTGTGTTGCTTTAACTGACAATTGTGCGGTCGTCCCCTGTACCCAAAAAAAGATGTCCTTTTTCCCCCACAAATATAGCTTTCTTTTGGTGGTATTTGATCACCTCTGCGTTTTTTCATTTTTGCGCTATACAAAAAAAGAACGTCAATATTTTCTACTTTCTGCTATAAAACATTCCCAATAAAAAAAAATGTAAAAAAAAAAAAAAATCAAATTTTTTTATCACTTTAGGCCAATTTGTATTCTGCTACATATTTTTGGTAAAAAAAAATCCCAAAAAGCTTATAATAATTGGTTTGCGCAAAAGTTAAAGCGTTTACAAACTACGGGATCAATTTATGGACTTTTATTTTATTTTTTTTATTAGTAATTGCAGCAATCTTTATTGGGCCTGCGACATTGCAGTGGGCAAATCTGACATTAAGTGACACTTTTGGGGACCAGTGATATTAATACAGTGATCAGTGCTAAATAATATGCACTGTTACTGTATAAATGACACTGGCAGGGAAGGGGTTAACACTTGGGGTGATCAAGGGGTTAAATGTGTTCCCTATATGTGCTATCTAACTGTGGGGGGGGGGGGGGTGGATTGAACAGAGGCAGAGAGATTGGTGATTCAGCTTAGCTGAATCACAAGATCTTTCCCTGTCTCTGACAGGAGAGCGGTCTTGCATTGTTTACATTCCAGACGGCTCTCCTGTCAGTTTTGCCAAAGATGGCGATCGAGCCTGCTCCTCCCGTGGTCTGCCTCCCGCTGTGTCACAGCAGAAGTGTGACTCCGGCGGCATGCGCGCCACCGCCAAAACCACGTGCACATAATCACGTAGATCTACGTGATTATGCGCAGCCGAGCCGCCCTGCCACAGTACATCTGCGTGGGGCGGTCGGCAAGTGGTTAAACACTCTGATCACAACACTGCACAATAAACTACCTTATAAACCTTTTCCGCACACTCATTGGATACTTTGGACCAATATCACTGTAGGTCAGAAGAGTTTGTGTCAGCAAAGTCACTGTGCTGATATTATACAACCTGCTGGGATCTTGCAGCCAGGTGGCTTATCCACAAAATACTTCTGAACTGCAAAAATGTTGGTCCAATGTATCTAACAGGTTTAGAAGCTTTTTGGGTTTGTAAAGCAAGGGCTCTCAAGCTGAAGCCTAAGAAAAGTGTGTTATAGAGTGATAGAATGTGGTGTTATTGCATGAAAACAGTCCCCAAACATCTCCTACCTTTGGAGGATGACTCTCTAAGGTCATATAGCGATTAACTGTGCAGGTTAAAGTATGCACTTCGGCCAGGTAAGGGAGCAAAAATTATAATTATATATATATATATATATATATAACAAATTGAAAAGGATTAAAAGAGGTGCATGGAAGCCAGCCAGCCCCCAGTCTGCCACCAACCAAGTAGACCTGTCTCGATATAAATAAGGAACAGGGGTTTAGTTGACACGCATTTGCAAACGCATGTGTAAGCACCCTGTTTTATCTGCAGTCCCTAAAACTTTTAAATTTGAGTGTCTCCACTCTGGGAGCACATGGCTGCTAATGCGTGGATAGGAGGCAGGTGGGAGGGAGCAACCCAAACTTCCCCCAACCCACCTCCATCCACGACTGGTATAGTATCTCAATGCTCTAATAGCAATGTTCTTAAGATGGTACAAACTGAAAATGACCAGCTTCCTATCCACCCATTAGCAGCCATGTGCTCCCAGAGTGGAGACACTCAAATTTAAAAGTGTTAGGGACTGACTGCAGATAAAACAGGGTGCCGCGTCGTGGCTCTGCAGCTTACACATGTGTTTGCAAATGCGTGTCAACTAAACCCCTGTTCCTTATTTATATCGAGACAGGTCTACTTGGTTGGTGGCAGACTGGAGGGTGAGTACATCAGACTGGGGGCTGGCTGGCTTCCATGCACCTCTTTTAATCATTTTCAATTTTTTTTTCCGATACAGGGATGGAGACGCTGGGCATACCTGCCGGTGTCTCACTTAAAGTCCCACATAGCCCACATTGTGTATATATATATACATATATATATATATATATATATATATATATATATATGTATATATATACAGAATTTTTGTAAAATCTTACCTGTAAAATTCTTTTCTCTGAGTCCTCCGACAGTCGCCGCCTCCTCTAAGTCATCACTATTGGGTATTGTCCTCTGCTCCGCAGGAGTAGCTAGGCATATAGACTTAGTTAAAAACAAAAGGCATTTGCATGTATACACCCCTGGGGGCTGTCCCATCTGGCCAATACCCCCCTGCAGTGACCACTCCCAACTCAGTTTGGTAGCATAGCAGTAAGTAACAAGAACCCCAAAGAGGGGCGGGGGCGGCGACTGTCGGAGGACTCAGAGAAAGGAATTTTACAGGTAAGATTTTACAAAAATTCTGTTTTCTCTTACGTCCTCCGACAGTTGCCGCCTCCTCTTAGTCATCACTATTGGGATGTCCCAAAGCAGTATAGACATGAGGGGTGGGATACGCAACCGTAGAAGAGGCAACGCCGTACCCATATCAGAGAAAGGAACCTCACATACACTGTAAGAGAACCCACTGGGCAACAGAAAAAAACAATGCTCAACAGGAGCAACCGCCCAGGAAAGCAAACACCAACAGCCAGGGACCCATAAAAAAACAAGGGTCCTTCATGGCACTGCCGCACTGAGAACTTTGCGGCCAAAGGAAGAATCAGCTGATGCCAGAACACCTACTTTGTAGAATTTTGAGAAAGTGTGCACTGACGACCAAGTCGCAGCCTTGCACACCTGGGCCACCGAGGCTCTATGCCAACAAGCTCAGGACGTACTCACAGATCTAGTAGAGTGCGCCTTAACAGGGAAGGGTGGAACCCGTTCCTTCAAAGCATAAGCCTGTTCAATGGTCTGTCTGATCCATTTGGCAATAGTTGCTGCGGACGCAGCCATGCCCTTCCGAGATCCCTCAGGAAGAACAAACAGGGAATCCGTTGTACGAAAGGATTCAGTAGACGACAGGTAACCTTGATCACCCGGACAACATCCAAAGAATGCAAGCAATCTCCTTCGGATGCTTAGGCTTCGTGCAGAGCGAAGGCAGAACAATTTCCTTTTATTAAGGTGAAATTCAGTGACCACCTTGGGAAGAAAGGACGGAAGTGTTCTCAACATGGAGAACCAAGTAAGGGGAGCGGCAAGAAAACGCCGCCAGCTCCGACACTCGGCGAGCCGAATTGATCCCCACCAAAAAGGCGACCTTCTTTGACAACAGAGGCAAAGAGACCTCCCTGATATTTCCAAAGCGAGCACGCTGTAACACGGACAGAACCAAGTTCAAGTCCCATGGAGGAAAAGGCTCCTTCCTGGGAGGAGCCAAATGTCGCACACTTTGAATGAAGGTGCGCACCAAGGAATGAGACGCCACAGGGCGTTGGAAAAAGATAGCCAGTGCAGACACCTGGCCCTTTATCGTGGACAGCGCCAGGCGCTGATCCACTCCAGACTGGAGGAAAGCCAAGATTCTTGACACCGAGTAAGAACGAGGGGAGAACCCCCTGGACTCGCACCAGGTGAAATAGGCCTTCCAGGTACGGTAATAGACCTTACCAGAAGAGGATTTCCTAGCCTTGATTAGGGTAGGGATAACCTCAGGGAATAGACCCTTGTCCTTCAAGACATGGGTCTCAACCACCAGGCCGTTAAAGCCAGCGACTGTAAAGCAGGATGGAAGATCGGACCTTGAGACAGGAGATCTTCCCGCAGAGGCAGACGCCACGGAGGCGCCACTGCCAGGTGAACGTCGGCGTACCAGGACCGGCGAGGCCAGTCCGGCGCCACCAGATTTACCATGTGCGGTTCCGAGACCAATCTGCGAAGGAACCGGTATAGTAACTGAATCGGAGGAAAGGTGTACATCAGACGATACTGATGCCAAGGGGCCACCAACGCATCCGAGGCGTCTGCCAGAGGATCGCGCGTTCTTGCCACAAATCTTTCCACCTTTCAATTTAGCCGGGATGCGAACAGATCCACGTCTGGGGATCCCCACCACGCACACAGCATCTGAAAGACCTCCGGGTGTAGGGACCATTCCCCCTGATCCAGGGTCTGGCGGCTCAGATAGTCGGCCTGCCAATTTTTCACACCCGGAATGGGAACTGCTGAGATCGCCGGGACATGAGTCTCGGCCCAATACAGAATGTCGGTCACCTCCCGGGCCGCTCGAGCACTCCTGGTGCCCCCCTGGTGATTGATGTAAGTCACCGCGGTAGCATCGTCTGTCTGTACGCGAACAGGCAGGCCCTGGAGACGGTCCGACCACTGGAAGTGACAGAGTTTTATCGCTCGTAGTTCCAGCACATTTATCGAGACGGAGGACTCTTCCTCCGACCAAGTGCCCTGGGCAGACAGGTTGCCCAGGACTCCACCCCAGCCCGACAGGCTGGCGTCCATAGTAACCACTGTCCACACCAATGGACGGAAGGACTTGCCTTCCGCCACCGACAGGGACTGGATCCACCATAGAAGAGCCAATCTGGTCTGGCGACTCAAGGAGACATCCAGATCCAAGGACTGAGGAGGTCTGTCAATCCTGGCCAGGATCTCCGTCTGGAGAGCCCGCGTGTGGAACCGGGCAAAGGGAATCACATCGAAGGCCGACACCATCAACCCCAGGCCCCGCATGCAGGTCCTGAGTGACGAGGACGGATTGTCCCTGAGGGACCTGAGTTCGTCTCGCAAAGTCCGGAGCTTGGCCTCCGGCAAGAACACCTGTGCCTGAGCAGAGTCCAGAACCATTCCCAGAAAGGGAAGGCGAAGCGATGGAGACAACGCTGATTTTTGAACGTTGATGGTCCATCCGAACTCCTGGAGCGTCTGTACCGTGACGGACAGATCGCGCACAAGGTCCTGGCTGGCACGCGATCTCAGAAGCAGATCGTCCAGGTACCCCAGGACCGCAATGCCCTGGGCCCGCAGCAGGCCCAGGACCGGCGCCAACACCTTGGTAAACACCCTTGGTGCCGAAGCGAAACCAAAAGGTAACGCCACAAACTGGTAGTGGACCTCTGCGATAGCAAACCGAAGGTACCGCTGATGACCCTCGAAAATGGGGATGTGCAGGTACGCATCCTTCAGATCTATCGAAGCCAGGAATTCTCCTGGACTCAAGGCGGCCACAACCGAACGGAGAGACTCCATTCGAAACTTCCGAACACGCACGAGGCGGTTCAGTGCTTTCAGGTCCAGAATAGGACGCACTTTGCCCTCCTTCCTGGGCACAGTGAACAGATTCGAAGAAAACCCCCGAAACCCGTCCCGATGAGGACAATTACTCCCTGAGCAAGCAGGTCCTGCACCGCTTGATGCAAGTCCTGCAGACGCCCCGCAAGCAGATGGAGAGTGGAGGGAAAGAATCTGTCCACCGGCCGGGAAAGGAATTCGATCTTGTAACCTGATCGAACGATTACCCAAAGCCACCTGTCCGATATCCGGAGCAGCCAAGGTTGGAGGAAACCGCGCAAACGTCCCCCCACCCCTGAAACGGGTGAGGGCGCCCCTTCAGGCAGAGGCGGATTGTCCCGCCGAGCCGGCATTGCCGGCCTTCTGCTTACCCGCCCAGGGCTTCTTCTGGTTGCCCTGAGCCTTGAAGGGCTTGCCCTTGGATTGGTTACGAAAGGCACGGAAGGACCCCTGATTGGATCTAGGCGCAGAACCCCGCTTACCTCGGAAAGACTTGTTCTTTGGGTTCTGGGGCAGCATAGGGCGCTTGCCCCCCGTGACGCCTAAAACCAGGGTGTCCAAAGCCTCGCCAAAAAGGCGAGAGCCAGCATAGGGAAAATCGGCAACCGTTTCCCTTGAGGCCTGGTCGGCCGACCAGCCCTTCAGCCATAACAATCGCTGTTGAAGCACCGCGACACTAGAGAGGCGAGCCACTAAGGGGGCCTCGGCCAAGGCTGCATCACACAAGTACATTACTCCTCGGTGGATTTGATCCACCAATTTCAGCGGGGCAGGTGCAACACCAGCAGACACAAGATTGTGCTTAAGCATCTTAGTCCAAGCAGCAGCCGCCTGAGCCACCAGAACGGACGCGAAAACGGGTTTGAGCAACGAACCCACCACCGTATAGGAATAGCGAGATAGGGACTCCAACCGCCGGTCCGTGGGACCCCGGAGAACCGGGGCATCCTCAGTGGAAACTAAGGTAGCCTTGTTCAGCATGGCCACAGTGTGATCCACCTGTGGAGGCACACACCATTGTGATTCCGTAGCCGGATTAAAAGGATAAAGCAACCCAAACCGACTAGGTACCAGGAATGGACGTGTTAACGTGCGCTACTGTGCATTAACAGTGTCATGGAATTCTTCCGGGCAGGGAAAAACCTGCGCAGACTTGCAGTTCCTGTGCGTCCCAAACGGGGACACAACGCCCGGAGGACAGGGCTCATCCTCTAAATATAAGGTGTCCTAAACAGACACAATCAAATCAAAGATGGTCGCCCGTTCTGCAGGCGACCCCGGGGAGGGGGCATCAACCCCTTCCATCACAGTCTCCCCCTCAGACCCCAAGGGGTCCAAGCATGAGCGGGACCCTGAAAAGGGCACGCTCGCAGCAGCAGCCATATCACCATCTGAATCAGAGGAGAGGGACAATCTGGGTCTCTGACGAGCAGCACGTTCAGCCATCAGCATTTGCCTATTGGACACCAAAGTCGCCACTACAGCGGCCAAAGCAGGTCTCAGAGGGGCCACAGGAGAACTGGGGGCCCCCACCAAGGCCGGTGGAAATGTGCTATCCTGAGAATCCATGCTCAAGTGAGAAAAAAAGGACAGTGCAAGAATTAGGTGCTGTCCCCTTAAGAGCGCTGCGAGTGCGCAGCCCCCGCTCCAGCTATACAGACCAAAAGACCCCCATAGGAAAGGAGACAAAACTGAGCCAGAAGCGACAATACAGAGATATATTGAGAGCAATAACCTGCAGAGCCCCGCAGAGTGTTGCCACCGCTGTCCTGCTTCAGAGGAAAGAGGAAGTGCTGCAAAATCAGGCTGAACTATTCTGCTGCATGACCCAGGAAAAATGGCCGCCCCATAGAAACGTATGGGAGACTTCACCAAAATGGCCGCCAACATGCGGCCGAAACGAGCGCTCGGTCACCGCAAATATGGCGGCGAATGGCGCCAAATCAGCATGTTGTATAGCCCACAGAGAAGCTCACATGCCTGCCCATTGTAATAAAAAATGGCGGACCGCGTGGCTGTCACCCCGCCGCGGTCCATACACAGTCTGCACCCCCAAACACCGAAGTGACCCAGGGAAGGGGACCCCCAAACACACACAGCGCAGCAGCGCATGTACAAGCGATCCCCACAGGGATCGCAGCAGGGAGTCGCACAAGGTACAGACATGGGGAACACACAGCAACCAGGACTGCCACCCCACACAGAAGTACTTACCTGTACCCGATGGCGTGGGGAGCCTCACACAACGGAAAGCCGCTGTCCTCATCTGACAGGGAATGCCGTTTGCCAGGGACATTGCACTGCTGATACGCAGATGCATCCAGTGAGGTAGCCACCTCACAGCTGCATCCCTGCTGCGAACAGGGATGGGTCGTTCATAGCGCCAGGGCGAACTATAGCTGAATGCTCGATGGCGGGCTGGGGGTCCATCTGACCCTCTGTGCCCTGGAGAACCAGGGCGGCCAGTCCGAATCCCAGCACCGCATGTCCATCTTCGTCCGAAGAGTTAACTAAAAACTAAAGCTGACAAAATAAACAGCTAGTAAAGAAAGAAAAACTGACATTTTTCCAAGAAAATCAAATAAAAAAGAAGATAGGCTGAGACCGAAGCCCCAGCACAGGGAAAGCCTAACTACTCCTGATGCTAGGCAAAGTAAAACTGAGTTGGGAGTGGTCACTGCAGGGGGGTATTGGCCAGATGGGACAGCCCCCAGGGGTGTATACATGCAAATGCCTTTTGTTTTTAACTAAATCTATATGCCTAGCTACTCCTGCGGAGCAGAGGACAATACCCAATAGTGATGACTTAGAGGAGGCGGCGACTGTCGGAGGACGTAAGAGAAATATATATATATATATATATATATATATATATATATATATATATATATATACACACACATTATTTGAATGTGCACTATT
This sequence comes from Pelophylax lessonae, assembly GCF_965119305.1. Lineage (NCBI taxonomy): Eukaryota > Metazoa > Chordata > Amphibia > Anura > Ranidae > Pelophylax > Pelophylax lessonae. Next base: position 417,365,929 of record NC_138768.1, read on the forward strand.
CCTTAAACAAGAAACAGTTTTAGGAAGTTGGAAGTTAAAAACACACCAACTATTTAAAGTGGTTGTAAACTGCTGGGTGCATTTTTTCCCCTTTTTTTCCCCAGACCTGCAAGGTAAAGCCATAATGTGCTAGTATGCATTGCAACTTGCCTGAAAACGAAGCATTCCAGCAATACCATCCCTGGAGGCCGCTTCCATCTTCACCTGTCTTTCTTCTGGGTCTGCGGACTCCTGCTGTGCGACTGACCGGAGCCGCCATAACGTCACTCCCTCGCATGTGTGGGGGAAGCCACCATTTACAGCACCTGGTCTGTTCCTTCAGAGCGCATGTGCCAATGACATCATCGGCTGCATATATAGTCAATATCTCCTAAACAGTGCATGTTTAAGAGATATTTACAGTACCTATAGGTAAGTCTTTTTATAGGCTTCCCTATAGGTACAAAATTAAAGTTTTAAACCCCTTTAATATTTAGATAAGGCAAATGGAAGGTAAAGTAAAGATACTAAACAGGCTTGTGGAACCTTACACTAAGCACAGTAGTAGAGATGTATCATATCAGACAATATCCAGCTACAAAGCACAGTTAAAGCACTTTCTGCTTTTTTATTGTTAAATAAATGGTACTCTGCAATATATTCCAACTTTGTACAGCTAAATTATTAAACAATGTGCAAATGTTCAGAAAAAAATCAACTCTTGTAAACAAAATTATTCTGTTAAATATCTTTCACAGAAAACAAGTTACAATTCTCCAAACTTTAAAACGTTCAGCAAATCAAGAAAGAAGAGCAAGGTAACTTCTTAAAAGATCAAGCTATACGTATCAGTTATTGCTTCTGCTTTAGGATCACCAGCGGTCTCTGTAGTGCATTCTATTGGGGCTTGGAAAACTCAACGAGGTATTCAGACATAATGTCATGAACCCATAAGTCCGTGTCTGGGAGAGATGTGTCCACCAAGTAAGCCACAACCTTCCGATCCCATGAATTTGTGTTCTCATGAACTGCCTGTATAAGTGCCACAAGAGGTTTATTTTCCACGTGGTTTCTGAACACAATAGAAGCTTCTTCAGACCACTGCTCACACTTTATACCTACAAAAGAAATAATAATTTACATTCAGTTATATCAAAATTAATGATTCATTAGGCAAAAAGTATAAGTCTTGTTTTTTAACCTTTTTTCAGTCATGCCACCCTTAAAATTGGATTTTTGTAAGAACTTACCGTAAAATCCTTTTCTCTTAAGCTCATTGACAGACGCAGTCCTCTCTGATTAATATCAGTAGGGTTATACTGCCCCCTACAGGAGTAGGACACTAGGCAGGAAAAAACGTTCTGGCCACACCTTAGGGGCAGTCCCAGAGGGTATATCCTCTCTATCCCTGCTACAGGATGTCAGTTATGTCACAAAGCAGTGTCACAGAATTTAACCCAACCCAACTCAAAATAGAGGGGCGGGTACTGCGTCTGTCAATGAGCTTAAGAGAAAAGGATTTTACGGTAAGTTCTTACAAAAATCCATTTTTCTCTGTCGCTCATTGACAGACGCAGTCCTCTTTGATTAATATCAGTAGGGACGTCCCAAAGCAGTGCCACAAATGAGGGGTGGGATAACCGAAATCAAAATCCAATCCAGAAGGCCCAACCGGAGCCAACCAGAAGCATCAAGGACTCATCGATCAAAAAGATGAGACCAAAGTGAAGATCCCAACAAACCCTCGAGGTAGACCAACGGTCTCCTCAAACAGCGGCCTGCAGGAACCTTGCGGCCAAAAGAGGCATCCGCTGATGCCAGCACATCAACCTTATACAATTTTGCAAAGGTATGAACCGACGACCAGGTAGTCGCCTTGCAAACCTGAACCACTGACGCCTGATGGCGGAAGGCCCAGGAAGCACTAAGCGCTCCAGTGGAGCGCGCCTTAAGAGGGAATGGAGGAACCCGACCCTTAATAGAATAAGCCTGTACCACAGTCTGTCTGATCTATCTATAGATAGTCGCGGCAGACGCAGGCAACCCCTTTCTAGGGCCATCCATGATCACAAACAGTGAATCCGTCTTACGGAAAGATTCCGTGTAGTTAAGTACACCCTGATCGCCCGAACTACATCCAAGGAGTGTAACGCAAACTCCCGAGGATGACTGGGCTTAGGACACAGGGAAGGTAAAACAATATCTTCATTTAGATGGAAATCTGAAACCACCTTAGGAAGGAAGGATGGATTCGGACAAAGAACCACCTTATCACTATGAACCACCAGATATGGGGAACGACAGGACAATGCGGCCAGTTCTGACACCCTGCGTGCAGAAGTGATAGCCACCATAATGGCCACCTTCTGGGATAAAGTAAGCAAGGGAATCTCCCTAATATTTTCAAAGGGAGGTTTCTGAAGAACCGACAACACCCAATTAAGATCCCAGGGCGGCAAGGGCGCGCGCACCAGCGGAGTCAGGTGCCGCACCCCCTGGATGAAATTCTGCACCAAGGAATGAGTAGCCCGAGGCTTCTGAAAGAAGATTGCTAACGCTGAAACCTGACCCTTGATAGTGCTCAAGGCCAGTTTCTGCTCAACCCCCTGTTGCAGAAAAGCCAATATTCGGGTCACCGAGTAAGAACGTGGAGGAAACCCAAGGGATTCACACCACGCAATGTGAGACTTCCATGATAGATCTTTCTGAAAATCGCTTTCCTCGCTTTAATCAGAGTAGGAATAACTGAAGTCGACAACCCCTTGTCCTTCAGCACCTGGGTCTCAACAGCCAGGCCGTTAAAGCCAGCGATCGTAAAGCAGGATGGAAGATCGGTCCCTGAGACAGCAGATCCTTCCTGAGAGGAAGCCGCCAAGGAACGTCCGCGACCAGCCTGACCAAGTTGGCGTACCAGGCCCGGCCCGATGAGGCCAGTCCGGAGCCACAAGGATGACTGGAATTCCCTCCACCTCTATTCTGCGAAGAAGTTTCGGCAGCAACTTGAGAGGAGGGAAGGTATACAGTAGCTGGTACTGCCCCCACGGAGCGACCAGCGCGTCTGCGGCGTCCGCCTGAGTATTGCGGGAGCGGGCTACAAACCTCCGCACCTTCCTGTTGAGCCGAGATGCCAACAGATCCACATCCGGGGTGCCCCAATGAAGGCACAATTGGTGAAATACCTCTGGATGAAGGGACCCTTCCCCTTGATCCAGAATCTGAGACAAAACTGCCTGCCAATTTTCCACCCCCAGAATGAAAACCGTGGAGAGAACTGGAACAATTGTTCCGCCCAACGAAGGATGCCGGCCACTTTACGGCCACCTGAGCACTCTTGGTGCCCCCCTAGTGATTGACGTAAGCCACGACCATGGCACTGTCCGACTGGATCCGAACCGGGCTACCCCGGAGCTGCTCGGTCCAGTGAACCAGACAAAGTCTGATCGCTCTCAGTTCCAATACATTTATCGGTAACCTGGATTCTTCCAGGGACCGGAGCCTTTGAGCAGATAGTCTGCCGAGAACCCCACCCCACCCGGATAGACTGGTATCCGTGGTGACAATCGTCCAATAGATCGGGAGAAATGACTTCCCCTGACTGAGCATTGGAGACCGAAGTCACCAAACCAGAGACTTACTGGTCCGCTCGATCAGCCGGATCCTATTGTCCCGGGAATCGGGATTCCGGTTCTATTTGAGAAGAATCTCCTTTTGGAGAATTCGGGTATGAAACTGGGCAAACGGTACTGCCTTGAAAGAAGCCCTTATCAGTCCCAGAACCCTCATGCAAGTCTGAAGGGAAGGCCAGTTGACAGACAATCACAACTGAGTCGTCGACTGAATCTTCTGGAGTTTCCCCGCAGGGAGAAACACTTTTACCAAGGATGTGTCTAAAATTAGGCCTAGATAGTCCAGTCTCCCGGTGGGGACCAGGGATGACTTCTGCAGGTTCACCAACCATCCGAACTCTTCCAAAGAGATCTTAGTGATCTCCAAGTTTAGCAACAGAGCCTGTGAAGACTCCGCATGGAGTAGAAGGTCGTCTAGGTAGCCTAGAACCGATATGCCCCGCTGTCGCAACAGCGCCAAAATTCGGGTCAAGACACTTGTGAAGACCCGGGGAGCAGAGGCGAGACCAAAGGGTAATGATAGAAACTGATAATGGTTCTCTCCCACAGCAAAGCGAAGGAACGCTGATGTCCTGCGTGAATGGGAATGTGAAGATAGGCATCCTTGATGTCTATGGACGCCAAAAAATCCATTTGATGCAGGGAGACCACCACTGCGAATGGACTCCTTTTTGAATTTTTGCACCCGGATAAAACAATTGAGCGCCCTCAAGTCCAGAACTGGACGCAGGTTGCCCTCTTCCCTGGGTACTGTGAATAGGTTCGAGCAGAGCCTCTGAAAACGTTTTCCCCAAGGAACCGGACCACTCCTTGTATCAAGTCCGTCACCCCAGCAGAGCCTTTAAGCGATCCGGGGATAGTCGTATGTAGGAAGGGAAGAACCGCACCGGTGGAAGTGATCGAAAACTCGATCTTGTATCCCCCCCGTATGACCTCGCAAACCCATTTGTCTGGATTTCTGGAAAGCCACGGGTCCGGAAACCGGTGAAGATGTCCCCCCACCCCAGATATGGGTGGGGGCGCACCTTCAGGCTGTGTGGTCTATTTTCAGGTCTGGAAGGACCGGATCTTTGTTTACCCGACCAGCGTTAAGCCTACAGCACCTGGTATTCCCAGGCGGTTTCTCATATAAGGTACTTAACAGGCCCAACCTTGTTTAGCTTCCGAGATCAGACGAGATCGGGCGCATTCAAAGTGATGCTGCTGTAGGCCCCTTTGAAACCCCCTGGGGGGTTTTTGGAGGACTTTGCCTTATCACTCGCCTTAGAGGAACGAAAAACCTTTTTATGAACAGAAAAAGAAGGTCCCCGTCTGCGACGAGGTCCCTTACCTTTCTTAGCCTGTGGTAGAAAGGTGCTCTTGCCTCCAATGAGACCCTTGATAATCTCATCCAACGTAGCACCAAACAGGCGATCCCTTAGAAAAGGAGAGATCAGCCAAAGCTCTTTTGGAAGCTTAATCCGCCGACCAGCACTTTAACCATAACATGCGCCGGAGGGCCACCGCCGAGATCGATACAAGCCCCAACAATGGAGCGGTGTCCAGGGCGGCGTCACAGACAAGCTGTAGCCCTTGTACCATAGTCAATGTTTGTGAAACCAGAACAATGGTAAACACTGGCCTAAAGGCCGACCCTACCCGGAAAATTATGGAGCGATCTCCAACCGGATAACAGTAGCTTTATTTAGTCTGGAAATCGGTAAATCCACCAACGGTGGTACCGTCCATTTGTTAAGGAGGAATTCGTCAAACGGATAGCGCCTAGCAATCCGTTTGGACATACCAGGGGTTCGTTTTAAACGGACCCACTCCTCCTTAATTATAACATCAAAACATTTGGGCAAGGAAACACCTTTTGCCATTTTGGAAGGCTTGCGGGTACCAAAAGCAATTTCAGTATCAACTGCCTCCGCCGGTGTAACCTCAGCCGGACAGACACAATCAGTGCATCCACCGGCGCTTCGTTTTGCGCTATGGCGGAGACAGAAACGTCGTCCTCTTTCTCCGAGGAGACGGGACCCGACAACAGCCCCAGAGGAGAAAGCTGCAGCAGCAGCGACAGGCTCAGAATCTGTATCTGATGTGTCAAACGACATAGGGGTAGGCGGGGGTCGCTTTTTAGCCCCCTGTCACTGACAGGCCACCTCCACCCGGGATACAAAAGACTCCAAAACCGCTGACAATGCATCAATAGTAGGTGGAGAACTGGAGGGTCCTGCGGCCACCTCGAGGGGATCAGGTGGGGATACATGTGTGGCAGGGTCCATGATAAATCCAGGAACACTTGCCAGCAAACAAGGATTGCAAAAAGAAAAACATTTTTTTCTTTTTTTTTTATATGTAATCCCCCAGCGCAACAGCTCCCCTCAGTGCCACCTACTTCGGACCCCCACAGAGAGAGAGAGAGAGAGAGAGAGAGAGAGAGAGAGAGAGAGAGACCCCAAGGGCTCACCATCTGATGCACAGAAGTTTCTACCGAACTGCTCTCAGCGCTGTCCTTGCAGAACAGGAAGTCTTGTGGATCGATTTACCCGGGTAAAGGAGGGGGCTCCGCCCCTTTACACGCCTTCCGGCACTCCCACCGCTACTCCACGAGGTAGCTGGGTGTATCCAAGATGGCCGCCCCATGCAGGAGACATTAGGCTACGCCAAAATGGCGGCCCCGTGCGGCCTGCAGAAGGATGGCGGTCCGTGCGGCCTGCAGAAGGATGGCGGTCCGTGCGGCCTGCAGAAGGATGGCGGTCCGTGCGGCCTGCAGAAGGATGGCGGTCCGTGCGGCCTGCAGAAGGATGGCGGTCCGTGCGGCCTGCAGAAGGATGGCGGTCCGTGCGGCCTGCAGAAGGATGGCGGTCCGTGCGGCCTGCAGAAGGATGGCGGTCCGTGCGGCCTGCAGAAGGATGGCGGTCCGTGTGGCCTGCAGAAGGATGGCGGTCCGTGCGGCCTGCAGAAGGATGGCGGTCCGTGCGGCCTGCAGAAGGATGGCGGTCCGTGCGGCCTGCAGAAGGATGGCGGCCCGTGCGGCCTGCAGAAGGATGGCGGCCCGTGCGGCCTGCAGAAGGATGGCGGCCCGTGCGGCCTGCAGAAGGATGGCGGCCCGTGCGGCCTGCAGAAGGATGGCGGCCCGTGCGGCCTGCAGAAGGATGGCAGCCCGTGCGGCCTGCAGAAGGATGGCGGTGCGTGCGGATGCATCGCTTATGCGATAGGTAGGTGCTTGATCGTATCACCCCTCTGCATGGCTGTTTCAAACAGTAACGCCAGCGGCGCCCTGTCTCCATCCCTGACTGAGCTCAGTCATGGCTTCCTTCCTTTTACAATGCAGGCTCCTTGCAGTGACTCATGTAGATAGTCAGCTCCCAAACCAAGCCTCCTGGGGTGGTATACCTGCACGTAGGGAGATTTGTGTAGTGTGTCACAGGATAGAGGGGAACCCGGGATCTGAGGGTCCGACCATCCACAGAGGGGCCCGCATCCATTCCCAAAACCCGACAGGGGGGGGAGGGGGAACATTCTACTCACCATACTGGAACAGGCGGGCACCCACTCCTAACAGAACCCCTCTCCACCGAGGTGGGGGGGGCTGTCGACCAATACGGACGCCGCGACTCAGTTTCCGACTGGTCGTAGGCGTCCTGGCGAGACGTTTAACTCGCAGGGCCAGTCCCCGTCCAACGGGACTATGTCGCGGCCGACCCAGCGCGGAGCTAGGGCCTGCACGCGCTCGTAGGACGGCTGGGGTGACCACTGGATCTCAACATCCAGCCCGTCGCCCAGCTCCAGCATAATTGCTTGAAGATCTCACAGGAACAAAAAACTGGAGAGAAAAAAGCTAACTAAAAAAGATTTATCTAAAAAAGCTGGCCAGGACCAGAGATCCCAGCAAGGAACTTAGGTCCTTACTCCTGACTAGGCAGAAAAAAACTGACATCCTGTAGCAGGGAGAGAGAGAGGATATACCCTCTGGGACTGCCCCTAAGGTGTGGCCAGAACGTTTTTCCTGCCTAGTGTCCTACTCCTGTAGGGGGCAGTATAACCCTACTGATATTAATCAAAGAGGACTGCGTCTGTCAATGAGCGACAGAGAAAAATAATTTTCAGTCTTGAGGCACTGCAGTGTTAAGGCTTAGATAACGTTACTGTGGGTTGGTGATGTGCGTTACTGACATGCAGACAAACCTGCTGCTCTTTGGCAGATGCACAAGAGTGCCATTAATGCCTAATGGCTGTATGCTACACACAGCCGCACAGATGTAAACCAAGAACTTGTTCATATGTGAGAATGGTGGACAGTAAAATCACTCAGTTGTGTCGCAGTTTTACTACGCCCGAACTGCTCCCCCCTTTAGCTGGCAGAAGCCAGGGTAATATACATGCTCTAGATGCGGCAGGAAGTATAACCCCAGGTAAATGGGGCCACACTGCAAGCATTACACACAGGTGCCGCATGGAGGTGCTGCATTTAGGTGGTGAGTAGGTAATTATCGCTTCTTCACCTGTCAAATGCCTCTGAAAAAGGGATTCAAGAAGAGATTGCTTTTCAGAAGAGGGGCAGTCCGTGCCACTATTGTGAGTGAGCCCTAAAAAAAAGCAGTTCTGATGGTACAGGAGTATGGGTCAAGATTAAAAGTATCGTACATACCTGCATACACACGAATGCAAATAAACATACACATGCATTTAAACAAATACACACACAAACTCAACATACATGCAGCAACACACGTACTCAGAATATTTAAAAACTGCAGTACTTTATCCGCACTACCGGGTACTGAACTATAGGGGGAGGTGGAGCAGGTCAGGATTTAGGGAAGACTCCTACCTCTTCCACCTCTCTGCTTTTACTGTCCTGATCAAGCTCCTGCAGTGCTAATTTGCAGAACAGTGGGAGCTCGATCACAGCCTTTTTCTTATTTACCAGGATGGTGCAGCACCCCTAACGAGCTCAGATGGCACCCCGGTTGAGCAAGGCTAGCATGGCATAACTAATGTTTTACTATTTTTTTTTTTTTTGTGTAAGTGTAAAAAACTTCTGAGAAGTTGTGGTCTGTGTCTTTGCCTGTAGGTTCACCCTTCAATTTATCATGGCCACCAGGACAGAAAGTGATTCAAAATTTTACAGTTGTCTCCAGAAATGGAAATAAGGGAAATCTTTACATAGGAACATAAGTTATGGCGACAACTGTCTATGGGAAAACTTCCCTTTGAAGAGAGGAGTTCCCCTCAGTTCCTGTTTTTATCCCCCAGCACAGGAAATAAAGGAGAATTCTCACAATAAAAGACTGAGGGGAAAAAACAAAGAAGAAGGCACAAGGCATTTCAACATTTGTACCTATTCAAGTCAAGGATATTACTACTGCTTTATATGTCTTCATGCAAAGCGCTCTTCCAGATGCCGATACACTTCTCCTAGAGAGTGACAGATTTCAAAAGAGCCCTAACACTACCCAAACCTAATTGTCTGCCCAGGGACATCATTGTGAAAACCAGCTCTACTACAGGTGACCTCCCACATTTGCTACCACTGGATGTACTAATTTTGGCTCTTTCACCCACAAAGGCATGAATTGTGCCTTCTCTACACTACCAGAAGAGAAACGGGTGATGGCTAACTTACGCATCATCTCTACAAGTCCCACCAATCAAAGCACTACACACGCCGAATCTGCTCCTTTGGTTCTGTTATGGGCGAAGACATCAAAGAAGTCCAGGAACAGTGTTGGGATTTTTTGTAATCCCATCTATGGCTTCATCACCTCGTAGGGCTTCATGGGCAACTAAATCTCTAGGGTCAACAAGACACTAAAGCCTAATAAATCCCCGGTTCCAGATGGACTTCCTAATGGATATTATACATTCTGACACCCCATTTAGCTTAGCGGCCCTGAAACCGCTAACTTTATGGCTTACTACCAAGCTGCACAATTAGCACTTAATACTGCAAGAGGCCCGACTCAACATTTGGTTGATATGGAGGCACTATCGTGCACCGAATGTTCGGTCTCGGCTTTGATGCGAGTCCTATGCCTTCTTTTTCACATTCTCTGTATGGAACATGGAACACAGGCATCGAATGAGGAAGAAACTCTGCTCGCCAAACCCCCCCCCCCCCTGTTAAAAAAAAAAAAAAAAGTCGCTGCCAGGTCTCTCTCCACAGAGTGTGGGAGAAAAACGGGTTGATACGAATAAGTGATTTTCAATCTGGAGACAAACCACACGCTTTAGAATACTACAAACCTATCTTTCATTTACCATCCTAAGAAATGTTTTATCACCAGATTACCTCATACTTGAAAGATAAACTTGGGAAAACTGCTGGAAATCCATCTCACTTTTTCAAAGCTCCTGTACAACCAGAGATCCAATAAAACGACCATAATTTAATTGCATACAACTATTTGATGGACCCAGATTGCAAGTTTTTGTATATGGAGCTTTGGGAGAGAGAATTTAATTTCTTCTAGGAACTTTCAGAATGGCATGACCATTAATAATCGTTTTAAAATGTCCATCAATACAGCCTTGGTGGAATCAAACTACAAGACACCATTGAGATGCTTTAGGCAATGTGGCAAGGAAGGCACAATTGCACATATCTGGTGGATATGTCCTAAGGTGATTAGTTTTGCATAAGTGTTCAATTTTATATATTCGGTGAACCATTACTAGAACTCTAGAGATCGCTCTCTTAAAAAAAATGGATAAGGGTATAACCAAATAGAGCGCTTGACTACGTTTATAATTGTGGCTGCAAGAATAGCCATTGCATATTGTTGGAACCAGTGACATTTGTCTATGTCAAACAAAAATTGAAATGGGCCATGATCAATGACAAAATGACCTAAATTTGATAAGACGTGGCAACCTTGGATACAATACGTTTAGTTGGATGAGTGAGGCTGAAGGCTACCCTGACTTCTGTTCCCTCTTTTTTTTTTTTTTTTTACTTCTTTTCTACCTTCCTTATCTACCGAGATATCCAGATTATATACACCCAAAATATGTTGTCCTTGACCATAAGTTCATAGCTATATATATATTATATGAAGCTTGTTTCTCTATGCCATCTAGGGCATAGATTAATCTGATAGGACATCTGTTTCATTTGTGAAGTCTGATTACACCTGCCTGTCCATATTTACATCTGGACATGTTCTTGTTATGCTTTGTATATTTCCTCTTTATAATGTACTATTTAACCATATATAGGTCACCACTTTTGTACAAAAATCAATAAAGAGATTGAAATAGAATATAAAACTGAATATTAGGCAGGCAGACAGGTTATTGCAACTCTGTATTCATCAATACTAGTGATCGACCGATATCGGTTTTTCGTTTTTCAGCATGTTTACCAGTTAAACGGCTTCTTTTCTTTTCATAAATTGCTGCCACTTCACTAAAAACACGCTCACTTGGCACCGAGGAAGGAGGAGCAGAAAGGTATCTTCTAGCATGAGAAGCAAGTCTTTTGTAGCGTGCCTCATTTTCTTTCCACCACTGAAGAGGTTCACTTCTTCTGTCAATTACTGGTTCCTTCAAATAGAGATGAAGTTCATCATCCAGGCTCATTATTGCAGATTCTGAAGAATGAGAGTGAGTTGCCAGTATTCTCTAGTTGCAGCAAAGCCTTTACTTTCTCAACTACATTTTGGTGAATCTTTTCCAGCATTTCAGTTCGATGAAATTGGTCACTCTTCAGTGTGTACCTTGGCTCAAGTATGGACATCATCCGCTTAAATCCAAAGTCAGACACTATTGTAAATGGCTGGTTATCAGTGACCATCATCTCTGTGATTACTCTGTCCAGCAGTTGGGATCTTCCATCCGATTTTAGCCACCTATTTTTTTCCTCTTTTTTTCTGAAATATATTGGTTATTGTTGCCTGGGATAGTGATGTTTCACCTTGTGATTCATTTTGTTTTTTCTGTGCTGCATAATACAATTCAATATGATGAACTGTTAGATGGGCCCAAAGATTAGACGTATTTTTGGTTTTTGCAGTTATTAATCCCATGCTTACATTGTTTTTGCAAGTGTTACACGGTGCTGCTGATTTTCATTCAGATGGAGAAGAGAAATAGTCCCAGACCACACTTTTAAATTTTACTATCTACATCCATCTCCATTGAAACTTGAAAGACACTAATGAATATATAGGCATATAAAAAAAATGACTGACAGGCCCCTTGTGGTGATGAGTGGCTGGCACCCTGTGGTGGGTGGCTGGCTGGCACCCTGTGGTGGCTGGCTGGCACCCTGTGGTGGCAGGCTGGCTGCCACTCTTTGGTGCTGGCTGGCACCCTGTGGTGGGTGGTTGGCTGGCACCCTTTGGTGGCTGGCTGGCACCCTGTGTGGTGGGTGGCTGGCAGATACAGGCCCAGGGCCTGTGGCTGGCTAGTTGGTACAGTCAGGCAGAGCCTGTGGCTGGCTGGTACAAGCCTGTGGGTGTGTGGGACTGGGAGGCTGGCTGGCACCGGGCAGCTGTGGGTGGGTGGCAACAGTGACTGTGTTACACAACGTGCACTGTGTCTGTGACTGGTCACTGTACTGTGATTTGATAAGAACTAAGAAATCACTCACTGTCCCGAATGTGCACTGCATGCAGAAACTCCGTGGCGGGTGTAAAACTCACTGTGTGCGCACATGTGAGACTCCAAACAAGGGTGAAGGAGGCGGCCTAAGAAGGCCACAGAAGCTGTCCCAGACTCCCAGTGTGCGGAGGCGCAACATACGCAATGACGTCACGTGCATATCGGCCCCCGATAGATCGGTGTTGCCGATAATCGGTCGATCTCTAATTAATACACCATTAAAGGGTTTGTTTACCTTTTCATCACCTTTTCTTTGAAAGCGTGGCCAAATCAGCACAGGAATAAGCGTGCTCTATTTTAAATCTGCACATGCACAGTGCCCTCCCTCTGCTTCTGTCACACAATTCTCTACCACAGCAGCAGCTGAGCTCAGAACGCACTGTACATGCACAGGTTTTACGCCTGCTCCTCTGCTGATGGGACCATGCATGACACAGCCGGACCACTCTAGGAACTTTGCAGACAGGCACAGAGAGGCTGCGTACAGACCACAGGTATGCCTTGGAAAGTAACCCTTCTCTTTTAAAACCCGTTATTTAATACACTAGCAAAGCTGAAATGCATAGATATTTTTTGAAAAGGTAATGTTAAAATAACACAAAATTTGAAGATGGATTTTTTTTTTTTTAAATGTTGGCAGTTTAAACCCTTGGTGCTGGACGCATGCAAATATGCAGCCTCATATTTGCGTGAATTGAGGTTAATAGCGCTGTGCGGAGAGCGCACTCCCCCGGCACATTGACTGGCATCTAAGCAAAAGCTTTTCGGATCACGTGACCGCCAATCACATGATCTTAAGCCACACCCTGCCTCTTAAACCTCCTAAAGAGCAGGGGGCCCCGGCGTGAAGAGGTTAGGTACCTGAAAGTGACCTGATATCTACCTTTGCAGTCCCTATACTACCGGCCTCAGAGTAGGAGAGGGCACAACAGCACAAAAAGGCAATCAGTTCTGCAGTGCCCATATACCAACAAGAAACGTGCTGATAGGAGGAGAGAGCAAAGTGACTGAAAGCAGCACATCTGTCAGGTTACAGGCTGGAGTGGGGAGACCTGTAAATGTTACTCAACTGCAGCAGAGATAACAAGTCTCCTGCCCTGCCAGACAAGGTTGTGCTGTGTGGCAGAGTTGTGTAAATCCCAAAACAAGAATATAAATTTTACAGTAGGTAAAATAGTTTCCATATGAAATGTAATTTGTGTTTAGCCAATTGCCTGGTATAAAGCTTTAATGCAAACCTACAATTATCTTACTGCCAATATGTTGGGACAGTTAAGTCCCAGTATCCATTCAGACAGTGGAAGGGAACTTGGCAGGCAGCATGTTAGACTCCACTGACGTCCAGGCATAAAATACATCTCTGCAGTTTCATACTTTGAAAAAACAATGTAAATGGCCTTTTAAAACACATTTTACAAGTAACTATGCCATATTGAAAAAAACTAGAAGGTATACATTTATTCATTCATTTTAGCTAGGCATTTTCTTTTAACTTGGTTAAGACCTTGAGACAGCTCAGCTGAACTTACTACATGCATGTAAAAGAGCAAATTTTGGTGGGGACTAAAAAAAAAAAAATGAATTGGAGAACATACAAATACACGATAAAAAGGGTGATTGTACACATTACCAACATTTAGGTTTGTTAATATTTTAAGGATTAGTGTGACATATATGGCCATCACCCGTAATGTATACAGGTAAAGAACAGGAAAAAAAAAAAGAGGGATATCGGACTGTACAGGCCAGAAAGCGAAGCATACATCAATTTGATAAACTATTGAAGTTTATTATATATCAAACATTAAAAATCAGACAGAGGTGCTAAAGCATCCATTTGTATTAAAAAACACAGTTTCCTGCATTTGTTCCTGAAACCAGAAGATGAGCACTATATGAGTTGGGTCCTCATATGCAATGCGTTTCGCCAGTTGCGTCATCAGAGTTGCAAAGACCACATAGTACTAGTACCTAGATATGAGTGTAAATGATGCTGCAGTTCTCCATAGATGAGTACTATGTGGTCTTTGCAGTCCTGATGAAGCAACTGGCAAAACGCGTCAGCATTATGAGGACCCAACACATATAGTTCTCACCTTCTGGTTATACTATCAAATGCAGGAAACTGCTTTATGTGTTTTTAATACAAATGAATGCATTAGCACCTGTTTGATTTTTAATGTTTGATATATAATAAACTTCAATATTTTATCAAATTGATGTATGCTCCTTTTTCTGGCCTGTACAGTCCGATATCCCTCTTTTTTTCTGTTCTTTACATTTATGTTGGTTAATCAACCATTTTGAAGAGTAATACTAGGAGATAAAACCATGAATGCAAATGGATTAGTTGAATGACCCTATAAAAACGTAAAAAAATATTTGAGGTCAACAGTCAATGTTCCTACCGGCAAGTTGACTTGTTATAGCCTGAAAAGGGAGTTGCCTGAATTCTTCAATTAGAGGCTGCACTTGACGAGAATTAACAAGCTCATGTCTGCCATAGTCCAGCTCATACACAGACACTAGGCCATTTGTGAGGATTCCTTTCAAAAGAACTCTGTACCACCTAAAATAAAAAAAAGTAAGGATGTTTTTAATAAGGACTCAGATTCTAAGCAATCGGTGGCTGCTTTAAAAGCAAACGTCATCAAGAAACAAATAAATGTCAGTCAGGAAACCTAAAGTATAAGACCCATTGAAGTTACTTCACTGACCCTATACAATCCCATTGCTCAGTGCATATACTATTCCCAAATACAGGATTCAGGTCTTGTGTAGAGATTCATACAATAGTTATGGTGATACCCTCATGCGTGCTGCCCATGTGCAATCCAGGGGATCCCAAGCTTCTCCTGCACTCTTCAGATGTTATGGACTTCCTGTATTATCTGCTGAGTCAAATACAGCTTTAATTGCACCCAGGAACTGAATTCAACATGGTTTCTCATGTAATGTCAAATACTCATATCTCGCATGTAAGATGGAACAATCAATGCACAGGAGAGAAGAGGATGCTTGCCACAGAAAAATACAGTTTATTAAAGTAAAAAATGTAAAAGCCAATGCACTTACATAAGTAAATACATGGATCAGGAAACACCACTTTACTTGGAAACCAGCGTGCACTTCAAAAAGTGGATAGGACATTAACAGAAGTTCGTATCCAACGCGTTTTATCATCAGTGAATGAGGTCTTTAGGAGCGTGTAACCTCCAGCTCCGGCTGTTCTAAAAAGTAAAACCCGCCTACTACACCCAATTGAAAACATATGGATCTCATTATACCCGACACCTATCAAATTACCGAAAATCCTAAAACCGGACCCCATTATTATAATGTGGTTAAAACATGGTGGGTTCATGCTAAAAAGAGGTTTGTACACTCCATATATACTTATTACTTAGCGCCCTCTATAGGTAAACCCTTATAGTGTGAGCCACATAGATAATGTAGTCTTTTTTTTTAGCGGTTGTAAAGCTACTCCATATAAATATATTGCACAGTGCCATCAATGAGTGCAACATTAACCACTTCTGGACTAGAAGGTTTTGCCCCTTAATGACGAGCCCATTTTTTGCGATTCGCCACTGTGTCAGTTTAACTGATAATTGCGCAGTCATGCGACACTGTACCCAAATAAAATCAATGTCCCCTTTTCCCTACAAATAGAGCTTTCTTTGGTGGCTTTTGATCACCTCTACGATTTTTATTTGTTGCACTATAAAGAAAAAAAAAACATATCTGGGAAAAAAAACAATATTTTTCAATTTCTGCTATTCGAACATTCCCAATAAAAAAAAAAAAAAAAAATTAAAAATTTAATTTTTCATCGTTTTAGGCCAATTTGTATTCTGCTACATATTTTTGACATTGCGGCGGAGAGATCGGACACCTGACACTTTTGGGGGGACCAGTGAAATTACTGCAGTAATCAATGCTAAAAATATGCACTGTTACTGTACTGATAGCACTGGCAGGGAAGGGGTTAACACCAGGGGCGTTCAAAGGGTTAAATTTGTCCCTAGGGCAGTGATGGCGAACCTTGGCACCGAAGAATGTTTTGAAACTACATTTCCCGTGATGCTCAACTACACTGCAGAGTGCATGAGCATCATGGGAAATGTAGTTCCAAAAATCTGGGGTGCCAAGGTTTGCCATCACTTCCCATAGGAGGTGCTTTCTGTGTGGGGGATGGACTTATGGAATGAACACAGAAATCTGTGTTCCTAAACAGGAGGATAACAGGAGCCCTGTGTTAATTGCTGACAGAACAGCGGTCTGCCGTGTTAACAATGGTAGACCGCCATTCTGTCTCCACGGGGAGCGATCGCGGGTGCCCGGCAGCCCCGCAGATCAGCTTCCCCTCTGGCGAATAGGCGTGCGCCCATTCGCCATATGGGTAGGTCGTTTCGCGGAAACCTGCCGCCGTATATGCTGGAAAGTTGTTAAAATGCAATTTGAACAAACCATTAACATCTCCCTATCCATAAAATATTAAAATAAATCTAAAAGAATGGTGAATAATTTTCATGAAAAAAAAAAAATAAAAAAAAAAAAATATATAAAACACACACACATATATATATATATATATATATATATATATATATATATATATATATATATACACACATACACACAGTGGGTACGGAAAGTATTCAGACCCCCTTATATTTTTCACTCTTTGTTATATTGCAGCCATTTGCTAAAATCTATTGGGTTGGTGAAATTCTCGCGCTGTCACTTTATATGAATCCTAAATTCCTTTAAAGCTGCAGGTACTGTTATTGGTAACCTACACAATTCAGAAATGTATAACAGGGGGGAGTACCGCGCTTAAAAGGTGCTTAGTGCATGTTATTCATACATTTAATAATTTACTTTCAGTGCTTTCAAATGTTTAAAATAAAATATAAATATTCTCCAGTGTATAAAATTATATAAATATTCTTCAGTGCATAAAATTTAAAAAAATTCTCATTAATAAATAAAATATTTCTTACAAGTGATGTAAATATGTGCTATAAACAATCCTTAAATATATCAAAATTTGTAAAAATGAAACATAAAAATAAAATGCCAGTGATAAATTATGTGCTTATAAGTTTCCAATAATTAAATAGTTCAAAAGTGAAAAAGTGCCAAAGTGTCCTTGTATATATAAATAAAATGGTGTATATTCAAACGCCTTTTCTTTCCCAAAATTCATGCAGGTGCTCTTCCATGCAGTGGCCACTAGGTGTCCTAAGCGCTCACCTCAATTGGCTTTATAACCAGCTTTGTATGGTATCATATGTAATCCTCCTTTTCTATGGTTGATGGGTCCGGTCACTAATTCTCACACTTATCCCTTTTAACGCGATATTCCAGGGGGTGTGTGTGGAGCCTTTGAATCACACTGGATTGTTTAACACCAAATGGGTTAAATATTGAATTTGATGTGAATTGTTTTATAAGTAATTTTTAGAAAATTATTTTAGAGGAAGATTTTAATCTTTTAAAATTTTAGGTTTTATAAAATATTGGACGAAGAACGTAGAGAAAATATACCCCAAAAAGTCCTAATATATATAAGAAAAGAAGTAAAAGTGTACTTAAGTCTGACAAAAATAAGAAATAAGGAAAAAAGTTGGATATAATAATAATATAAATGGAGCATAGTAAAAGTAGGTGAAGATGAAATATAATACAATAATAATAGGTCATTATAAAGTTAAGGGTAGATTTAAGATATAGAAGAACAATAATACATCAAATGGAATGTATAATGATCCACATAATTACATAGTGATTGTATACAATATTATATCATTGAGTATATGGATTCGCCGATACATCACTTCCGGTTTTTATTTTAGATTAATTTGGGTTTAGATATGGATTTTAACGTTATTATAATGAATAAAAGGATTTTAATGGTAAAGGGGAATATGCAATATTAGTGTATTATTTATAGATGTGGAGAAAAAGAGAGTAAGGGGAACGATGTCGTAATAGACTCCAAGAAAATGGCCATAGCACCACTTCCGGTTCTTATTAAATCTTATATAAACAACAAATATGGCGGAAAACCTATTTCCGGCTTCAGTGATATAAATAGAACGTCACAATGGTAGGCAAGGTATCCCTGGAAGAAGCTGTGTGGGCACGCAGCGTAACGCGTAGGACGCCAAACCGGAAGTGACGTAGCGACATTACAATTGTTATGCATTGGCAAAGACGAAGGAAAATGTGAGTCTGTTATTTTTATCTCTTTTAATAAAATCACCAAACGGTACCTCACTATTGTGGCCCCATTTATTTTGGAGATTCAAAGGCTCCACACACACCCCCTGGAATATCGCGTTAAAAGGGATAAGTGTGAGAATTAGTGACCGGACCCATCAACCATAGAAAAGGAGGATTACATATGATACCATACAAAGCTGGTTATAAAGCCAATTGAGGTGAGCGCTTAGGACACCTAGTGGCCACTGCATGGAAGAGCACCTGCATGAATTTTGGGAAAGAAAAGGCGTTTGAATATACACCATTTTATTTATATATACAAGGACACTTTGGCACTTTTTCACTTTTGAACTATTTAATTATTGGAAACTTATAAGCACATAATTTATCACTGGCATTTTATTTTTATGTTTCATTTTTA
Organism: Pelophylax lessonae; assembly: GCF_965119305.1. Taxonomy (NCBI): domain Eukaryota; kingdom Metazoa; phylum Chordata; class Amphibia; order Anura; family Ranidae; genus Pelophylax; species Pelophylax lessonae. Next base: position 417,384,778 of record NC_138768.1, read on the forward strand.
CAAATTTTGATATATTTAAGGATTGTTTATAGCACATATTTACATCACTTGTAAGAAATATTTTATTTATTAATGAGAATTTTTTTAAATTTTATGCACTGAAGAATATTTATATAATTTTATACACTGGAGAATATTTATATTTTATTTTAAACATTTGAAAGCACTGAAAGTAAATTATTAAATGTATGAATAACATGCACTAAGCACCTTTTAAGCGCGGTACTCCCCCCTGTTATACATTTGCTAAAATCATTTAGGTTCATTCTTCTTCCTCATGAATGTACACATAGCACCCCATACTGACAGAAAAACACAGAATTGTTGACATTGTTGCAGATTTATTAAAAAAGAAAAACTGAAATATCACATGGTCCTAAGTATTCAGACCCTTTGCTCAGTATTTAGTAGAAGCCCCCTTTTGATCTAATACAGCCAGGAGTCTTTTTGGGAAAGATGCAACAAGTCTTTCACACCTGGATTTGGGGATCCTCGGCCATTCCTCCTTGCAGATCCTCTCCAGTTCTGTCAGGTTGGATGGTAAACGTTGGTGGACAGCCATTTTTAGGTCTCTCCAGAGATGCTCAATTGGGTTTAAGTCAGGGCTCTGGCTGGGCCATTTGGAGTTGTTGTGAAGCCACTCCATCGTTATTTTAGCTGTGTGCTTAGGGTCATTGTCTTGTTGGAAGGTAAACCTTCGGCCCAGTCTGAGGTCCAGAGCACTCTGGAGAAGGTTTTTGTCCAGGATATCCCTGTACTTGGCCGCATTCATCTTTCCCTCGATTGCAACCAGTCGTCCTGTCCCTGCAGCTGAAAAACACCCCCACAGCATGATGCTGCCACCACCATGCTTCACTGTTGGGACTGTATTGGACAGGTGATGAGCAGTGCCTGGTTTTCTCCACACATACCGCTTAGAATTAAGGCCAAAAAGTTCTATTTTGGTCTCATCAGACCAGAGAATCTTATTTCTCACCATCTTGGAGTCCTTCAGGTGTTTTTTAGCAAACTCCATGCGGGCTTTCATGTGTCTTACACTGAGGAGAGGCTTCCATCGGGCCACTCTGCCATAAAGCCCCGACTGGTGGAGAGCTGCAGTAATGGTTGACTTTCTACAACTTTCTCCCATCTCCTGACTGCATCTCTGGTGCTCAGCCACAGTGATCTTTGGGTTCTTCTTTACCTCTCTCACCAAGGCTCTTCTCCCCCGATAGCTCAGTTTGGCCGGACGGCCAGCTCTAGGAAGGGTTCTGGTCGTCCCAAACGTCTTCCATTTGAGGATTATGGAGGCCACTGTGCTCTTAGGAACCTTTAGTGCAGCAGAAATCTTTTTGTAACCTTGGCCAGATTCTGTGCCTTGCCACAATTCTGTCTCTGAGCTCTTCAGGCAGTTCCTTTGACCTCATGATTCTCATTTGCTCTGACATGCATTGTGATCTGGAAGGTCTTATATAGACAGGTGTGTGGCTTTCCTAATCAAGTCCAATCAGTATAATCAAACACAGCTGGACTCAAATGAAGGTGTAGAACCATCTCAAGGATGATCGGAAGAAATGGAAAGCACCTGAGTTAAATATATGAGTGTCACAGCAAAGGGTCTGAATACTTAGTACGATGTGATATTTCAGTTTTTCTTTTTTAATAAATCTGCAACAATGTCAACAATTCTGTGTTTTTCCTTCAATATGGGGAGCTGTGTGTACATTCATGAGGAAGAAGAATGAACTTAAATGATTTTAGCAAATGGCTGCAATATAACAAAGAGTGAAAAATTTAAGGGGGTCTGAATACTTTCCGTACCCACTGTATATATATATATACACACACACACACACACAGTATCTCACAAAAGTGAATACACCCCTCACATTTTTGTAAATATTTTATTATATCTTTTCATGTGACAACACTGAAGACAAAAGACACTTTGCTACAATGTAAAGTAGTGAGTATTCAGCTTATATAACAGTGTAAATGTGTTGTCCCCTCCAAATAACTCAATACACAGCCACAGCCATTATTGTCTAAACTGCTGGCAACAAAGGTGAGCACACCCCTAAGTGAAAATGTCCAAATTGGGCCCAATTAGCTATTTTCCCTCCCCTGGTGTGAATGGGGAGCAAGTGTGTTCACTCTCTCTCTCTCTCTCTCTCATACTGGTCACAGGAAGTTCAACATGGCACCTCATGGCAAAACTCTGAGGATCTGAAAAGAAGAATTGTTGCTCAACATAAAGATGGCCTAGGCTATAAGAAGATTGCCAAGACCCTGAAAATGAGCTGCAGCACGGTGGCCAAGACCATACAGCGGTTTACAAGGATAGGTTCCACTGAGAACAGGCCTCGCATGGTTGACCAAAAGTTGAGAGCAGGTGCTCAGTGTCATATCCAGAGGTTGTCTTTGGGAAATCAACGTATGACTGCTGCCAGCATTGTTGCAGAGGTTTAAGGGATGGGGGGGGTCAACCTGTCAGTGCTCAGACCATACGCCGCACACTGCATCAAATTGGTCTGCATGGCTGTCGTCCCAGAAGGAAGACTTTTATAAAGTTGATGCACAAGAAAGCCCGCAAACAATTTGCTGAAGACAAGCAGACTAAGGACATGGATTACTGGAACCATGCCCTGTGGTCTGATGAGACCAAGATAAACTTATTTGGTACAGATGGTGTCAAGCGTGTGTGGCGGCAACCAGGTGAGGAGTAAAAAGACAAATGTGTCTTGCATACAGTCAAGCATGGTGGTGGGAGTGTCATGGTCTGGGGCTGCATGAGTGCTGCCAGCACTGGGGACCTACAGTTCATTGAGGGAACCATGAATGCCAACATGTACTGTGACATACTGAAGCAGAGCATGATCCCCTCTCTTCAGAGACTGGGCAGAAGGGCAGTATTCCAACATGATAACCCCAAACACACCTCCAAGACAACCACTGCCTTGCTAAAGAAGCTGAGGGTAAAGGTGATGGACTGGCCAAGCATGTCTCCAGACCTAAACCCCATTGAGCATCTGAGGGGTATCCTTTAATGGAAGGTGGAGGAAGGTCTCTAACATCCGCCAGCTCTGTGATGGAGTCATGGAGGAGTGGAAGAGAACTCCAGTGGCAACTTGTGAAGCTCTGGTGAACTCCATGCCCAAGAGGGTTAAGGCAGTGCTGGAAAATAATGCTGGCCACAAAAAATATTGACACTTTGGGCCCAATGTTGAAATTTTTACTTAAGGGTGTACTCACTTTTGTTGCCAGTGATTTAGACAATCGCTGTGTGTTGAGTTATTTTAAGGGGACAGCAAATTTACACTCACTATTTTACATTATAGCAAAGTGTAATTTCTTCAGTGTTGTCACATGAAAGGATATAATAAAATATTTAAAAAAATCTGAGGGGTGCACTTACTTTTGAGAAATTATATATATATATATATATATATATATACACATACACACACACACACACACATATATATATATATATATATATATATATATATATATATATGAAAATACACACGCATCTAGAGATAGAAATACAAAATTTAAATCAATATCTATTTAAACCCGCTGGGCTCAATATCTCCAACTCACGAATCCAGCGTGTCTTTTTGATACAGCACTTTTCATGTTTGCACCCCTCCAATGCTTTTACATTTTACTAATTCAACAAAAAGATAATACCCTTGGGTTTCTATTGTGGTGAACTCTAAAATGGTTTGAGACACTAAGTTAACGAAAAACCTTTATTATTTATATGCTCTCCTATATGTACTGTATCTCCAACTTTCTGGTTGTTCTACCTGGAGGCCACAAGGGCACTAAAGTATGTAGGTAGCATGGGTACTGTCACCGGAAATAAACTGCTTGATTTCATATTATTTACCCGTAGTGCCCAATTCAAAGTGTGTTATTTTTCCTTCTGGGTGTCTCTGTGCACAACCGTTTGATTTCACATGTATTTTTTTTTATCATCAAGGAATTTGTTTTTATTTCATTTTTTTTTTTGCATATATCAGGGTATCAGCCTGTGAGTCAAAATCCTCTTCCTTACAGTTCCTCCACATGCGCATCAGTAGGTCCTTGAGTAACCCCCCCATCCACTAAGCATGGAATGTGACCATTACGATCAGTAAGCCCGAGTACCTTCCCATACAAGGACTAGATCATCTACAGTGCTTTGCGAAAGTATTCGGCCCCCTTGAACTTTTCGACCTTTTGCCACATTTCAGGCTTCAAAGATATAAAACTAATTTTTTGTGAAGAATCAACAACAAGTGGGACACAATCATGAAGTGGAACGAAATTTTTTGGATATTTCAAACTTTTTCAATTGGGCGTGCAAAATTATTCAGCCCCCTTAAGTTAATACTTTGTTGCGCCACCTTTTGCTGCGATTACAGCTGTAAGTCGCTTGGGGTATGTCCCTATCAGTTTTGCACAATCGAGAGACTGAAATTTTTGCCCATTCCTCCTTGCAAAACAGCTCGAGCTCAGTGAGGTTGGATGGAGAGCGTTTGTGAACAGCAGTTTTCAGTTTTTTCCACAGATTCTCGATTGGATTCAGGTCTGGACTTTGACTTGGCCATTCTAACACCTGGATATGTTTATTTGTGAACCATTGCATTGTAGATTTTACTTTAGGTTTTGGATCATTGTCTTGTTGGAAGACAAATCTTCGTCCCAGTCTCAGGTCTTTTGCAGACTCTATCAGGTTTTCTTCCAGAATGGTCCTGTATTTGGCTCCATCCATCTTCCCATCAATTTTAACCATCTTCCCTGTCCCTGCTGAAGAAAAGCAGGTCCAAACTATGATGCTGCCATCACCGTGTTTGACAGTGGGGATGGTGTGTTCAGGGTGATGAGCTGTATTGCTTTTACGCCAAACATAACGTTTTGCATTGTTGCCAAAAGGTTCGATTTTGGTTTCATCTGACCAGAGCACCTTCTTCCACATGTTTGGTGTGTCTCCCAGGTGGCTTGTGGCAAACTTTAAACAACACTTTTTATGGATATCTTTAAGAAATGGCTTTCTTCTTGCCACTCTTCCATAAAGGCCAGATTTGTGCAGTATACGACTGATTGTTGTCCTATGGACAGAGTCTCCCACCTCAGCTGTAGATCTCTGCAGTTCATCCAGAGTGATCATGGGCCTCTTGGCTGCATCTCTGATCAGTCTTCTCCTTGTATGGGCTGAAAGTTTAGAGGGATGGCCAGGTCTTCGTAGATTTGCAGTGGTCTGATACTCCTTCCATTTCAATATTATCGCTTGCACAGTGCTCCTTGGGATGTTTAAAGCTTGGGAAATCTTTATGTATCCAAATCCAGCTTTAAATTTCTCCACAACAGTATCTCGGACCTGCCTGGTGTGTTCCTTGTTCTTCATGATGCTCTCTGCACTTTAAACGGACCTCTGAGGCTATCACAGTGCAGGTGCATTTATACGGAGACTTGATTACACACAGGTGGATTCTATTTATCATTAGTCATTTAGGTCAATATTGGATCATTCAGAGATCCTCACTGAACTTCTGGAGAGTTTGCTGCACTGAAGTAAAGGGGCTGAATAATTTTGCACGCCCAATTTTTCAGTTTTTTATTTGTTAAAGTTTGAAATATCAAATAAATTTCGTTACACTTCATGATTGTATCCCACTTCTTGTTGATTCTTCACAAAAAATAACAGTTTTATATCTTTATGTTTGAAGCCTGAAATGTGGCAAAAGGTTGCAAAGTTCAAGGGGGCCGAATACTTTTGCAAGGCACTGCTCTTATGGCTATGCCCTTTTTCCGTCTATAGAACATTTTACTTGCCAGCAACAGTTACTACTCATTATCAATTCAAAAGCTTCCCATAAAAACTATATTTGCTTAATTCTTAGGCCCGACTCTTTATATAAAGTCCATCTTACTGTATATCTAGGTTGTGTGCCTGTTTTATATTGGTGTACAAGGAATCCACATCCGCTGTGACTAAATACAATCATCCTTCGTAGTCACTTTTCTTTACCATGTTGTTAAGGCTCTTACTATTATAACCACTTGCCGACCGCCCGACGCAGTTTTACTGTGGCAGGCTGGCTCGGCTGCGCGCAACGACGTAGGGGTACGTCGGTCACGGGAGTTGTGCTGGGGGGCTGACCGTTCTCTCTGAAATGATCACAGAGTACCTGTGAACCTTATATATAGGATCTCTATGATCATTTCACAAGTCCCTCACCCCACAGTTAGAAAACTGACATAAATCTTTCCCCTAGTTTGCAGACGCGATACCTTTTGCGCAATCAAAATACGCTTATTGCGATTTTTTTTTTTTTACCAAAAATATGAAGCAGAATACTAATTGGCCTAAAAGGATGAAAAAACTGAATTTTTGTAAAATCTTACCTGTAAAATTCCTTTCTCTGAGTCCTCCGACAGTCGCCGCCTCTTCATATTCGTCACATATGGGGTATTAGACTTTGCTCCGAAGGAGTAGCTAGGCAACAGAATATGTTAACATTAAAGCTTTTAACATATCCCACCCTCAAGGGGTGGTCCCCTCAGTCAATACCCTCCTACTTCCTGCAACCATATCTCAGTTTCAGTGGAATAGCAGTAGAGTATACAACCAAACCCCAAAAGAGGGGCGGGGGCGGCGACTGTCGGAGGACTCAGAGAAAGGAATTTTACAGGTAAGATTTTACAAAAATTCCGTTTTCTCTTACGTCCTCCGACAGTCGCCGCCTCTTCATATTCGTCACATATGGGGACGTCCCAAAGCAGTGCAAACATGAGGGGTGGGAAACGCATCCGCGCCGAAAGGCAACGCAGTCTCCGCATCAAAGAAAGGAACCTTACCAAAGGAAGGAAACCAGCTGGGCAACAGGAAAAACAAGTGCTCAACAGGAGCAACAACCCAGGAAAAGACAAATAACCAGGGGATAAAAAAAAAAACTTATCCCAACAGCCAGAGGTCCCCAACAAGGGACTCTAGGGAATTGCCGCACTAAGAACCTTGCGGTCAAAGGAAGCATCCGCCGATGCCTGAACATCTACTTTGTAGAATTTTGTGAAAGTATGCACGGTCGACCAGGTCGCCGCCTTACACACCTGGGCTACAGAAGCCCCATGACGACAGGCCCAAGACGTACTCAGAGATCTAGTAGAGTGCGCCTTCACAGGCACAGGGGGAACCTTCCCCTGCAAGGCATACGCCTGTTCAATGGTCTGCCTGATCCATTTGGCGATGGTAGAGGCCGACGCCGCCATGCCCTTCCGAGGACCCTCTGGAAGAACAAACAAGGAGTCCGTCTTTCGAAAAGACTCAGTCGATTTAAGGTAAACCCTTATCGCCCGAACAACAACCAAAGAATGTAATCTCACCTCCTGTGGATGTTTAGGCTTCGCGCATAGCGAAGGCAAGACAATATCCTCATTAAGATGGAATTCCGAAACTCGTTTCGGAAGAAAAGAAGGATTAGGTCGCAAGACCACCTTATCCAAATGAACAACCAGATACGGAGACTTGCAGGACAAAGCCGCCAGCTCCGACACTCTGCGAGCCGAAGTGATCGCAACCAAAAAGGCGACCTTTTTGGACAACATAGACAACGAGATCTCCCTGATCTGTTCAAAAGGAGCACGTTGTAACACAGATAGAACGAGATTCAAGTCCCAAGGGGGCAGAGGATCCCTCCTAGGAGGAACCAGATGCCGCACACCCTGAACAAAAGTGCCAACCAAGGAGTTGGAAGCCACGGGACGTTGAAACAGAACGGCCAGCGCAGACACCTGACCCTTTTTCGTAGCCAGCGCCAAACGCTGATCGACACCCGTTTGAAGGAAGGACAGCACTCGGGAAACCGAGTACGTGCGGGGAGAAAACCCCCTGGACTCACACCAAGCAAAATAGGCCTTCCAAGTACGGTAATAAACCTTCCCCGAGGAAGACTTCCGTGGCATTGTCCGTCTGCAGCCCTGCAGGCGGTCCGTCCAGCGATGAAGACAGAGACTTATCGCACGCAATTCCAGAATGTTGATCGGAAGGGAGGACTCCCCCTCCGACCAAGTCCCCTGGGCGGACAGAACGCCCAGAACACCACCCCAGCCCGACAGGCTGGCATCCGTGGTGATTACCGTCCACGAGATAGGACGAAACGACTTGCCCCCGGACACCATCGGGGACTGGAGCCACCACAGAAGGTCTCTTCTGGTGCGATGACTCAACGAGATTTGAAGATCCAGAGATTGAGGTCGCCCGTCCCACATGGACAGGATCTCCGCTTGGAGACCCCACGAGTGAAAATGGGCGAAGGGAATCGCCACGAAGGCCGAGACCATCAATCCCAGACATCTCATGCACGTCCGCAGAGACGAGTGCGGAACGTCCCTGAGGGACCTGACTTCCTCCTGAAGAGTTCTGAGTTTGTCTTCCGGCAGGAAGACCTTCTCCTGCACCGAGTCCAGAATCATTCCCAGGTAGGGAAGACGAACCGACGGACTCAGTGTCGACTTTGGAAAATTTATCGTCCAACCAAACTCCTGCAGAGTTTGCATCGTGACAGACAGGTCCTTCTCCAGACCCTGGCTGGTCACAGACCGAACCAGAATGTCGTCCAGATACCCCAGGACAGAAATGCCCTGGGCCCTCAATAATGCCAGAACCGGTGCAAGCACCTTGGTGAAGACCCGCGGAGCCGAGGCGAGACCAAAAGGCAACGCCACGAACTGGTAGTGATCCTCCGCAATGGCAAATCGAAGGTACCTCTGGCGACCCTCGAAAATGGGGATGTGAAGATACGCATCCTTCAAATCGATGGAGGCCATGAATTCCCCCGGAACCAGGGCAGCCACCACCGACCGCAGGGATTCCATGCGGAACTTGCGAACCCGCACAGAGCGGTTCAGAGCCTTCAAGTCCAGAATTGGACGAACCTTGCCCTCCTTTCTGGGCACGGTGAACAGATTGGAATAAAACCCCCGAAATCTGTCCCGATGAGGCACCGGAACTACCACTCCCTGAGCCCTCAGGTCCCGCACCGCCAGGTGCAGGTCCCGTAAACGCTCTGGAGACAGTTGAAGATTTGAGGGAAAAAATCTGCTCTCCGACCGAGAGAGAAACTCGATCTTGTAACCAGATCGAACGATCTCCTGAACCCATCTGTCCCGCACGCAGGCCAACCAGGGCTGAAGAAAACCGAGCAAGCGTCCCCCCACCCCAAAACTGGGTGAGGGAGCCCCTTCAGGCCGCACTGTTATGGGCTGCGGATCCGGATTGACCGGACTTCTGTTTTCCAGACCAGGGCTTCTTCTGAGAGCCTTGACCTTTGAACGGTTTGCCCTTGTAGTGCGACCGAAAGGCACGAAAGGACCCCTGAGGGGGCCGAAAATTAGCATGCTTCTTCCCAGAAGCCCCCTTAGCCTTGGGGAAATGGGGCAAGAGAGTGCTCTTACCTCCGGTGATCCCCTTAATCAACACATCCAAGGACTCCCCAAAAAGGCGAGACCCATCATAAGGTAGATTGGCTAAGGTCTTACGTGAAGACTGGTCCACCGACCAACATTTCAACCAAACCAGGCGGCGAGACAACACCGCCACGCTGTGCACACGTGCAGCCAACGGGACTAGGTCCAAGTCCGCGTCACACAGATACACGACACCCTGGTGGATTTGATCCACCAAATCCAGGGTCGCCGGCGAGGCCGAATCGGCCACTAGGACGCGCCTAAGCATCTGCGTCCAACTTGCGACCGCCTGGGCCGCCATGAGAGAGGCAAACAGAGCCTTAAGCATAGAACCCGTAACAGAATAAGTATGACGGGCAAGAGACTCCAATCTCCTATCCGTGGCATCACGGAACACAGGGGAATCCTCTGCAGGAATCGCAGTGGATTTGTTTAAAACCGCAACTGCGTGATCCACTGGGGGTGGCACACACCACCTTTCGTCAGTGGAAGGCGAGAAAGGATAACGCAGCTTGAACCTACTTGGTACAGCAAAAGGTTTGCGCAGATTGCGCCATTGTTCCTTAACAGCGCGCTGAAAATCATCATTGCAGGGAAAAACCTGCGGCGTCCTGCGTTTTCTCTGCGTCCCATAAGCCGCCAAGGCAGCGGGGGGACACACTTCATCCTGCAAACGCAGCGTTTGTTTTATGGAAGCAATCAATTCATCCATGATTGCAAGCTCTTCAGGCGAGCCAGGGGGAGAATTATCAACCCCTTCAACTTCAGCCTCCACCTCGGACCCCACTAGATCCAGGGAGGAGCGGGACCCCGATAAGGAGGCCCCCGCCATAACAGCCCCATCACCTTCACCCTCAGAATCAGAGGAAAGAGCAACTCTGGGTCTTTTAGTAGATTGAGCAGCCACCAGCATCTGCACCTGAGCAGCAAGGCCAGCCACAATAGTGGCTAAATCCCCCCCTGGGGGGGAAACAGCGGTTCCCTGGCTTTCCACCAAGGCGGTAGGAAATTTGCCCTCCTGAGAATCCATTGCCCCTATTACAAATGCCGGATAATAAAGGGTTAACTGCCCCTTTAACAAGCGCGGCGAGCGCAGCCCACCGCACCACACACAAGCACAATGAGACCCCCACAGGGACAATAAAACTGACACAGGCAATGGATAAGAAGGATATAACCTGAGGAGACCCTCGCCGCTGCTGCTGCCTCGATCGGTGTTCCTGAAGAAGAGGAAGTGATGCTGCCAGGGCGCTCTATGAAAGCCTATGGGAGGCTACAAGAAAATGGCCGCCATGCATGTAGAACATGCGGCCGGAGCGAATGCAGGCAAAATGGCGCCGTTTGGCGCCGAAACCACCGCTCCACAGTACAGTAATGCACACGTCATCCATGTATAAAAAAACATGTCAGATCGCCGCAGCGATCGCTGTATAGTGCCCAAACATGCCCAAAACATGCCCCACAGCTTCTCACACTGACAAGGCTGACACACACAGTGTCACACAGCTCCCTCCCCCTCTTGCAGCCCACAGCATGCAGCCGAGTGATAGGAGACAAACAGTGTGCACAGAGGCAGGTTACACAGTCCCAGACTGACACCCCCCCAGACAGACAGGTCCCCACATAGATACACTTACCTCACAATGGCGTGGGGGACCCGCACAGGCGAACAAGCCGCTGCACATGAGGCAGGGAGAGTCGCATACAAGACGCACAGAATGGGGGTTATGAAACCGCACAGCGTCCAGTGAGGTAGCCACCTCACCAATCATCCCTGCACCGAACAGGGATGGGTCGTTCACTGTGCCAGGAGCGTTACCTGGCTGAACGCTCGATGGCAGGCTGGGAAGCCACTGACCCACGACCTGCGACCAGGGGGATCAGCCCGAGACCCAGCCCGCATGATCCTCTTCATCCGAAGAACTAACTAACGCTGACAAAAAGAACAGCTAAGTAAAGGTAGAGAGAAAACTCAAACAAAAAATCAAAAAAGAAGAAAGAGTCTGGGGCACAAAGCCCCAGCACAGAGAGAGCCAGCCACTCCTGACAAGCTAGACATTGAAACTGAGATATGGTTGCAGGAAGTAGGAGGGTATTGACTGAGGGGACCACCCCTTGAGGGTGGGATATGTTAAAAGCTTTAATGTTAACATATTCTGTTGCCTAGCTACTCCTTCGGAGCAAAGTCTAATACCCCATATGTGACGAATATGAAGAGGCGGCGACTGTCGGAGGACGTAAGAGAAATTTAGATTTTTCTATTTTTTTGGGGAATGTTATATAGCAGAATGTGAAAAATATTGTTTTTTCAGAAATGTCGCTTTTTTTGTTTATAGCGCAAAAAATAGAAATCACAGAGGTGATCAAATACCATCAAAAGAAAGCTCTATTTGTGGGGGGGGCACGCAATTTTACGTTAAAGTAACGCAGTTCCAAATCGCAAAAAAGGCCTGGTCATTAAGGGGGCAAAACCTTCCAATTCAGAACTGGATAATCAACCTTGTTTGGGACCACAATTTCCATTCATTATTTGCTGGCTCTATAACAATGTTTTTCTTTTTTCTAGTTCCTTGATTTAAAAACATCTAAAAAATACATTTTGTTTTCCACTTTGGGGTTAAAAGTAGACTGATTTCTCAACCCACTAGGAGTGAACTCTGAATTATTTTGATCCACCGCTCCTTGTTTTCCTGCATAATATTTTTTATTACATTTTCTGACAACCTTTAAAAATCGTATGCCTTGAACTTGTTTATGTTGGTATCCACGGCATATTATAGTCCTAAGTTCAATACCCCAAGTTCTTTTTCAGAAAAAAAAAGTAGATATTACTTAGGTTTAAAATAACTGCTCCTAAAATGGTTTTCTTTTTCCTTTGCCCTCCCCTACATCCTCTGTACCTCTTCCTTATCCCTTTCTGGGAAAGCATTTAGGGGCATTATGGGGATCCTGAGGTCTTATTCCTCCTCTCCATTCCCCACTCTGATGTAGCATGCGTCTTCCTCTGTTTCAGTGATTAAAACCTACCTCCCTCCCTCTAAAAAATAAAACCCTCTATATGTATTATAACCTCTAGTCGGCGTTCCCATCAATATAAAAGTTATATTAACCACTTCAACCCTGCTCACATTGCTGCTACTGCGGCAATGTGGCACGATCCCGTCCCGCCGGAGGCTCGCTCCCGCTGTATTCAGTCACAGCGGGAGTCGGGCCAGGGGAGGAGCAGCGGCGATCGCCGCTGCTCTGGCCCGGTCGGGGAATCGAGTGAGGAGATCCGCCCGCCTGTGTAAACAGAGCGGGCGGATCTCCTAAGTGACAGGGACTGACAGATCGGAGTGTTCAGCATAGCTGAACATCCGATCTGTCCTTCTGTCACTCAGTCACACCCCCCCCCCCACACGTCAGTAAGCACCAGGCATACATTAACCCCTCCCTCTCCAATAAAATGAACCCCTTCCCTGCCAGTGTCATTTTTACAGTAACAGTGCATATATATAGCACTGATTACTGCAGTAATGTCACTGGTACCCCCAAAAGTGTCAAAAATGTCAGTCAAGGGTCCGATCTGTCCGCCGCAATGTCGCACTCCCGCAAAAAAAAAAAAAAAAATCGCAGATTGCCGCCATTACTCGTTAAAAAAAACCCACCAAAAATGACAGAAATCTTTCCCGTAGTTAGTAAACGCAATAACTTTTGCGCAAACCAATCAAAATACGCTTATCATGATTTTTTTTACCAAACATAGGTAGCAGAAAACAAATTGGCCAAAAATTTTAAAAAAATTAGATTTTTACATTTTTTTTGGGGGGGATTTCATATAAAAAAATGTTTAAAATATTGTTATTTTTTCAAAATAAACGCTCTTTTTTTTGTTTATAGTGCAAAAAGTAAAAAGCGCACAGGTGATCAAATACCACCAAAAGAAAGCTCTGTTTGTGGGAAAAAAGGACGTAAATTTCGTTTGGGTACGGCGTCGCACGACCGCGCAATTGTCAGTTAAAGTCGCACAGCGCCGAATCGCAAAAAGTGGCCTGGACGCAAGACAGCAAAATCCTCCGGTAGTAAAGTGGTTAATAGTGGAGCTTTAGAGGTGGCTTACGCTAGATACAATTACAGCTATGCTTCATGATACAGGTGAGCTACGCAATTGCTTATGTACGTGCATTAACTTTTTACTTAATATACCGTATTTTACTATGGCGCACTTTAATTGCCATGTAATTAATGACAGGTTTTAACTACTAGTGGCAAAATGATGTACCTCCGGTGGTATTAGTCTATGGACTGACAGGTTTACAAGAGACCACCTAGGAGTCTTGCCCAAAGATTTACAATGGTGAATGCGTAGGTTATGAAGAGTCCTTGCAACTTTCCCTAAAAGGGAAGAAGAGGACATCCCTTGTGACAGTATGTTGCAAGGAGGTGCAGCAAAACGGTCTGATTTTGTGAAGCAGCAAGTGGGAATGGGTAGTAGAAAGGAACAGCAATAGAGACTTTATCAATTTTAAAACTGAGTGCAAAAAAATTCAGGGACATATTTGTTCTTAGTTCGAGAAAATGTCAGACACCCCACGTACTCCCCTCCAGGGGTTGGGATGAACCTTCAATGTGTAGGTGGCTTCTGAGCAGGTATAGTGGGCTTCTTCACAGAACAGTAGGGATGAGGTCAAGAGTTGTCATTTTCCAGCAACAATAGGATTCTCTATAGCAGAAAAGAGTTCAAGAGTTCTTCAATCTGGTTTGAATTGTCTGGACAACTGACAAAGTGGCAACAGCCAGCTGCAGGGGCTGGATTTCCAGAACAAAGGAGGCCTTCAAAAGTCGGGGTCAACTGAAACCTTAGAACAGGGAACATACTCAACAGAAACCATAGATTTAGTGCAAGAATGGCAGTTCCAGAGTGGGAACAGTTAATTTCTTCCTAAATTCCATTACGCAGTGCATTCCTATGGGAAATAAATTTAGAAGAGACAAAGCCAAACCTGGCTGGCTAAACCGTAGCGTCAAAAAACTTATTAGGGGAAAAAAATTGGCCTTCAAGAAATATAAATCAGAGGGCACAGTATCGGCTTTCGAGCAATACAAGGAGGCAAATAAGAAGAGTAAACAAGAAATCAAGGTGGCTAAAATCAACTTTGAGAGACAAATAGCGGAGGATAGTAAAAAAAAACCCAAAGAAATTCTTTAAATATATCAACAGCAAAAAAACTAAGGCAGAGGATATTGCACACATAATTAACAATGATGGGAGGATGGTTACAGAGGACACTGAAAAAGCAACCGTGCTGAATGCTTTTTTCTCGTCAGTCTTTACACAGGAAAAGAAGGGGTACACTGACCATGACTGTATGGTTAGTAGTAATACACAGGACTTGCCACTATGGCTAACAGAGGGTGAAATCAGGGAAAGGCTGGATAAACTTAACACAAACACAACACAACAAATCACCAGGCCCGGATGGCGTACATCCGAGAGTACTCAAGGAACTCAGTAAGGTTATATCTAGACCACTGTTTCTGATCTTTGCTGACAGTATTGGACAGGAGATGTACTAGGGGATTGGAAGAAAGCTAACGTGATTCCGATATTCAAAAAGGGTCAGAGGCATATCCCGGGAAATTATAGGCCTGTCAGTTTGACATCAGTAGTAGTATGTAAACTACTGGAGGGGATGATAAGGGACTATATCGTAGAGTTTGCTAAAGACAACAACATCATCAGCGGTAATCAGCACGGGTTTACAAATGGGCGTTCTTGTCAAACCAATCTCTTAGCATTCTACGAAGAGGTGAGCTGTGAGCTAGATAGGGGCAGACCAGTGGATGTGGTGTACTTGGATTTTGCTAAGGCGGTTGATACAGTTCCCCACAAGCGCTTAATTTATAAAATAAGGTCTGCAGGTATCGACAGCAGGGTTTGCTCTTGGATACGGAACTGGCTAAAAGGCCGTCTCCAAAGGGTGGTAATAAACAGCGCATACTAAGACTGGTCTGAGGTAGTAAGCGGGGTGCCCCAGGGCTCAGTCTTGGGACCAACCTTGTTCAATTTATTCATAAACAACATTGACGACGGGATCAGTAGTTCGTTATCAGTTTTTGCAGATGACACAAAATTGGCCAGGGCAATAACTGCACAGCATGAAGCAGATATCCTACAGAAAGACCTGGACAAAATTACGGAGTGGGCAACGACATGGCAAATGAGGTTTAACATGGAGAAGTGTAAGGTTTTGTACTTGGGGACTAAAAACATAAAAACACAATACACGTAAGGATTCCCTTGGGGGAATCAAAAATGGAGAAGGATCTGGGAGTCTTGGTTGATGATAGATTAGGCAACAGCATGCAATGTCAAGCGGCAGCTACCAAAGCCAGCAGATTATTAGCATGTATAAAAAAAGGGATGTATTCCAGAGATAAGACTATAATCCTTCCACTTTATAAAACTGGTCCGACCGCATCTGGAGTATTCTGTCCAGTTCTGGTCGCCAGTCCTCAGGAGGGATGTGTTGGAGCTGGAGAGAGTCCAGAGAAGGGCAACTAAACTGATTAGGGGATTGGAGGACCTTAACTATGAAGAGCGTCTGCAATCGCTCGATTTATTCTCCCTGGAGAAGAGACGTCTGAGGGGGGACATGATAGCAATTTATAAATATCTTAATGGGGATCTCAGCTTAGAAAAAAAGCTGTTCATTCGAAGGGATTGCTTGAGGACTCGAGGACATACAATGCGATTAGAGGAGAAGCGTTTTAACCTCAGGCAACTAGGGGGGTTCTTTACTGTTCGGGCTACAAGATTGTGGAATTCTCTACCACAAGAGGTGGTTTCTGCGGGAAGTATGGTGGCTTTCAAAAGACTCTTAGACTTACATCTCAAGGATCAGGACATTAAGGGCTATGTGAGATGATTACAGCCACACACACCTACACAGGTTGAACTGGATGGACTATTGTCTTTATTCAACCTCACCTACTATGTAACTATGTAGGGTACTCAGTATCAAAACTGTGAGGAGTGGTAAATAATATGTTGGAGTTAGGCCAATAATTGTATAAGGCTCAATCGACTTGATCAAGAATAAGGAATAGATTAAAAGCAGATTTCCAGCCGTTGGAATGCCAGGAAAAACTATTACAGAGGTTCTTGGCATTCCCTCAGGGCCTGCTGTGAAATCCCTGCTGCTGGTCCTATGCCCTCCCTGTCCTAAGCACCTGTAATCTGCAATTGCTAGGTGAGGATCTACCACTGAGGAGTACTCACAGAATGGATGCATACTGAGGGGAAGAATCGCAATAACCCAGGTGCTAACTGCGTTCCTCTGGCGATGTCTCGCTTGGGTATAAGGCAACAGGTGAGACCGCAAACTATCTTGTTGGAAGAAAGGACATAATAAAGTGTGTACTACAAGTCCAAGCAATTAACCAAGACATTTATAGCCAGAATAGGCACGTAAAGATACAGGGTAACCCTGTCGAGCCACTGGTCCTGTCCAGGGTTCGCCTCCCAGTGTACATGTCCCCCCCGATAGGGTAGATAGAGATAGAGTTTGGGTGTCATACGAATGGACCATAATCCCTGTATAGCATGCTGTGTCTAACTCTCTTGATGCACCATGTACCAATCTGAGCACTGAATGCAGAATCCAGTGCCCAAAGTAAACATTACAGGCTTGCCCTGCTACTGCAGGGTCCGGGTATAGTTCCCAAGATGTTCTTCATTAAGGGTACCCGATCTTTCAAGATCCACCAAAGAAAAAAAACTAGCCGTTCCCAACAAACCTTTTGCCAATGTCCAATCACCTGAGGGTAGCAATATATAAGCCATGGTCTAAGAATCAATTACCCCTTGAACTAACAAGGCTTGCACTGCCCCAAATAGACCCTGGAAGCGATCTGGGGACAAGTGCAGGTTGGAAGGGAAAAAAACCTTT
This sequence comes from Pelophylax lessonae, assembly GCF_965119305.1. Lineage (NCBI taxonomy): Eukaryota > Metazoa > Chordata > Amphibia > Anura > Ranidae > Pelophylax > Pelophylax lessonae. The sequence goes on from NC_138768.1 coordinate 417,402,144, forward strand.
CCAGAGGACAAAACCAAACTCGATCTTGTAGCCTGACCGAATAACTTTGCGGAGCTGCTTGCCTTGTACCAGGAAGGTCCATGGATCCGGAAACCAACGAAGACGTCCCCCCACCCCAGATATGGACGAGGGCACCCCTTCATGCAGAGGCAGCCTTGTCTGCAGGTCTGGAAGAGCCTGCTCGTGGCTTGCCAGACCAGGTACTCTTGGAACCTCTGGTGGAGGCCCTGACTTTTGATCCCTTGTCTTCAGACCCTGAGAGACGAAGAGGCTGCTTAGAAGCAGAGGAGAATGGCCCATGTCTATGACGGAACTCCTTGCCCTTGGTAGCCTGCGGAAGAAGAGTACTCTTCCCCCCCTGTGAGACCCTTAACAATGTCATCCAAGGAAGCTCCAAACAGGTGACCCCCTACAAGCGGGAGATCAGATAAGGCCTTAGAAGTCTAGTCCGCAGACCAGCATTTCAGCCAGATAATATGCCGAAGGACCACTGCTGATAAAAACAGCCTAGAAATCAAAGGAGCCGCAGCCAAAGAGGCATCACAGACAAACTGCAGCCGCTGGACCACCCGGTCCGCCAGCTCCACAAAGACGGGGAAGCGGTTCTCCCTCCAGGTCCCGGCATGAAAGCTTAGCCCACTCGGTCAGTTTGCGACACCAGGGCAATAGTAATTACCGGCCTTCAAGCCGAACCAGCCACAGTGCACATAGGCGGGCCAGAGCATATTAGCTGGACCTGTAAAGGTTGGGGACTCCTCCCCAATGGGGAATCCCATTTTGACCTGGAAACCGGAGAGTTCACTACAGGTGGGACCTTCCACCTTTAACACAGTAAATCATCATAAGGATAACGCAAGCAAAAATCGCCTAGCAACCACTGCGCTTTGGACAACCCCACCGTTTTGTGACAAGTACTGGGGCTGCCCCCCCCAACAGCAGCGCCTAACTCGGCCGCATGGCCTATTAGGCCGCGCCCTAAATTTTTGAGGGTGCCCAGCCGCCAGAACGCAAGCCCCAGCGGAGCCGACCACCCAGGGGCAGCGGAGGGGGAAGGCAGATGCCCAAACTGGAGGCAGTGGTTTCAGCCACCCTCAGAAGGTCTGTCTCACATGGTTTCCAAGTAGTGGGCCGCAAAGGGGGGGGGGGTTTAGGTGAAAGATCCAAAGTGACCTGCAATTTTAGAGGGACTGGAGGGAAGGGAGGGGAACCCGGGGGTCTGACCATCCCAGGGGGGGTCCATATCCACCCCAAAACCCTCCAGAGGTGGGGGGGGGGAACAGCTACTTACCACACCAGGAATAAGGTGGGCACCAGACAGGACACTGCTCCATTGTAATTTGGGTGCTGTCGGGCAGGAAGAAAACGCTGCGACTCAGGCCGAAGCCAATTCGTATGCGCCTTTGCGAGATGTTTAACTCGCAGGCCAGCCCCCGTCCAGTGGGGTTATGTCACTGCCGACCTAGCACTGAGTTACGGTCTGCAAGCGCTCGCTGGCCGGACCCTAAGGATCACTATTATCCAGTTTGTCGCCCAGTCTGGCACTTGATTGCAGTTCCCACAGGAACAAAATAATAAAAAGGAGGAGAAAAATTCAATTTAAAATGAAAAAAATGCCAGGACTAGAGATCCCAGCAAGAAACTAGGTCTTTACTCCTGACTAGGCAGAAAAAAAAACTGAGTGCCTATAGCTGAGAGTGGGTGTATACCCCCTGGGACTGCCCATAGGCATAGTCAAGCCTTTTCCTGCCTAGTGTTCTACTTAAGTAGGGGGCAGTATAACCCAATGGTTAAGAAGAATCAGGAGCTGTGTCCCTCAATGAACGAAAGAGAAAGCAAGTGTAAAACTGTGCCCAATAGTGCAACATATAGGCAACTCAAGGTGTTCAAGTTCAGACCAACTGGCCTTACTCACAAAGGGACTCTTCAGAGACAGGGTCACGTTTGGGAAGTTCCACAGCTCTGCAGCTGGAAAGCACTCATCAACTAACTTACCAAACAGAGCACCACATGCAGAGCAAGTGCTCAAAGGTTACATTCCAGGCTAGCCCCACACTCATCCAATGGTCTTTCGGGTACAGCATTCAAAGCTGGAGGTGCTGAGTAGCTGTTGAACCAGACAGCTGCTATGTAAAGACCAGCTCAGGCAGTAGTAAACAAGGAGCCTTGATTAAACCCACCAAGGTTTGAAGGCCAAGACACTAGCAGAAAACTGAGCCATGTTGGGTAAAGGAGTGGCTTATACATGGGGTAGTTGGATTGCTGCTTTGTTTGCCAGTGTTACAAGCTCCTGTACGCAGCAATATAACATAACTAATGAAATTCCTGTGTTCCTCAAGGAATGATAAAGAACTATACCTTAAATAGTGTATTACCAACTCATACAGTTCAGTCAAAGTTTTCATTGGCTTATGAGAATCTTAGTGGTAGCAAGCCTGACTAAGTGAATAATTATTATATTTAATTTAATAATTACATAATAATATTAAATTAGATTAACAATTAAATATCAGACAGTGTCCAAAATTCCCTAATGACCATTTACACCTGTAGGAGGCATTTAAAGATCAATAGCACCTTTCAACCTCTTCAATGACCCGACTTAAATGGAAAAAGCAGGTCTGTCATAAAGCATTCACTAAAAACTGAATTTTTGTAAAATCTTACCTGTAAAATTCCTTTCTCTGAGTCCTCAGACAGTCGCCGCCACCTCGTCATCACTATTGGGTATTGACTTCCGCTCCGCAGGAGTAGCTAGGCATAAGACTTAGGCTGGCCATACATGTTCAACTTTTGTTGTACAATTTTCTGTCAGATCTACCACAAACCACATAATGCGAGGTCAAAGCTAAACAACAGATTCACTTGTATCCAATTAGGCAGGCCTTCGTACTACATACTTGAAGGTAAATTTCAAGAAAATCTGACAGAAAACTGAAAGAAAATTGGATCATGTATGGCCAGCCTTAGTCAAAAGAACAAAAGCATTTGCATAGACAAGCCCATGGGGGCTGTCCCACTGGTCAATACCCCCCTGCAGTGATCACTCCCAACTCAGTTTGGTAGCATAGCAGTAAGTGTACAAGAAAAAACCCCAAAAGAGGGGCGGGGGCGGCGACTGTCGGAGGCCACCTCTAAGTTATCACTATTGGGATGTCCCAAAGCAGTGTAGACATGAGGGGTGGGAGACGCAACCATAGACAAGGCAACGCAGTACCCACATCAGAGAAAGGAACCTTACACGCACAGTAAGAGAACCTTCTGGGCAACAGAAAAAAAAGGCTCAACAGGAGCAACAGCCCAGGAAAGCAATTAACCCAGGGGATAAGACAACCCCAACAGTCAGGGACCCACAACAAAACGAGGGTCCCTCATGGCACTGCCGCACTGAGAACTTTGCGGCCAAAGGAAGCATCAGCTGATGCCAGAACATCCACCTTATAGAATTTGGAAAAGGTGTGCACCGACGACCAAGTCGCAGCCTTGCACACCTGGGCCACCGAGGCTCGATGCCAGTAGGCCCAGGACACACTCAAAGATCTGGTAGAGTGCGCCTTCACAGGGAAGGGTGGAACCCGTTCCTTCAAAGCATAGGCCTGTTTAATGGTCTGTCTGATCCATTTGGCAATGGTCGCTGCAGACGCAGCCATGCCCTTCCGAGGTCCCTCAGGAAGGACAAAGAGGGAATCCGTCTTCCGAAAGGACTCCGTAGATGACAGGTAAACCCTGATCGCCCTGACAACATCCAAGGAATGCAAAGCAATCTCCTTAGGATGCTTAGGCTTCGTACAAAGCGAAGGCAGGACAATGTCCTCATTAAGGTGGAACTCCGAGACCACCTTAGGAAGAAAAGACGAATGTGGTCGCAAGACCACCTTATCCTTGTGAATTACCAAGTAAGGAGAGCGGCAAGACAACGCCGCCAGTTCCGATACTTTGCGAGGCGAAGTGATCGCCACTAAAAAGGCAACCTTCTTAGACAGCAGAGGCAAGGATATCTCCCGGATGTTTTCAAAAGGAGCACGCTGTAACACGGACAGAACAAAGTTCAAGTCCCATGGAGGTAAAGGCTCCCTCCTGGGAGGAGCCAAATGTCGCACACCTTGAATGAAGGTGCGAATTAAGGAATGAGCGCCACAGGGCGTTGGAAAAGAATAGCCAATGCAGACACCTGGCCCTTTATCATGGCCAGCACCAGGCGCTGGTCCACCCCAGACTGGAGGAAAGCCAACACTCTCAACGCCGAGTACGAGCGAGGGGAGAACCCCCTGGACTCACACCAGGCGAAATAAGCTTTCCAGGTACGGTAATAGATTCTACCAGACGAGGTTTTCCTAGCCTTGATCAGAGTAGGAATGACCTCAGGTGAGAGACCCCTGTCTATCAGGACCTGGGTCTCAACAGCCAGGCCGTTAAAGCCAGCGACTGTAAAGCAAGATGGAAGATTGGTCCCTGGGATAGTAGATCTTCCCGCATCGGCAGCCGCCAAGGAGGCGCCACTGCCAGGTGAACAACGTTTGCTTACCAGGACCGGCGTGGCCAGTCTGGCGCTACCGAATCACCAGGTGCGATTCCGAGGCTAACCTGCGAAGGAACCTGAACAACTGAATCGGAGGAAAGGCATACATCAGAGGATACTGATGCCAAGGGGCCACCAACGCATCCGAGGCGTCTGCCAGAGGATCGCGCGTTCTTGTCACGAACATTTCCACCTTGTGGTTCAGCCGAGATGCGAACAGATCCACGTCCGGGGATCCCCACTTCGCACACAGCATTCGGAAGACCTCCGGGTGCAGGGACCATTCCCCCTGGTCCAGGGTCTGGCGGCTCAGATAGTCGGCCTGCCAATTCTCCACACCCGGAATGTGAACTGCTGAAATCATCGGGACATGAGTCTCGGCCCAAGACAGAATGTTTGTCACCTCCCGGGCCGCCCGGCCACTCTTGGTGCCCCCTTCGTGGTTGATGTAAGCCACCGCGGTAGCATTGTCCGTCTGTACCCGAACCGGACGGCCCCGAAGACGATCCGACCACTGGAAGAGACAGAGTTTGATCGCTCTCAATTCCAATATGTTGATCGGAAGGGAGGATTCCTCCCCCGACCAAGTGCCCTGGGCAGACAGGTTGCCCAGGACTCCACCCCAGCCCGACAGGCTGGCATCCGTGGTAATCACCGTCCACAGCAACGGACGGAAGGATTTGCCTTCTGACACAGCCGGGGACTGAAGCCACCACAGAAGATCCGTTCTGGTCCGGCGACTCAATGAGACACTCAGATCCAAGGACTGAGGTAGCCTGTCCCACCTGGCCAGGATCTCCGCTTGAAGAGACCGTGTGTGAAACTGAGCAAAGGGTATCGCCTCGAAGGCTGACAACATCAACCCCAGGGACCGCATGCAGGTCCTGAGTGACGAATACGGCCTGTCCCTGAGGGACCTGATCTCGTCCTGTAAGGTCCGGAGCTTGTCCTCCGGCAAGAACACCTTCGCTTGTGCAGAGTCCAGAACCATTCCCAGATAGGGAAGACGAACCGAAGGAGACAAGGTCGACTTCTGCACATTGATGGTCCATCCGAACTCCTGGAGCGTCTGTACCGTAGTGGACAGATCGCGCAGCAGGTCCTGGCGGACACTCGACCTTAAGAGAAGATTGTCCAGATATCCCAAGACCGCAATGCCCTGAGCCCTTAGCAGGCCCAGAACAGGCGCCAGCACTTTGGTAAAGACCCTTGGAGCTGAAGCGAGACCGAAAGGTAACGCCACAAACTGATAGTGGTCCTCCTCTATTGCGAACCGAAGGTACCTCTGGTGACCCTCGAAAATGAGGATGTGTAGGTATGCATCCTTCAGGTCTATAGAGGCCAGGAATTCCCCTGGACTCAGGGAGGCCACCACTGAGCGGAGAGATTCCATACGGAACTTTCAAACGCGCACAAAGCGGTTCAGAGCTTTCAGGTCCAAAATAGGACGCACCTTGCCCTCCTTTCTGGGCACAGTGAACAGATTGGAATAAAACCCCCGAAACCTGTCCCGATGAGGCACAGGGACAATCACCCCCTGGGCAAGGAGGTCCTGCACCGCTTGATGCAGGTCCTGCAAGCGCCCTGGGGTCAAATGAAGATTTGAGGGGAAAAAATCTGTCCGCCGGCCGAGAAAGGAATTCGATCTTGTACCCTGATCAAATGATTTCCTGAACCCACCTGTCCGGAATTTGGAGCAGCCAAGGTTGGAGGAAACCGTCTCCCCACCCCAGAAACGGGTGAGGGCGCCCCTTCAGGCAGAGGCAGATTGACCCGCCGCACCGGCATTGCCGGACTTCTGCTTGCCCGCCCAGGGGTTTTTCTGGCTACCTTGGCCCTTGAAGGGCTTGCCCTTGGTTTGATTCCGAAAGGCACGAAAGGACCCCTGATTGGGTCGAGGGGCGGAACCCTGCTTGCCACGAAAGGACTTGTTCATCGGGGTTCTGGGGCAGCATGGTGCTCTTGCCCCCCGTGACACCTTTTACCAAGGTATCCAATGCCTCGCCGAAAAGGCGAGAACCAGCGTAGGGAAAATCGGCAACTGTTTTCCGTGATGTCTGGTCAGCCGACCAGCTCTTTAGCCAGATCAGTCGACTATTTAAGCACCGCAACCCTAGATAGGCGTGCTACCAAAGGGGCCTCATTTAAGGCCGCATCGCACAAATACGTGACTCCTTGGTGAATTTGATCCACCATAGCCGGCGTGGCAGGGGGGGCAGAATCAGACGCGAGGTTGCATCTAAGCACCTTAGTCCAATCCGCCTGAGCCCTCAGAACGGACGCGAAAACAGGTTTGAGCAAGGAACCCGCCACCGTGTAGGAATGGCAGGCTAGAGACTCCAACCTTTTGTCCGTGGGATCCCGAAAAACCGGGGTCTCCTCAGAAGGAATCAAGGTAGTCTTGTTTAACATGGCCACAGTGTGATCCACCTGCGGAGGCACACACCATCGCGATTCCGTAGCCTGCGCAAAGGGATAAAGTAATTTAAACCGACTAGGAACCATGAATGGACGTTTTAAAGTGCGCCACAGTTCATTCACAGTGTATTGAAATTACAGCGGGGCAGGGAAAAACCTGCGCCGACTTGCGGGTCCTATGTGTACCAAAAGAGTACACAGTGCCCGGAGGACTGGGCTCATCCTCCAAATGTACCGTTTCCTTTACAGAAACAATCAATTCATCCATGGTCGCGCGTTCTTCAGGCGACCCCGGGGGAGAAACATCAACCCCCTCTACCTCCGCCTCCCCCTCAGACCCCAGAGGGTCCAAGGATGAGCGAGACCCTGAAAAGGGCACGCCTGCCGCAGCAGCCACATCACCATCTGAATCAGAAGAGATAATCTGGGTCTCTTCCTAGCAGCACGTTCAGCCATCAGTACCTCCATTTTGGACACTAAAGACGCCACTACGGCGGCCAAATCACGTATAACAGGGGCCCCAGCAGGACTGGGGTCCCCCACCAGAGCTGGAGGGAATTTGCTGTCCTAAGATTCCATTGCCCAAGTTAGAAAACAACAGTGCAATAAAAGGTACTGGCCCTTTAAAATCGCTGCGGAGTGCGTAGCCTACCGCTATATGGTGACTAAAGACCCCCAAAGGGAGAAGAAACTGAGCCAGGAATGACACAACAGAAAGTTATGGAAGAGACAGCCTGCAGAGCCCCACAGAGTGTTACCACATCGATCGCTGCTTCAGGAGGAAAAGGAAGTGAGGTCAGAAGAGGCTGAACTATAAGCTTTAATGACCCAGGGAAAATGGCTGCCCATAGAAATGAATGGGAGGCTTCGGGAAAATGGCCGCCAAACATATGCTCAGAACGATCCACACGCAAAATGGCGCCGGATGGCGCCAAAACAGCATGTAATGTAGCCCACAGTGAAGCCAGACATGCATGCCCATATTAAAGATGGTGGACCGTGCAGTTTTACCCCGCTGCGGCCGCCACACACATCGTCTGCACCCCCAGTAAAAAACACTGAAGTGACACAGGGGAAGGGGCCCCCAACAATACACAGCACCGCAGCACATGTACAAAAGACACCCGCAGGGATCGCCACAGGGAGCCCCACACAGGCACAGACATGGGGGACACACAGCAACACAGGACTGCCACCCCAGACAGAGGCCCCACACAGAAGTACTTACCTGTACCAGATGGCGTGGGGTGCCTCTATGAACGGAAAGCCGCTGTCCTCATCTGACAGGGAATGCCATTTGCCAAGGACAAGACACTGCAGCAACGCAGATGTGTCCAGTGAGGTAGCCACCTCACAGGCTGCATCCCTGCTGCGAGCAGGGATGGGTCATTCATAATGCCAGGACGAACACATGGCTCAACGCTCGATGGAGGGCTGGGGGTCCCTCTGACCCTCTGCCCTGGAGAACCAGGGCGGTCAGTCCGATTCCCAGCTTCGCAAGAATCCATCTTCATCCGAAGATCCAACTAAAACTAAAGCTGACAAAATAAACAGCTAGTAAATCAAAGAAAAAAAACGGACATTGTCAAAGAAAAAAGATTAGAAAGGCTGAGACTGTAGCCCCAGGACAGGGAAGCCTAACTACTCCTGACGCTAGGCAGAAAAAAACTGAGTTGGGAGTGATCATTGCAGGGGGGTATTGACCAGAGGGACAGCCCCCATGGGTGTGTCTATGCAAATGCTTTTGTTCTTTTGACTAAGTCTTATGCCTAGCTACTCATGCGGAGCGGAAGTCAATACCCAATAGTGATGACTTAGAGGTGGCGGCAACTGTCAGAGGACGTAAGAGAAATCATATTTTTGGTACACTGCTAAAAGTTAAATGAATCATGTGCCCTGAGTAGAGATCTTGGTTTGCCATAAAATCTGACTTGTAAAGTTTGTTAAAAGTGTAGAGGTTTATTTTCACATTGTTGCCCTTTGCAGTACTCCTGGCTATAGTTCCGCTTTGCTTCTACCTACAGAGTCTGCAGTGTGGGTATGATTTTGGGACACAAAGTGACCAAGGTCATCCCATGACTGTTTTGTGGTTAATAAAAAACATAACCTTTTACAATTTTAAACTATGCACTTACTTGTTATCCACCTTTGCAGCATATATTTTATTTTTCTCAAGGTCAACATGTTTCTCCTCAGTACTGCTGTAGTGTAAAAGCATTTTTTCCATAACTACTTCCAACTTGTGCAATTCCTGCCATGGCTGGAAGACAAAATGGCCAGGGTGGCAAGCCACAGACACAAAGACATCCATGTGTTGACTGCTCTTTGGCAGAGGTAAAGGGGGGGGCAGATCGACGGAAGGGCTTGTGCTAGTCTGCTCAGTGATGGGCTTTTTTGCGATGATAGCTTGTTCTTTCTGAGGAATAGCTGTATGGGTACCAACTTCACCTTTGGCTTTTGGTAAGGGGGTGACATTGCTAGGTACGCTCTTCTGCGGTTTCCACAACTCCACATTTGCAATCTGGTGATTGATACACTGTTCAGGATCAGCAAAGTTCTTTGATGTGAAGAGGTAAACATACACCATTTTTTTTCCTTCATCTATTTTCACTACCTGTACAGAACAGTACACAATTGAACAGTTAATAAACCACTTCGGGACAGGGTTAGAAACTAAAAAAACTTAGATTGTAACACCACATGCACCCATAAGTTTGTATTTTGCAATAATTTGTAGCTCTGAGCAAGGCTATGTGTGGGACTAGGTTTGTGTGTGTGTGTAATATTTTCAAACAGATAACATAGGTTCTGTAAGCGGTCCAACTGTAGTGTTTAAAAGGGGTAGGAGAAGAAAAGCAGCGCCACCTCAGTGTAGATTAAAAGGTTATTTATTACATAAAAACAACGTAGTAACTCACACAGAGGAAATCGTTGATCAGCAAATGGTGATGGTTCATCTGCAACACTGCAGGGATGCTAGGGAAGTACACTGTGGCGGCCGTGGTCCTGGCTGTGCCGGTGGAGTCCGACACTTCCTGTGGTTCTGGCAGCGTTCAGTATCCAGGCTTACATCCAATAGTGGCAGGGGGGTGCTCGCGTTCGGAGCATGCGTGCTCCTTCCTCAGGCGATGCCAGTGTTGCAGATGAACCATCACCATTTGCTGATCAACGATTTCCTCTGTGTGAGTTACTACGTTGTTTTTATGTAATAAATAACCTTTTAATCTACACTGAGGTGGCGCCGCTTTTCTTCTCCTACCCCTTTTTGTCTGTTGCAGAGTCCCTCTAGCTCTGCATGAAGCCTGCAGCCACCTCCACCATCCATCTCCACTAACCCCAGGGATTGAACTATCCTGCATACCTCCTAAAAAGACTACCTACAGCCAGAGTTGAAACTTTTTTCATAAGATCGAATGTACTTGACTCTTTCACTGGCGCAGGTCGAACGTTGTGTATATGTAACTGTAGTGTTTGCTTCTTTCATTTCTGGGGTGGGGTGGGATGAGTGGCAGCGGTGGTGGGGTGGGAAGAGTGGCAGCGGTGGTGGGGTGGGAAGAGTGGCAGCGGTGGTGGGGTGGGATGAGTGGCAGCGGTGGTGGGGTGGGATGAGTGGCAGCGGTGGTGGGGTGGGATGAGTGGCAGCGGTGGTGGGGTGGGATGAGTGGCAGCGGTGGTGGGGTGGGATGAGTGGCAGCGGTGGTGGGGTGGGATGAGTGGCAGCGGTGGTGGGGTGGGATGAGTGGCAGCGGTGGTGGGATGGGATGAGTGGCAGCGGTGGTGGGGTGGGATGAGTGGCAGCGGTGGTGGGGTGGGATGAGTGGCAGCGGTGGTGGGGTGGGATGAGTGGCAGCGGTGGTGGGGTGGGATGAGTGGCAGCGGTGGTGGGGTGGGTTGAGTGGCAGCGGTGGTGGGGTGGGTTGAGTGGCAGCGGTGGTGGGGTGGGATGAGTGGCAGCGGTGGTGGGGTGGGATGAGTGGCAGCGGTGGTGGGGTGGGATGAGTGGCAGCGGTGGTGGGGTGGGATGGGATGAGTGGCAGCGGTGGTGGGGTGGGATGGGATGAGTGGCAGCGGTGGTGGGGTGGGATGGGATGAGTGGCAGCGGTGGTGGGGTGGGATGGGATGAGTGGCAGGGGTGGTGGGGTGGGATGGGATGAGTGGCAGCCTTGGTGGGATGTGATGAGTGGCAGCGGTGGTGGGGAGGGGTGGGATGGGATGAGTGTCAGCGGTGGTGGGATGGGATGAGATGAGTGTCAGCGGTGGTGGGATGGGATGAGATGAGTGTCAGCGGTGGTGGGATGGGATGAGATGAGTGGCAGCGGTGGTGGGATGGGATGAGATGAGTGGCAGCGGTGGTGGGATGGGATGAGATGAGTGTCAGCGGTAGTGGCATGGGATGGGATAAGTGTCAGCGGTGGTGGGGTGGAATGGGATAAGTGTCAGCGGTGGTGGGGTGGAATGGGATGAGTGTCAGTGGTGGTGGGGTGGGGTGGGATGGGATGAGTGTCAGCGGTGGTGGGGTGGGATGAGTGTCAGCAGTGGTGGTGATGGGATGGGATGAGTGGCAGCGGTGGTGGTGAAGGGAGGTGGGAGCACTGGCGGTGAAGGGGGTGGGATCAGTGGCGGTGGTGAAAGGGGTGATCAGTGGCAGCAGTGGTGGTGAGGGGGGTGAGGAGTGGCAGCGGTGGTGGTGAGGGGGGTGAGGAGTGGCAGCGGTGGTGGTGAGGGGGGTGACGAGTGGCAGCGGTGGTGGTGAGGGGGGTGACGAGTGGCAGCGGTGGTGGTGAGGGGGGTGACGAGTGGCAGCGGTGGTGGTGAGGGGGGTGACGAGTGGCAGCGGTGGTGGTGAGGGGGGTGACGAGTGGCAGCGGTGGTGGTGAGGGGGGTGACGAGTGGCAGCGGTGGTGGTGAGGGGGGTGGCGAGTGGCAGCGGTGGTGAGGGGGGGGGGATCAGTGGCAGCTGAGGTGGGATGAGATGAGCAGCAGTGGTGGTGAAGGAAGGTGGGATAAGTGACAGTGGCGAGGGGGGTGATCAGTGGCAGCGGTGGTGAGGAGGGTGGTGAGTGGCAGCGGTGGTGAGGGGGAAGGAATGAGTAGCAGTGGTGGTGAGGGGGAAGGAATGAGTAGCAGTGGTGGTGGTGAAGGGAGTGGGATGAGTGGCAGCAGTGATGGGGAAAAGAGGTGGGATCAGTGGCAGCAGTAGTGGTGGTGAAGAGGGTGGGATAAGTGGCAGCGATGTTGGTGGTGAAGGGGGTAACCAGTTGCAGTGGTGTTGGTGGTGGTAGTAGTGGTGGGGGGGTGGGATCAGTGGCAGCTGTGGTGGGATGGGATGGGTAGCAGTGGTGGTGGGAAAAAGAGGTGGGATCAGTGGCAGCAGTGGTGGTGAAGAGGGTGGGATCAGTGGTGGTGGTGAGGGGGGGGGGGGATCAGTGGCAGCGGTTGTGGTGAAGGGAGTGGGATGAGTGTCAGCGGTGGTGGGGTGGGATGAGTGTCAGCGGTGGTGGGGTGGGATGAGTGTCAGCGGTGGTGGTGATGGGATGGGATGAGTGGCAGCAGTGGTGGTGAAGGGAGGTGGGAGCACTGGCGGTGAAGGGGGTGGGATCAGTGGCGGTGGTGAAAGGGGTGATCAGTGGCAGCGGTGGTGGTGACAAGTGGCAGCGGTGGTGGTGGTGAGGGGGGGGGGGGAGGGATCAGTGGCAGCTGAGGTGGGATGAGATGAGTAGCAGTGGTGGTGTTGAAGGAAGGTGGGAGCAGTGGTGGTGAAGGGGGTGGGATCAGTGACAGTGGTGAGGGGGGTGATCAGTGGCAGCGGTGGTGAGGGGGGTGGTGAGTGGCAGCAGTGGTGAGGGGGAAGGAATGAGTAGCAGTGGTGGTGGTGGAGTGGGATGAGTGGCAGCGGTGATGGGGAAAAGAGGTGGGATCAGTGGCAGCAGTAGTGGTGAAGAGGGTGGGATAAGTGGCAGCGATGTTGGAGGTGAAGGGGGTAACCAGTTGCAGTGGTGTTGGTGGTGGTAGTGGTGGTGGGGGGGTGGGATCAGTGGCAGCTGTGGTGGGAAAGGTAGCAGTGGTGGTGGGAAAAAGAGGTGGGATCAGTGGCAGCAGTGGTGGTGAAGAGGGTGGGATCAGTGGTGGTGGTGAGGGGGGTGATCAGTGGCAGTGGTGGTGGTGAAGGGAGTGGGATCAGTGGCAGCAGTAGTGGTGAGGGGGGTGGCAGCAGTGGCACTGAGGGGGGTGGCAGCAGTGGCACTGAGGGGGGTGGGATTATTGGCAGCAGTGGTGGTGAGGGAGATGGCAGCAGTGGCAGTGAGGGGGGCAGGATTAGTGGCAGCAGTGGTGGTGAGGGGGTGGTAGCAGTGGCAGTGAGGGTTATAAAGTTACATAGTTTGTGAGGTTGAAAAAAGACACCAGTCCATCCAGTTCAGCCTATGATGTGTGTGTGTGTGTGTGTGTGTTTGCTGTTAACCGTACATTGTATACCCCTGTATGTTGCGGTCTTTAAGGTGCTCATCTAATAGTCTTTTGAAACTATCGACGCTCCCCGCTGACACCACTGCCCGTGGAAGAGAATTCCACATCCTTACTGCTCTGACAGTGAAGAACCCTTTACGTATTTTAAGGTTAAACCGTTTTTCCTCTAGTTTTAGTGAGTGGCCACATGTCTTATTGTATTCCCTTTCTCTAAAAAGTTTGTTCCTTATGCTAGGGTCGCCAGTACAGTATTTGTACATTGATATCATATCCCCCCTCAATCGTCTCTTCTCCAGAGAGAATAAGTTCAGTGCTTGTAGTCTTTCCTCATAGTCAATGCCCTCGTTTACCTAATTATTTTTGTTGTTCTTCTCTGGACTCTCTCCAGTTCCAGCACGTCCTTCCTGAGGACTGGTGCCCAGAACTGGACAGCATACTCCAGAAGTGGCCGGACCAGAGTCTTGAAGAGTGGGAGAATAATCTCTTTATTTCTGGAGTGAATCCCCTTTTTTATACACTGCAAAGCCTGTTGTCCACCAGTATCCCCAGGTCCTTTTCCATCTTAGACTCACCCAGAGGATTCCCCCCCCCAGTGAGTAGCTTGCTTTCGTGTTTCTGGCACCCAAGTGCATTACTTTACATTTCTCAACATTAAACCTCATCTGCCATGTAGTTGCCCACCCCATTATTTTGTTCAGGTCCACTTGTAAGGTTTCCACATCCTGCATAGAAGATATTGGCATGCTTAGTTTAGTATCATCCGCAAATACTGAGATTGTACTAGATATCCCCTCCTCTAGATCATTTATGAATAAATTAAACAGGATTGGTCCCAGGACAGAGCCTTGGGGGACCCCAGTTTCCACACCCGCCCAATCCGAGTACACCCCATTAATCACCACCCTCTGGGCTCCCCCTGGAGCCAGTTCTCTATCCAGGTACTCACCCTATGGTCCATACCTACCTTCCTTAGTTTGTACAGTAAGCGTTTGTGGGGAACGGTGTCAAAGGCCTTTGCAAAGTCCAGATACACCACATTCACAGGATTACCTTTATCTAGGTGGCTGCTCACTTCATCGTAGAAGGTTAATAGATTGGTTTGGCAAGAACGATTTTTCATGAATCCATGCTGATTACTACTAATAATACCGTTTTCGTTACTAAAGTCTTGTATATGGTCTCTTAACATCCCCTCCAAAATCTTGCAGACTACTAATGTTCGGCTGACCGGCCTATAGTTACCCGGGATATATCTTGGCCCTTTTTTGAATATTGGTACCACGTTGGCTTTTTTCCAATCAGCTGGCACCATACCCGTCAGTAGACTATCCTTAAAGATCAAGAATAATGGTCTGGCAATCACCTGGCTGAGCTCTTTAAGAACCCTCGGCTGCAAGCCATCCGGTCCCGGTGATTTATGTTAAGTTTCTCTAGTTTAGTTCTAAGTCTATCTTCTGTTAGTCATGGCGGTACTTCCTGAGGTGTATTATTTAGTTTAGCATTACAAGCTGGGTTAGTGTAGCTCCCCGATTCCTTTGTGAAGACTGAAGAGAAGAAATGATTTAACACTTCCGCCTTTTCCCTGTCCTCTGTGGCCAAATTTCCTTTGTCGTCTTTTATGGGGCCAATGTGTTCTGGCCTCACTTTCTTACTGTTTATATACTTAAAGAATTTTTTGGGGTTCTTTTTACTCTCTTTGTAATGCTTGAATGCTGCGAATGACCCCTCAGCCTTGTATTTTTTGAAGGCCTTTTCTTTAGTGTTAATATGCATTTTTATGTTGGAGTTTAGCCACCCAGGGTTTAGTTTTGCTCTTTTAAATGTATTTCCCTTTGGAATGCACCGGTCAATCCCTTTGTTTAGTATGTTCTTAAAGCACTCCCATTTTTGCACGGTGTTCTTTGTTCCCGGGGTTCTATCCCATATGATATTTTCTAGCAGAGAGCGCAGTTTTGGGAAATTGGCTTTTTTGAAATTCAGTGTCCTTATATTACTCTTGTGTTTCCTATTACTATAATTAATACTGAAACTTATTGACCTATGGTCACTGTTTGCCAAGTTTCCCCGTATTTCTATATCCGTAAGCAGGTCTGAATTGTTGGTAATCAGTAGGTCAAGTACCGCATTGTTTGTCTGAGTTCACCATCTGACCCATGAAATTGTCCTGCAAAACATTTAGGAACTGCCGTGCCTTGGCGGAATGTGCGGTTCCTTCTGCCCAGTCTATATCTGGATAAATAAAGTCCCCCAGTATAATGACATTTCCCATCCTTGCTGCCAATCCTATCTGTAAAAGTAGGTCCACCTCCCCCTCCTCCCTCTGGTTGGGGGGCCTATAACATACGCCCAATATTACCCTCCCTATAGTGCCTTCCCCTTTAAGTTCTACCCATAGAGATTCTGCCTCGTCTATAGCTCCATTATTAATATCAGCCCCCATATTTACCTGTAGAGGGTTGTGGGATTAGTGTTAGCAGTGGTGGTGAGGGGGGTTGGCAGCAGTGGCAGAGAGGGCATTTGGGATTAGTGTCAGCGGTGGTGGTGAGGGGGATGGCAGCCGTGGCAGTGAGGGGGGGGTGGGATTGGTGGTGGTGGTGAGGGGGGGGGGGTGGCAGCAGTGGCAGTGAGGGGGGCTGGGATTAATGGCAGCGGTGGTGGTGAGGAGGGTGGCGGCAGTGGGGAGGGTGGGATTGGTGGCAGTGGTGGTGGTGAGGGGGGGGGGTGGCACCAGTGGCAGTGAGGGGGGTGGGATTAGTGGCAGCAACATTTTATTACAATGGAATCTACTCACATTTAGACTTTTCAATTAAGCTGCTTCAATGGTTTCCATCTGTACACTGATGCACACTGATAGCCTTGTCCGTTCCCCCCCATGCTAGGCTCATAGTATTTGGCCATAAATTACTTGGGACATTTTATTCCACACTTTAGACTGGTGTTCATTTTGAATTTTGTGTTAAAGCGGAGTTTCGCCTCCCCCTCCACTTCCTCCAAAAATTAAAAGTCAGCAGCTACACATACTGTAGCTGCTGACTTTTAATAATAGGACACTTACCTACCTGTCCTGAAGTCCAGCGATGTCGGCACCGCAGTCGATGTTTACATTGGCTGTCGGGTGCTGCCGCCGCCATTGCCGTTAAGGAAACCCAGCAGTGAAGCCTTGCGGCTTCACGGGCGGGTCCCTTTGCGCATGTGCATTTCGTATTGGCTCGGCGGCGGAGGAGGGAGCCGAACTGCCGAGGGTAGGCGCTGTATCCCGGAAGTGGGGAAGGGTACCTGTCAAAAACAGGTATCCGTTCCCCCCTCCCCCCCTGAAAGGTGCCAAATAAGGCACCGGAGAGGGACAAAAGAGCGGAAGTTCCACTTTTGGGTGGAACTCCGCTTTAAGGTGACTGGTGTAGCACTGGCCCTTTACCTCTAGTCTCATTTTTTGATGTCCTTATAGTGGAGTTGGCCCCCAACTAGCCAGATCTATGTATATATTTTTGCGATGATTGTGTAGTGTGATCGCTGTGTGTATGGCAGATAGTGCACCGATTTGCACAATAGACAAATGTTGTCTTTTTTATTGGTGATGGTGGATGGTTCCTGTTTTTTGCATTTTTTACTTTTTGAATTTCGTATCAATAAATTTGTATTTTCATATATTTTTGATTTTCTGATACCAATCCCCAAACATTACGGAGAACTTGGAGATGCCCACTTCACTGGAAACTTTACAAAAGAAGAAGGAACAATTTAAATGGGATTTTAACAGGCAAAAAGAAAAACGTGTATATGCATAAAAAATATATAATGTTTATTGAGTATATCTTGATTAAAACCAATGTAAAAAAATGAAAAAACAAACACTCATAAAATATACAATACATGCAGTCCGTATACAAATACTTAGGACGTGAAAAACCAAATAATTCTGTCAATTGCTGGATTTGAATGACAGAACAAGCACCCAACGCATTTCAAAATAGTTTTTGCTATTTTCTTCAAGATGTGCACAATAGTATAAAATACTGCATGTTCTAAAAACAAAAGAGCAGTGGAATTGTTGCCTGCTAATAATTATCCACCAGATTGAGGGGAAAAAAATACGCTTACACGACCACTCCTTGACCACTGAGGGAAATGTAGACAAGCCTTGCAAAGATCCCAATTTATTGTGGCATGTAGAATGGTAGATCCCCTCGGGAGATCCTCCAATGGGTGATCTTTCAATAGGAAATCCCCAGACAGAAAGGGAGAAGATATCCCGCCATGTCCCAGAAAAGGTCCCAGGCAGCTTTTATTTGGTAATTAAGGACTCAAGAGGACTCTGCATAGGCAGAGGATAAAATATACAGGTGCTGTGCAGTAGCTTGTCAACAGGGATAAGTGTATAAGAAAGTCGTCTTGTGCACTCTCAGAAGATAATAGCAGGAGTATCGATACTCCTGCTATTATCTACTGACAGTGCACAAGACAACTTTCTGATACACTTATCCCTGTTGACAAGCTACTGCACAGCACCTATATACACTACCGTTCAAAAGTTTTGGGTCACCCAGACAATTTCATGTTTTCCATGAAAACTCACTTTTATTCATCAAATTAGTTACAAAATGAATAGAAAATATAGTCAACACATTGACGAGGTTAGAAGTAGTGATTTTTATTTGAAAAAATAATTTTGTCCTTCAAACTTTGCTTTCATTAAATAATTCTCCATTTGTAGGAATTACAGCCTTGCAGACCTTTGGCATTCTAGCTGTCAATTTGTTGAGGTAAATAGAAATGTGTAGTAACCGCGGTAATGGGAAAACAAAAACAAAAAGCAGCAACTTCAAGTGTGACCACACCCAATCAGAATAAATAAGTAACAAGTTGCGCTATAAAAGTTCAATATGATAACAAATAAATGTCCATAAATTAATTCATAAGTGAACAGTGATGTGTAGAATCATGTAGTGATTATTTCGCAGCTCCCAATGGTAATATGATTACCAGAAAGCTACATTAAATGTGCAGGGAATCCACAACAGAAATGCTGACAACCTTGACCGCAAAAAGGGATCGCCTGTTTAACTCCCAGAAGATATCGTGTATGGTGTTCATATATTATAAAGAAAGAAAATACGTCATAGCATAAAACCACAAACAAAAAATTGAACAAAAATTGTGATGCATTCACAAAAAGTGCAAAATGTTTCCACCAGTGAGAAACACCACTTGTGAATCAGACTCATGCATATACTCTTTACCAAGTGGAAAAGAATAGTGCTCATCAATAGGTTGCTGACAAGTAGATAGTTGTGCACCTCCACCAATCTCAACGCTGCTTACCAGATCACCAAGGTGATATACACAGGGTATTAATATCCAAAGAGGAACACCGATAGATGGATCAGATAAATACAGGTAATCCATACCAGAATACAGATAAAGTGCTCATATAATCCAAGAAACTATCTACAAGAAAGTAATGGCCACCACCGATCGTAACACCTCTTACCAGACCTCCATTGAAATGCGCATGGGTAAGCGCCCAGGTGGTGAGGAGATAATTCCCTGGCTCCACACAACTCCCTCAAAGCGTCAATCCACGATGGATACACCAGCATAAAACAGAGAGGGGAGCGCCATAGTGTAAATCCAAAAATACTTTATTTAAAATATAAGGTATATTTATAATATAATTTCTTTGTTCAATTTTTTGTTTGTGGTTTTACGCTATGGCGTTTTTTCTTTCTTTATAATATATGAACACCATGCACGATATCTTCTGGGAGTTTGCGGTCAAGGTCGTCAGCATTTCTGTTGTGGATTCCCTGCACATTTAATGTAGCTTTCTGGTAAGCATATTACCATTGGGAGCTGTGGAATAATCACTACATGATTCTACACATTACTGTTCACTTTTGAATTAATTTATGGACATTTATTTGTTATCATATTGAACTTTTATAGCGCGACTTGTTACTTATTTAATTTGTTGAGGTAATCTGAAGAAATTTTACCCCACGCATCCTGAAGCACC